>NC_047086.1:225579219-225898863 GCF_902459505.1 Geotrypetes seraphini | reverse complement strand
CCCCAAAGCAGCCCCCTTTCCCTCTCCCCTTGTTGAGCCATGCCTGCCTGCTCTGTGATCCCCTGCCCATGATTGCTGTGTGCCCCCAGCACACCCCTACCCCCAAAGCAGCCCCTTTCCCTCTCCCCCTGCTTGCCTGCCATGCCTGCCTGCTCCCTGTGCATCAGCATTTCCCTCACCCTCACCTGTTCCTTCGTAGCAGCATGGAGATAAAACGGCTCCCTTAGTTCTTTGCTGGATTTTTTTTTTAAGTTTAAAGATGCCTACGCGGCTCCTCTCACGATCCGGCCTGCGTCGGAAGCCTTCTCTGACACAGGCCGGGATCGTGAGAGGAGCCACGGCGGCAGTTTTAAACTTAAAAAAAAAAATGCAGCGAAGAACTAAGGGAGCCGTTTTCAAAGCCGCTGCCGTGGCTCCTCTCATGAGCTGCACTTATATTATGTCGGAAGATGAGAGAGGAGCGGCGGCGGCAGCAGATTTGAAATGAAAATAATTTATGCATCCAGCCGGCTCCCTCAAAACCCTCCCCCCCTTTCCCTTCCCGCGGTCCGTCTGGCTGCGTTATTCTCTCCCTCATTCTCAAACCATCCGTGCCCTACCTTCAAACTTGCAGTTCAGGCCTTGAGGATCATGGCAGGGAGGAAGGCATTGTTTGGCGGCCGCTGGAAGGAGGGGGGCGTGATGAGCCAGCGGTGCATCTGGATTGTGAGCAGCCCTGCCTTCGGTCCTGTCTCGGTCCCACTAAACCGGCTGGCAATAACGAAGCCAGACATCACGGGGGGCTTTCCCTCTTGCTAAATCGCTATAGGCTCTGCCGGTCTCGATCCCGGCCCTCAGGATCGAGACCGGCAGAGCCTTTAGTAATTTGGCAAAAGGGAAGAACCCATGGCATCTGACTTTGTTATTGCCAGCCGGTTTAACAGGGACAGGACCGAAGGCAGGACTGCTCACAATCCGGATGTGCCACAGGACTCGGCGTTCACTCGCTCTGTGACGGTTCATCTTCTGGCAGTGACGTACTAAGCGCGCATGCGCAGTCATGCGGCCACACCACTACAGAAAAGGGATCAGGGAACACGGTTCGCTACTGCGCATGCGCGGGCTAGCATGTTATTATTTAAGATAGAAATAAGTACCAGTAGTAGTAGTAGTAGTTTAAAAGAAAATAACAAAAGGCAGAAATATAAGGCAAAATCAACCCCAGCTGTTGTGGAGCTGTGCAAATTGAGATGCTGCTGAGCTGTCCACAGTTGGAAACCTGTTCTAGAATTATTATTTGGTATTTTAAAAGCGCTGATTTTGCACATGTTCTAGATTTCTCTTGAAGAGAAAGGATTGGTTATGAACAATAATAACATTTTTTGTGCTCTTTTCAGAAAATGTTACACATTTTGAGGTTTTAAGCAGCTACCAAGCCATCCTTTAGAGCAGGAGTGTCAAACTCAAATCACATAAGGGGCCAAAATCTAAAACACAGGCTAAGTCACGGGCCAGATTTTTTATTAAGATACTTTACCCCCTCCTTTGCTGACGCACAGCATGGGCCCCAGCGCTTGCGGCGGCTGCTCCATCGCTCACAGGACTTCTGTGAGCATCAGATCAATTGCCACTGGCGCCAAAACCCACATTGCACGCCAGCAAAGGAGGGGGTTAGTCAGTAAAAGTATATGGATACAACTTCTCCAACCCCACGCCAGCTACAAAATAAATAAAAAAGACTTTTCCTCTCTTTTAGGTCCTAGTTAACGCTTGCTGTCTAACACCAGCTCTGGCAGGATACACATTTCAAATCTGACATACTGTAATCACAAAATAGAAAATAAAATTTTTTTTCTACCTTTTGTTGTATGGTCATTTTGCTTTTAGTCCCAGTTTCTCTTTCTGATTTTGTCTATCTTCTAATTCTCTTTCCAGTGTCTGCTGTCCATTTTTTCTCCTCCTCTCTCTTGCTCCAGTCCCTGTCTCCAACATATTGATTTTTCCCTTTCAACTTTTCTTCTTTTTTCTTTTCTGGCTCTGTCCACCCAAATCTCACCCTCTTTCTCATCCTTCTTTTTAAATTTTCAGCTACCTATCAATGCTCCATCTTCTCTTATTCTGTAGCTCTCCCATTTACCATCTCACTCCTTTCCCAGCCTCCTATTTCCTTCTATCTCGCCTCCTTACTCCTCTTAGTCCAACATTTTGCTCTCTTTTCTGTTCTTCTTCCCTTCCCTCTTAGTGCTGAACAATGAGATGGAAGGAAAAAAAAGAGATGCTGCATTTCTCCCTCCCTTCCATCTCCAGATCCAACTTCTCTCCCTTTCTCTTCCCAACTGCCCCCATCCCATCTCTCCCCCTGCCTGCCTGTCTCCATCCCTCCCCCCAGGTCCACCATTTCTCCCTTTCTCTTCCCAATGGTTCTCCATTCAAGTATCTTTTTCCCTCTTCCTCCACACTACCCCAGGTCCAACCTCTCTCCCTTCATCTCGCTCTCTTCACAGCTCAGCATGCCTTTCCCTCCAGTGCCAGTCTCTCTCTCCTCACAGCCCAGTGTGTCTTTCCCTCCGGCGCCAGTCTGATGTCACCACAAAGCTGAGGAATCTGCCAGCTTCAGCGATTTGGAAGTGTTGTACGTAGCTCCCCCTCCTGCTTTTCACCTGCCACGGTCTGTCTCCAATGACACGCAACTTCCTGTTTCCGCCCGGATGGCCTGCCGTGGACAGAAGGCAGGAGGGGGAGCCATGGACAACACTGCCGAATCTGGCAGACTTTCCGGTATGAAGGCAACGTTGGAACAGCGCAGGAGGGAGTACATGCTGAGCTGTGAGAAGGGGAAGTTTGGGAGCATTGTTGTGGGCCACATTAAAAGGCCAAGCGGGCCGGATTTGGCCCACAGTCCTTGTGTTTGATATATGTGCTCTAGAGGAAGGTGTGCAGCTGTTACCTGTGTGTTGGGCCTAGAAAGCACACTGCATTTGTATTTGCACTGAAGGTACTTTTTAGTCCCTTCAGATTAAAGTTTCTTTATATTTCTCTTTCTCCTTATAGCGAACTCCATCAAAGTGGAGCTGTACAGTGATGATGAGGCAGGCCAGCTGTTGGTGCAGGATGAGCAGTTGAGTGAGAAGGAGGATAGCGTGATTGTGGACGATTCCCTGGGTGAGCCTCTAGGGTACTGTGATGGAACAGGGCAGGATCCTCACTCACCTGGGGGTATCCGGCTCCCCAATGGCAAGCTCAAGTGTGACATCTGTGGCATGGTCTGTATTGGCCCCAACGTTCTGATGGTGCACAAGCGCAGCCATACAGGTGAGTTCTTGGTGACACTGAATGGAAAAGAGATATGCTGTTTGTCTAGTAAAGGGTTAGGGAACTCCAGTCCTCAAGAGCTGTATTCAAGTCGGATTTTCAGGATTTCCCCAATGAATATGCATTGAAAGCAGTGCATACAAATAGATCTTATTCATATTCATTGGGGAAATCCTGAAAACCCGACTGGAATACGGCTCTCGAGGACCAGAGTTCCCTACCCCTGCTCTAGTACATTGTCTGGGTAGGAGTATCTGTAGTACAGCAGCCAATCTAATGCACAGTTTAGGTTCAGCATAGGCGTCGGAATGGGGGGGCATAGGAGCCATGGCCTCCCACAAAATTGCCCGGCATTAGGGGGGAGCAAACAGGGCAACTGCCCCATCTACCGCCGTAGCCTGCAAGCGACTTTGCTTCTGACGGCTGTGTGAGACCACGGGGGAATGCTGCTGCTGCTGCAGCACCCTTTTGGGGAGAGAGAGGGAAAGAGGGAGAAGGAAGACCAGGTAAAGGGGGTGGGAAGAGAAATATTATTGTTGCACTCAATTTGGGAGAGAGAGTGAAAAAGGGAGAAGGAAGAGAAATGCTGCTCTTGCACCCAGTTGGGGAGAGAGAGGGAAAGAGGGTAAAGGAAGACCAGGGGAGAAGGGGGAGAGAAATGATGCTGCTGCACCTAATTGGGGAGAAAGAGGGATAAGGAAGACCAGGGAAGGGGGGGAAGAGAAATGCTGCTGTTGCACCCAATTGGTAAGAGAGAGGGAAAGAGGGAGAAGGAAAACCAGGGAGAGGAGAGGAACGAGAGATGTCAAGTCCATGGGAAGGAGGGAAAAGAAAGGAGATACCAGATCATGGAGGGGGAGAGAGGGATGCCAGGTCATGGGGAGGGAAGGAGACAAATGCCAGACCAGGGGAAAGGAAGGAGGGAGGGAGAGAAAGGAAGGAAGGAGAGGAGAGAGATGCCAGGGCATGGGGGGAGGGAAAACTAAGGAGACAAATGCCAGAGCAGAGGGAAAGGAAGGAGAGGAGGTGCCAGAGCATGGGGCATGGGGGGGAGGGAATGAGATAGAGATGCCAGACCATGTAGTAGAGTGGGAAGAAAGGAAGGAAAGGAGAAGAGAGAGATAGCAGAGCATAGGGGAGGGGTGGAGACAGAAAAATGGAGAGGGAGTGAAGCTGAAATGAATCATGTACAAAGGCGAGAAGGGGCACAGGATATACAGTTTATTGAAGAGACATAGAAAGAGGGAAGATACCATATGGAAGAGAGAGAGGACAGATACTGGATGGAAAGGGCAGAGAGAGTGGACAGTGGATGGAAGGGGCAGAGAGGGTGGATGTAGGTGGAGTATAGAGAGGGGGCAGAGGCTGGCTTTAAGGGGCAAAGAGAGAGGACAGATGTTGCATGGAAGGGAGAGACAAACTCTGCATAGAAAGAAGAGCAAAAAGAAGATGATTAAAACAAAAACAACAAAAGGTAGAAAAAAATTTTTTGTTGCTTTTTGTAGAATTAAGTTGTATTGTAACTGTATTGATAAAAATTTATAAGTAGGAAATGGAAATAAGGCAATTTGGGGGGGAGGACTAAATCCCTTTTCTCAGGACAGGATAGGATACCATTGTAAGGTTTGTTAGTAGCCCCCAAAATATATGGTGGTAGGGATTACTTGAGCAGTGCCCTTACACACGCCAGGTCCCAGGTTCAGTTCCCTCACTGAAGATTCACCAGGAAGTAGAATCAAATAATAGGCACAGCCAGAGGTGATTGCATAAAGAATATATTATAGAAATAGGCTTACAGAAAAGCAATATTTATAAGCATTACAATTAATGAGAGAGCAAAGCAGTTTCCCTGCCTTACAGAGTTCAGAGGAAAAGAGAGACATAGAAGCCTGAAGTTCCAGGGAAAGGCAGAGAGAGAGAAAAGGGGGATGGAGTGATGGTCCAAGCTTCGGGTTCCATAGATAAAGAGAAGGATAGACAGAGAAAGAGAGAGCTAGAGCTGCAGATGTGTTGCAGAAAGGAGGCTTTTTAGCTTGAAATCTTATTCTGTGTATAGAAACTATTGTATGTCCCAGTATCTTTCTGTTTAGAATTTGTAAACTGTTTGAAACAATGGTTAATTTAATTGATAAGGAAGGTGTGATACTTGCAGGCATGGTAGATGGGATTAGTCTCTGGCTTCTTTGTCCCTTTCAAGCAGCCTATCTTCTTGATAAACAATCCAGTCTGGCTGAATGATTAATGTATGTGAATTCTGTGCAGGAGCACAGAATTCTGCATCCAGAGTCAGATAATTTCCCATAGGCCTTTGCTGATATTAGTTATGCCAACTAAGAATGCTAGCAATAGCTATGCTGACAACCATAACAGCAGTATACTGTACTGTCCTTAAGAAAGATTTGGCCTCTCAAAGCTAATTGAAAAATGGATTAGTCCAATAAAAATGGTATTTTCTTATTTCTCGTTATTTGTTTTATTTCTATCTTTTGATTTGTAAAGTGGTGATTGTTTTGTATCAGTTTTTTTCAAATTTACTACTACTACTACTACTGTTACTATTTACATCTACTGTCTTCATATTTTGCACAGTATTAGGGGACATGTGTCACTGTTTCTGTGGTGTTGCATTGTATGCAGAGTCTTGCATCTTAGGGTTTCATTTTTATATATTAGTACTTTTAGTTTGTGGTCCCATATTTGCTTAGGGGTTATCTGTGTTCTGGTAAGAATGAATGTTTAGAAGCATACAGTGTGTTTTGTATAGGTTAATTTTGTGGTTAACCATTATGTGTTGTTAATAAGATTATACTGTATGTATATACGAAAAATGAATGGAAAAAATTGTATTGCAATTAGTATTATTATAGGGGCAGATTCTGGGGATGGAGATGGGGGCGGGGTGGGGTGAAACTTTCAGGCCCCCCCAAACAAAAAAGCATTCCACTGCCTATGGGGTTCAGGATGGAGGGGTGTGCAAATTAACCACCATGCTGTATCTGCTATTGGAGGTCTCTGTGATGTCCACAGGCCCTATCCTAGATCCTTTGTATTTTTTGTAGTTTTCATGATATGATTGTTTATCAGCAAGTGACTCTCTGCTGCCTGTTTTCAGGTGAAAGACCCTTTCACTGTAACCAGTGTGGAGCCTCCTTCACTCAGAAGGGAAATCTCCTGCGTCACATCAAGCTACACTCAGGCGAGAAACCCTTCAAATGCCCTTTCTGCAACTATGCCTGCCGGCGGAGAGACGCATTGACAGGACACCTGCGCACGCATTCTGGTGGGTAGTATTGTGGCTAATGCATGGAATTGGAAAAGGCATTAACATGTGTACTGATACAAAAATGCTGGAGGCCTAAAGACAGCTCATGTTTAAACTTTTCAGGCCTCATCTCCTTTCGGGGTTTGGGCAGCGAATGGAGAAGCAGTTAAACATGTTAAAGCTTTGAACTAGAAAATGACACAGGGACAAATTTTTCCCTGTCCCCATGGGAACTCATTTTCCTGTCCCCACGAGTTCTTTTCCTGTCCCTGCCCCATTCCTGCAAGCTCCGTCCTCATCTGCACAAGCCTCAAACACTTTAAAATCATAAGTGTTTGAGGCTTGTGCAGTCAAGGCAGAGCTTACAGGAATGGAACAGGGACATTGACAAAACTCACAGGCACAGGGCGGGGAAATTGAGTTCCTGCAGGGACGGGGGAAAAAATGTCCCTGTGTCATTCTCTACTTTGCATACAGGTTAGCTCAGCTTTTATGGGCACCCTATGTTGAAATGAGTTTTGTGCAGGAACTAACTGTGTGCAAAGCCTCAGGTAGACATTAGTGCACAGTTCATTTAAATTCCATAATAATGAAGATGTTAGTTATTCAGCGCAGATACAGAGATCTGCACAGAAGAATTGAAGGCAGAGGGCAGCAATTTCTAATGCTGGGATTTTAATGCAAAGCCTGGATTTTAGCTCGTTCTTCTGTAGGAAGAACTGGGGAGGATTTTATCCCTATTTCTTCTCTTTAGAAGAGAATTCAAGATCTGCAACTTTTTCTTGCTTCCTAGAAGAGGAGTAGCTGAGGTGGGGAAGGTGGACTGGTACCCCAGACTGACATTTTGTAACAATTGTGTATCTCAGCCAGAATAGCGTGCACATAACATCCAAGCACGTGATGGATACCACTCCACATGTAGGCAATGGTATTGCAAAGATTGTATGTAAAGAACAGCATTCTAGCACATGCTGGGACGCTTATGCGTGCAACTCCAAATGCAGGTACAGTTTTCTTGTGTGTCAAATGTAGCTGCTGCTAGCACAGACCCAGAAGGTGCACATGCATCTGATATGTTTGCACACTTACGGGATGGGCACAGAAATGGGCACTGCTTTCTTGCATTGACTTGTAAATGAGCAGAATGTTAACTGTTCAAATGTTTTCAAGAGTAGGAAAACAGGCTATGATGTAGAAATAACTAGTTCATTGTATGGCATAAATGTCAACTCTGTGTGTCCCTGGTCATTTCTTACGTAATGTACTGTATGTGGCAATTAAAATGTATTGCCAATCTTATGTACTGCAGAGCTAACATAGCTAAAGAAGCTCAAACTTTTTTTTTTTTGCCCTTCAGACATCCCTAAGCATTTTTAGCATTCCAAATCTTGTTTGTGCTCTTCTTATATGAGGGTAAGGAACATGCTTCATTGTCTTCAACTTGGTTGGCTTTTCTTTGCAATGAAAGCCATAGCGAATGATGGCAGTTAAAGAACACATGACCTATCCAGTCTGCCCATTCATACTCCCACACTCTGGCATGCACTCCCGGAAAGGCTTTGCTAAACACTAGACTGTGTCTATTTCAAGAAGCTTGGCTCTTCTCCTGAGTTTTTAATGGGAGAAGTAACTAATTTGCTAGTCACCCCTACACACAAGGAGTGACGCTGGTTACACAAACTATAGCATGACATGTTTATCTATTCCTACCTTAGCTAAGATAATATTCAAGCACTTTTTTGACTTCATGTGCAACTTTATTTAAATTAGTCCCCTTATTTTCCTACTCCTGTTACTCTATCTTATCTATCTATATGTTCCTTTTTTCTTACACACTGTTATGTCTGTTAAAATGTTTTATTGCTATTGCAATGTAACATATTTTTGTATTTGAATTTTTACTGCTGTAATTTTCTATTGCCTATGTTTAACTTATTCAAGTTTCAAGTTTATTAGGCTTTTATATACTGCCTATAAGGTTATCTAAGCGGTTTTACAATCAGGTACTCAAGTACTATTCTTCAAAAGGGTAATAAATCAATCCTAGTTAATAATAATAATACCATCAGATTGGGCAGACTGGATGGACCATTCGGGTCTTTATCTGCCATCATCTACTATGTTACTATCTACTCTCCCTTACTCTCCTTTAGAACCCTATCCCCCTCTTTTACTAAGATGCGCTAACCGCTAACGTGTCCATAGACTAACATGCATGCGTTAGCATTTAGCGCGCTAATCGGTTAGCGCACCTTAGTAAAAGAGGGCCTATGTATTGTCCCATGCTTTCTTGAGATCAGATAACGATGAGTGCTCTAAGATGGAAGAGATGAGACCAGGACAGAAAGCAGCCCTAGCCTCTGCTGAAGAGAGTAATGGCAACCACTAATAATTATTATACTAACCAATAGATAACATTGATTAATTTGCAGTACTATTGGCTGGTCAGTGTCATTTCTTTGAAGAAACTTTACCTTGCCACAGAGAAAGACAAAAATAATTTGAAAATTTATATGAAAGAAAACTAGAGGTCCTTTTCCTAAGCTGTGGTAAAAAGTGGTCTTAGCACATCCTTACACATGTTTTTCCTGTGCACTAAGGCCATTTTTACCACAGACATAAAAATAGCTAGTTTTGTATTTTTTGTATTAATGGCCATGAGCTAATGTTGCCAAGAGAACACAACCATTAATAAAAATTTACTGCATGTTCACTTACTTTGTAGACAAGACTCATGTGGTATCTGTTCACTGATTAGTGCAGGAATACCACTCTCAACTCCCTAGACATATACCTCCTCCAAAAGATATATTTCTTTAGTACACTATTAGTATGGGCAGATTTGGCACTTGCTACAGGATACATGAGCATGGCCACATAGTATTCCATTTTAAGCTGCATTTGATAGCTTAGTAAAAGGGCCCCTATAGGTTAAACCACTCTGCAGAAAAGCCCCTAGTGCTGAATGTGGTGAGAGGTGAGCAGAGATGCTATGAATGCAATTAAAAGGTGCAATGTCAGTGGAAGGTGAGTCAGTAGCAGCTCTCTCAGGAAAGGCAGGGACCTCACTCTGCAGCAACATCTGAACTGGAATGGTGCCAGTCCCAGCAATGCACAGAATTTCGGATCATCTTTGCACACCTAATCTTCACTTACTTCATGGAAGCCAGGAAATAATACATCTTCACTGGGGGAAGAAAAAAATAGGAGGAGAAGGGGAGAGATTTATTTTCTAACAGACCAATGGAAAGATCTTTTATGTATAATCTCTTTATTGAGGAAAACAGAAATAACCATAAGAATCACAAGAAATTTATGATAACATGGTAAAGACAAAATTTTAATCAACATTTTTAGCATTAAACCAATAAAAACATACCATACCCCCACCCAAAACTCTCAATCTGTGCCCAGAAATCAGGAGAGATCTATACTCTTATAACCTCTCATGTTACTCCTCTTGCATACCCAACACACCTCCTTTCCCCCTTTCTGATATTTCTCCTTCACCTAAAATGACCAAAAAAGGAGGAAGTATCAGAAAGCTTAATTATTAAAGATTTAAATCATTTAAGAATCTACTGTTCAAAATTCTAGTGCAATGCATCTACTGGTCTTAAACCATAGGGTTTTGCATCTAAACTCGCAAATTACTTGCAGAAAACTGTCAATCATCTTTTCAACACCACCTCCTTTCAACGCCTCCTCCTTTCCAGGGAGCTGTTTTCTGCAAGCAAGTTGCTCAGAAGTGTTTCTGCTCAGCTCTGCATTTTTATTATTTTCGAGTATTTTTCCTAATGTTCGATTGGAGGCTCGGTACCCAGAGGTTCCCACGTTTTTGGACCTCTGCCTGGAAAAAGATGCACACTCGTGCTGCTGAAGTCTGCTGCTAGCAGGATCAGCCCTCGGGACACCTAGTTAGCCAGCCTGCTTTTGTATTTTTGAAGCTCAGAGGCTGTCCCCTGCGTAGCTGCTTGTGTCCTGATTTATTCAGGAGCTTGAGTGCAGGCTGTTTGGCTCCTTCTCGGTTCAGGGGGATTGAAGAGTGAGGGTATCCTAAGTCATCCATCAAAAAAGGCTTTAAGCATGCACTGCATGCGCTGTATGCTCAGCGATCACTTCTATTACAACCCTCTACTCAGCAGGAGAGTTCATCTTTAGTATGTGTTTTGCGGTTTACCCAGAAGGCCTTTCAAATCAAGAAAATCATAAAACTGTTTTGGCACATCCTTCAGGTGCATCCTGTGTTAGAAGCCCCCCCTAGATTTGCGTATGCCAGAGGTAAAAATTTAAAAGATCTGGTAAAAAGATCACAATATTTCAGTGATCATGGACAGGGGCATAACTTTCAGGGAAGGCATAGTGAGTGTGGGCAGTGTTCTATATGCCCATATTCACTATCTGTTTGCAGTATCACTCACCCTCAATTGAATTATGTGCACCAGTTGCACCAGTTACTGATTGTAACTCTGTGGGTGTAGTGTATCTAATCCAATGCCCTTGCTTTTTGTTTTACATCAGTCATACTACTGTAGGGATGGGACACAGCAAACACACACACGCAGGCTAAGAGTCGAGCGGAGGCGCTGACGTGGCAAGCTCCGAGCTCCTTTTATTATGCTTCTATGCTAATGACATCATAGTAACTCCCTCGATTACATGTCTAATGATTGGTGGATACAAAGGTACATGCTTTTACATCGTGATCACCCTCCAACTCAGCACTTAGACAATACCTGTATTTTTGCACATACTCAATGCCTGTCAGCTGATGTCCTTTCCAAATAAGGATTGCTTAAATAAGATAAGGGTTAATTTGTGACAGGTAAGGGGGAGAGAGGGAATGATTCACCATTCTTTCACAGAGGCTTAGAAATCAGTGTGCTGACCTCACCCTGTTTCAGAACTGCACCCCTTCATACTACGCGTTCTGTTCGCACACATATTATTGAGCATTTGAGTAAGATTAGGAGGGGTGATGAGGGAGCACCTTTAGTTCAGCATTGGATTGGGTATAATCACTTTTTACAAGATCTACAGTTTATGGTTCTTGAAACCATATGATTACTGCGAGGGGGAAATGTGACAAGTAGATTGTGGAGAAGGCAACAAGAGTGAATTTTTCGGTGGGAGAAAGTGACCCCTCTGGGTCTTAACTGGGAGGTGGAATGCCGAGCATTTTTAGGTTAAAACTCTAATGGTTGATTAGGGATGGTGAGGTCTTTGACAGCAGGAGATCCTTGATGGGCAAGAGGTTAGTAGTACACTGTAATGTTTTGCTAAAAGTTAAGCTGTGGGTGGGAGGTTTAGTTGCTCGGGGTATTTAAATTTGTCAGTATCGTGTATTATCCAATCAGCAAGAGTTTTCAGTATATGGGAGGGTTTAGAAAAGGTATGTCACTGTTAGGATTGTCGTATAAGAAGGGGAGGAGTTTAGTCAGTCAGCGTCTTCATAGAAAGAGAAAATGAGTAGTTACAGGTACTGTGTGTGGGGTGTGTCATGAGTATTGCATGAGGTAGGGTTATTTCTTTTAAAGGAGAGCTAATTATTTATTTCTTTATTCTATTTTAGAGTCGGTGTGGGCAAGAGTTAGTGTGCCTTTGGCAGTTAGGGTCTTCTGAAGCAGCGGTTAGCGAAACGCGTCAGGACCCCAGACTTATAACATACTGCTTTAAAAGTCTACATTAAGTTAAGTCTCTTTTTTTCATATAACTAAAGTTTTAAAATACTGTGTGTGACTGTGAGCACCTAAAAAAGAAGCACTTGTACAATGATTGAGAAACAAGCTGTTCTAGTGGTGGGCTATCTAGCTCACCGTATGGTCTCCATTCAACAGCGGTTTTCTGAGCACAATAAGTGACTTCTGTTAACAAAGCAGATTTAGATATACCTGGAATATTTTCATGTGGCATCAGTGATTAATAGTGAGCCAGCTGTCTGGTTCTCTCCCCACCCCCCACTTTGTGACAAGGTTTTCTAAGGGTTCATGTTCGGTCTGACTGGCAGCCCAAAGACCAGGTTCATCCAGCGAATCTGTTAGGCAGCATTCGTCTCCATTTGTTCCAGCTGAATGTATATGCTAAGGTAGGCAGGCAGGCACCACATGGCACAGTGAGTAAGGCTATTATAGCCTTTGGGGGGAAGGGGGCCTTCAAAAGTCAGATTTGAAGGTTCCCCTATAAAACCCCTTTTCCTGTGCTTTTTGTCCTTCAGGGAAGTCTCCACAGGCCATTTTTGATTTTGCTGGTGGCAGCCATCTTGGATTTTATACAATCTTTTTTTCTAAAGCCTCCATCTGCCTCAAACCCCCTCAATTTTGCTTAAAATCAACAGGGATGGACCCCTCAGGCTTTTCTACCCCTATATCATGCCAGATTTGTGCTGGATGACCTGCTGAGAAGCATCCATAGCCCATGTGTAGCAGAGAATGTGGGAGAGGGGCAGGAGCCTTTGGGCTCGGCCTCCTCCAGGGCTGGGGATCCACAGGAGAAGTGTTCCCAGGAGAGGAGGCCCTTTCCAGAGTCCTCCAAAGGTGCATTAACCAAGCACAAACGTGTGGTGGCCATGGAGCCCAGGAGGTCCAGCAAATGGTCTTTGCCGGGATCCTCGAGACCCCCAGTACAAAGCTTCATACCAGATTTTGTGAGCCTCATGAGGAATGCCTATTTGAACTGTCACCAGAGGCGATGGCATAAGGGATCTCCCCTCATTATGTGGTCCGGCCAGACATGAACGAGGCTTGGACCAGGAAGTTCAGTCTGATATAGACTGGGAAAATGGAAAATCCAATTCCATGCTACTGTTATCCCAGGATGAAGTTTCGCTGGCAGATTCTGGTTCTTTGTATGAGAGTGGCGGTCAACAGTTACCCCAGACCAGATGGAAGACCTCACAGTGCACCGACGTTTCGAGGCTTCTGCGCTGTCAGTCATTTTTTCCACCTTGCTGAGAGAATTGAAGCTGGAACTTACTCCAGGTCCCTCATATTAGTGCAGTGTTCTTCAACCACTGGTCTGCGGACCGATGTCATTCCACAGAAATTTCCTGCCGGTCCACAGGTCCGGCAGGTGCATCGGGCCCGAGACGGTGTTCTTCAACCACCGGTCCGCAGTGCGATCGATGTGGCGTTATCTTCGAGCCGGCTCCCTCTTCCTCAGTGCTGCAGTGCACAAAGCCATGGGCGCCTAAACCGGAAGTCTTCTCTCTGACGTCACAACATGTTTCCAGATGAGGCATGGGACATGCGAGGAGCCGCTGCCCGCGTCTTTGTGCACTGCAGCATTGAGGAAGAGGGAGCCGGCTCGAAGATAACACCGGGGACAGCATAAATTGGCAAGGCGAGAGCAGGCCAGAAGGTAAGGCACAGCATGGAGGGAGGGAAACAACAAAAGTAGGGGGAATGATTTTAGTTTTAAATTTAGTGATTGAATTGTGTTAATTTTGAGAATTTACATCTACTGTCTGTATTTTGCATTGTTCAGGAAGAAATGCATTTGTTTCTTTTTCTCTAGGGTTGTACTGCATGCAGATTCTTGAATCTTAGAGTTTTGTTTGTATATATTAGTACTTTTAGATTTTGGTCCTCTATTTGCATGGGGTTATCTATTTTATGGTAGGAATGCATGTTGAGAAGAATACAGTGTGCTTTGTGTAGTTTAATTTTGTGGTTAACCATTATGTGTTGTTAATAAGATTATATTGTGTGTGTGTGTATATATATATATATATATATATATATATATATATATGAAAAATGAATGGAAAAAATGGTGTTACAATTGTACTATTGTGGGGGCGGGATCTGGCCCACGACTTAGCCCAGTGTTCTTAACCGCCAGTCCACAAAATAATTATTTTATTTCCGCCAGTCCAGAGGTGTCAAAAGGTTGAAGAACACTGTCTTAGTGCTCCATTATGAGCAGCTCTGTTGCTCTGACCGCATGCTTTCCTTCGCATCTGGACATCACAAAGCTGGTCGTGGACCACTGGGAGTCTCCAGAGGGGTTCCTGCTCCGGATTTCCAACAGCTGTTTGTTCAGCTGAAAGTGGATTTGCTGGTGTCGCAGGTCACCAAACGCACATCCCTGCCTAGTGATGGACATGTGATGTTAAAGGATTCGGAGGACTTGAAAGTGGATTTGCTCTTCAAGACCCAATTTGAAGCATTGACCCAAGGGATTGAGATGACAGCTGTGACTATCTTTGTGGCACATGCTTGCCACACCCAACTGTCTCGAGCCTCAGACCTGGAGGATGACAAGGATCCCCAAATGCTCCTATCTGGAGTAAATTATATAGCAGATACTCTGTTCAGGATCAGACAGTGGACAGGAGATTCTGCCTCTAAAGCCACACTGAGCAGGCTTCCCTTTCAGAGGCAGATGCTATCTGGCAAGGGTCTGGATGGCAAGTGTTACAGACCATCCCAAGACCTTACCAGACAGCTCAGGGTCCAGGATGGAGCAATTTTTGAGGCACTCAAAGATTCCGTCCTTATACGTCAGGCCACATGACATGGAGGGTCAATGTTGGCAGAAGACAGCAAGCCTCAGATTCTCGCTCCACCATAGCCTCTAAGAAATCACAGTGACACCAGGACAGGGGCCAAGCTCCTCTCCCCAGATAGGGGGCAGGCTGTCAGCTTTTTGGTTGGTCTGGTCTCAAATTGGCGCAGACCTTTGGGTCTAGAAATTATTTGGTACAGTTACAAAATCGAGTTCTGTGCCTTCCTTCCAGACCAATTTATAGATTTTCCAACCGGCCGACTGAAGAGAGCCTTCAGAGTCTGGGCAATGGTACAAAGACTACTGGACCTCCATGTCATAGAGCCTATCCTGGACGAAGAATCGGGCTCGGGCAGATACTCCATATACTTCATTGTGCCAAAGAAAGGCTCAGAGGATTGGAGGCCAGTTCTGGAACCCTGAAAGTACTGCACTTTCGTATGGAGACTATTTGGTTGGTCATAGTGCTGTGGCATTGGGGGAATTTCTCACATCCCTTGATTTGACGGAGGCCTATCTCCACATTCCTATTTTCCCGGCCCATAAGAGGTACTTGCAGTTTCATGTGCTGGATTCCAGTTCTCGGTACTCTCCTTCAGCCTAGCAACAGCACTTTTACCAAGGTGATGGTGGTAGTGGCAGCGCACTTCCACAAGGCTGGGATACAAGTGCACCCATATTTGGATGACTGACTCATCAGAGCTCTATCCAAGGAGGAAGGTGAACAGGTGGTTTCAAGAGTGGTGAAACTCCTCCAGGACTTGGGATGGGTTGTCAGCTTCAAGAAGAATCAGCTGAAGCCAACCCAGCACCTGGAGTACCTGGAAGTTTTGTTTGACATGGCCTTGGGCCATATTTTCCTTCCATATCCATGCAGACTGAAGCTAGACTGAAGCTGAAGAAGCAGATTTCGGATCTGCTCTAGAGGTCATCTCTCATGGCATGACATAAGAAATGCCTTCACCGAATCAGACCATTGGTCCACCGGACTGGATGGACCAATGGTCTGATTCGGTGAAGGCGTTTCTTATGTTCTTATGACACTACCTGCAGGTCCTGGGGTCAATTGCAGCAGCCATAGAGTTGGTCCAATGGGCAGGAGCACACATGAGATCTCTCCAAGATTCCTTCCTCTCTTGCTGGTCTCCTTAGACAGACTTGCTTCAGCAACACTTCATAGTTACCAGCAGAGAAGAGAAGCCTGTGGTGGTAGGTTCAGGTGGCTGCCCTCTCTACGAAAATGCCTCTTTTCATTTCCTCCTAGGTGATACTAATGACCGATGACAGCCTTTACAGTTGCAGGGGGTCATTGCAACAGACACCCAGTTCAGGGTCAATGGACAATGGCTCAGCAGAAGTGGTCCATAAATTGCGTGGAACTCAGAGCCATTCGACTAATGCTTCAGGCACTGGAGAAGTCTCTAGAAGATAAGGCAATCAAAGTCTTCTCAGACAATGTGACAGCGGTGGCCTGTGTCAACAAGCAAGGAGGTATCAGAGTGCCCTGTTGTGCCTAGAAGCTCAGCTTCTCTTTCGGTGGGCAGATGCTAATTTACAGACTCTCTTAGCCATACATGTAGTGGGAATGGAAAATGTGCAGGTTGACTTTCTCATCAGCAGACACTCAACCCAGAGGAATGATCTCTGTCTCCCCCGGGCATTCAGTGCCATAGTTTGGTGGTGGCGTTCTCCACAGATGGATCATGGATCTGATGGTAGAACATTGTTAAATCCATTCAATTTGTAACATATTTTAATTATTGTAAACCACATAGAACTTCATGGTCCTGCGGTATATAAACTGTTATATTATTATTATTAATAAACACAAAAGATGACTCACTTTTGTAGCTGAAGGTACGAGCCCAGAAGTGTGGGGTTGGATGTGTTAGTCCAAACATGGCCAGAGAAAGAGCTCTTATAAGTGTTTCCTCCATGGACCATGCTCGGTCGAGTCATTCACAGGATTGCAAGTAGTTGGTAGTATTAGGGATGCCTAATTGATCCCCGCAGACCATGTTATGCAGACCTAGCCTGTCTCCAGAGGGACAAAGGCCTCAGAGTGCCAGTCCAATTGGACCTTCTCACTCAAGGACCTGTCCCTATCGAGAATCCAGAACACTTTGGGTTTATGGCATGGCTCTTGAGCGGGTGGCCCTGATGATCAAGGGTTGTTTGGAAGCTGTCGTCACCACTTTGCTCAGAGCTAAGAAGCTGTCAACGGTGGCAACCTATGCTAAGGTCTGGAAGTATTTTTAGCGCTGGTGAACTATGGAGGATGTAGAGCCCTTTCAAGCTTCAGTTTCGGTAGTCTTGGACTTTTTGCAGGAGGGACTTCAGAAGGGTCTGTCGGTTGGATCACTGAAAGTGCAGATAGCAGGCTTTTCCTGTTTCTAAGCATGGTGGGACAGAAGCTCCCTATCCTTTCACCCGGAAGTCACCTGGTCCATTAAAAGAGCTCTTCGGTTGTGCCCAACGGTGCGTCCCCTTTCCCTTCCTGGAATCTTAACACCGTATTGCAGGGTCTCAATAGACCTCCATATGAGCCTTTACAGGAGGCTTCCCTTCTGGATCTTACAGTCAAGACAGTGTTCTTGATGGCAACTACATCACCAAGACAAGTCTCAGAATTGCACGTTCTTTCCTACAGGGAGCCGTTCCTCAAAATTACATAAGCAGGGCTCTTTTTACACACAGTTTCGTCCTACTTACCAAAAGTTGTCTCAGCCTTCCATGTAAATCAAGAAGTCCATTTGCCTGCTTTCCACCCTCCGGAATTGAAGAAAAAGGACAGGGCATTGCATTTGCTAGACGTTAAGCAAGCTCTCCTCCAGTATCTTGAAGTTACCAATGAGTTTTGTGTATTGGATCACCATTTTGTCCTGACCAGTCATGCCAAGAAAGGGAGGCCAGTGTATAAAGCCATGATTTCCAGATGGATTGCCATTTTCTTCGCAAATGTAGGCTGCGGTAAGCAGCCACCAATTGCATTGAAATCTCACTCCACCAGAGGAGTTGCTGCCTCATGGCGGAGACTAGGGCTGTCTCACCCGAGGAGATCTGTAGAGTGGCTACATGGTCTACCCTGGACATAGCAGCCAAGAAAGACGCTGCTTTCAGGACCTCCATTCTCAAGGCAGGCTCAGCGGGCATGCCCTAGACTCTGGGGACTGCTTTGGTATGTCCCTATGGTTCAGGACCATTAGACACATCGCACTAGAAAGAAAGATTAGGTTCTTACCTCAATAATCTTCTTTCTTGTAGATGTCTTGTGGTCCTGAAGCCCGCCCTGTACGTGGACTTCGCCTACCTTCTCTCTCAGAATCAAGTCTGAATCCTGAAAAATCTCTATCTTTCACGTGAGCTGAGAGAATAACAAAAAAAAAGGAGCACCCTCAAGTGTGTAGTCTGCTTCAAGTCTCTGTTGGATAGTGAGACGTGCAAGTAGCTGTGTGCTCTATATAAGATTAGTGCTGGTTGCACATTTTTTGTATCTGTTTTATAGCTGCTGCTCAAATATTATAATGTTTATTGGTAATGTTTGTTACAGAGCAGAACAGAATTGTACTATCAGGGATTCTTCCCCGTTTCCCTCCTTGTGGTTATGTCTTTTATTACAGTGCTACTTGATTGCTTTTTTACTAACTGAGGGGGTGGGAGCAGCTCACTGGAAAGGAGGTGGAGTTGAAAAGATGATTGACAGTTTTCTGCAAGCAGTTTGTGGGTTTAGATGCAAAACCCTATGATTTAGTACCACTATACACATCTTTGAGAGAGAAGATTATCGAGGTAAGAACCTAATCTTTCTTTGCTTGTTTCCGACAAAAAGTTAAACAAGCAGCACAAGAGAGTGTAAGGCATTTCTTCAATACCAGAATGAAGATGCTTCACTTTGTGTCTAATGTTGTAATGGCATTTCCTTGCAGAGCAACAGCCGCCCTTCTTTGCCCACTGAGCCAAAAGCAGAAGCCTTCTCATCCAAAAATCCCAAGGGGGAATAGATTTTAGTTCTTTGTAGAAATGCCTCTAAACCCTCCTCCAAAATTATTGTGACATCTGGCAAGGAATGGGCAAAGGAACCCTCCATAATGGATCATTTAAAACAAAGTGGGGTAGGGATATAAGCCCTGTGGGCCTGCAGCTAAGCAAAATAAGCCCTCTATATTGTGCAAAAGTGGCATTTCCACAACCAAACACAACACACCAATGTAGGAGTACATATTAAAGAATCAATAAGATCTTTGAAAGTCACTTGGGTTTCCAAATCCAATGTCCATATTCCAGCTTAAGGCTTTGAAATCCTGACATGGAATAGTTTTATTCAATATCTTATATAAACTGGACACCAACATAGTGTTCTGAGAGTCAGTAACAAAGAATTCATATGTTTTCCTTGCAACACCCAAGAAAAAGTTCTCCCTCTTCAATACTTGAGCATAATGAATAGTGTTCAGCAAACCTGTCTGTTTCCATTGCCTGAAACATCTGCTGAATAATTTTAAAAGATAGAATGGAACCATCTTCCTGAAACAGCTAACCCAAGAGCTAAACGAGTATCCTGCAAACTTTTTGGCACTGGGGCACACTAAATTCGGTGTCACAGCTAGCTGAAAGACATCCAGACAAAGACGTCCGCGACTCTGAATCTGTCACTTTGCTGATGAAGGATCCTGGAGGAGGGAAGGTGCGGGGAGAGGAGGAGAGACGCTATCGTTGGCACTGGCTGACTGCCTGCTGGACGTGCTCCTCGCCAGCATCTCACGGCACACCTGGAATCTGCTGGGGCACACAGTTTTATATACACTGATCTAAATACTGCACTTTTCAAACCAGGGAGAAATCCAAATTCTACACTATAGTTAATAGATTACTGAGCAACATGTTCTGCTACCATAGCTATCAAAGCCTTCCAGGCCATCCTCATGGGGTGTAGCAAAACATGGGACCTAAGATTGCAAGGCAATTTTGAAGATATAGCTTAAAGAACATAGTTTTAGATGAGATGCTGCAAAAATATTGGACCTTTTAAAATAAAACCATAAGGGAGGACTCAAGTCTGGTGCTTTTCTCACATTTCATGTTATGTACTACAGATAAGAACAATGTCAGACCAGTGGTCTATCTAGCTGAGTATCATGTTTCCACAGTAGCCAATCCAGGTCACAGTACCTGGCAGAAATCCAAACAGTGCAACATTCCATGCTACCAATCCAGGGCAAGCAATGTTTTCTTCCTTATCTGTGTCATTAACAGACTATGGGCTTTTCCTCCAGGAATTTGTCAAAACCTTTCTTAAATCTAGCTATGCTAACTGCTGTAGCGACATCCTCTGGCAACAGGTTCCAGAGATTAAGTATTCTTTCAGTAAAAAAAATTTTCTCCTATTTCTTTTAAAAGTATTTCCATGTAATTTCATTGAGTATAACCTTAGTTTTTGTACTTTTTGAAAGGGTGAAAATCAATTCATTCTTACCCTTTGTACACCATTTTGGATTTTGCAAAACTCAGTCATATCTCCCCCTCAGCTGTCTTTTTTCCGAGCTGAAGAGTCCCAAGTACCTCTTTAACCTTTCCTTATACGAGAGGAGTTCCATTCCCTTTATCAATATGGTCACTCTTTGAACCTTTTCTAATTCTGCTCTTTCTTTTTTGAGATATGGCAACTAAAACTGTGCACAGTATTCAAGGAGAGAATGTACTCTGGAGCAATCAAAGGCATTATAATATTGTTAGTCTTATTTTCCATCCCTTTTCTAATAATTCCTAGCATCCTGTTTGCATTGTTTTGCTCCAGTTGCATCCTGGGCAAAAGATTTCAGTGTAGTGTCTACAGTGACACCTAGATCTTTTTCTTGGGTGCTGACTTCTAAGCTGGAACCTAGCATAAGGTAACTGTGATTTGGATTATTCTTCCCGATGTGTATCATTTTACATTTGTCCACATTAAATTTCGTCGGCCATTTGGATGTCCAGTCTTCCAATTTTCTAAGATCTTCTTGCAATTTTTCATAGTCTTCATGTGTTTAACAACCTTGAATAGTTTAGTGTGATCTGCAAATTTAATCACCTCACTTGTTTCAATTTCCAGATCATTTATAAATATGTTAAATAGCACCAATTCCACTACAAATCCCTGCGGCACTCTACTATTTACCCTCCTCCATTGAGAAAAATGGCTCTATGTTTTCTGTCTAATAACCAATTCCTAATCCACAACAGAACATTGCCTGCTATCCCATGACTCTAATTTTCACAGGAGTTTCTCATGAGAAACTTTTGTCAAAAGCTTTCTAAAAATCTAAATACACATTAAGGGCCTGATTCTCCAAAGTGCGTCCCGATTTTAGGCAGCTGTAGGCGTCCTACAGCTGTCTAATCAGCCAATCGGGATGCACGTTTTTTAAAAAAATGCTCCCAAGGCAGGCCTGAAGGCGCCTCTGGGAGCCTAGGGAGACCCGCAAGATGCCTAAGCTCGCCTAAGGGCCTTAGGCGGGTCTTAGGCGAACCTAGGCGGCCCTACGCGTCTCCCTAGTAGAGGAGAAACGCTAAAATGTAGGCCAGCAAAATGCTGGTCTACATTGTAAGTAGACGCGGCCGCTATACTTATTGCGGAAAGGGATCTCTCTGCCGCTATAAGTATAGCGGGCCGCGGCCTGTCCGATCGCTGGCAGGAGGGTGCCCAATCCCTCCTGCCCGAAGACGCATCCTCCCCCCCCGGACAATATCGATCGTTGGCAGGAGGGTGCCCAAACCCTTCTGCCAGAAGATGCCCCCCCCCCCCCCGACAATATCGATCGCTGGCAGGAGGGTGCCCAATCCCTCCTGCCCGAAGACGCACCCCCCCCCCCCCGGCACTAACAACCCCCAAATCTCCACCCCACCAAACTAACCTTTTCTTAAGGCCAGACGGTTCTTGCCCGTCCAGCCAGCAGGCCTGCCTCATCGAAATGAGGCGGGCCCGCCCCTTCCCGCCGAAGCCTAAGGCCTGATTGGCCCAGGCTCTAGAAGCCTGGACCAATCAGGCCTTAGGCATAGCGG
This sequence comes from Geotrypetes seraphini, assembly GCF_902459505.1. Lineage (NCBI taxonomy): Eukaryota > Metazoa > Chordata > Amphibia > Gymnophiona > Dermophiidae > Geotrypetes > Geotrypetes seraphini. The sequence continues at coordinate 225,876,767 of NC_047086.1, read as the reverse complement.
GTCCGCCCATCCCCACTAAGTCTAAGGTCTGATTGGCCAATCAGGCCTTAGATTAAGTGGGGATGGGCGGACCCGCTATGCCTAAGGTCTGATTGGTCCAGGCCTCATTTCAACGGGGCAGGCCTGTCGGCTGGACGGGCAAGAACCGTCTGGCCTTAAAAAAAGGTTAGTTTGGTGGGGTGGAGGTTTGGGGGTTGTTAGCGCCGGAGGGTGAGGGTGCGGGCATGAGGGATTGGGCACCCTCCTGCCAGCGATCGGTAGTGTCGGGGTGGGAGGGAGATCGGTAATGTCGGGGGGGGGCGGTTGGTAGTGTTGGGGGGGGCGGTCGGTAGTGTCGGGGAGGGGCATCTTCTGGCAGGAGGGTTTGGGCACCCTCCTGCCAGCGATCGGTCAGGGGGCCGCGGCCCGCTATACTTATAGCAGCAGAGAGATCCCTTGCCGCGATAAGTGTAGCGGGCCGTGTCTAATCTAACCCGATTCTCTAACCAGTGTCTGTAACATGGACGCCGGTTACAGAATCGGGGTTTAGTGTAGGCCGATTCTGAATAGGACGCCTCTCCCGGGCGTCCTATACAGAATCAGGGCCTAGGTGTCTTGCGGGCCTCGCCTTCAATATAGGCGGCCTGCCTGGGGAGCATTTTTTTTTTTAAAACGTGCATCCCGATTGGCTGATTAGACAGCTATAGGACGCCTACAGCTGCCTAAAATCGGGACGCACTTTGGAGAATCAGGCCCTGACTGACTTACCTTTATCCACATGTTTATTCACACTTTCAAAGAAATGAAGTAAATCAGTGAGGCAAGACCTCCCTTGGCTGAACCCCTGCTGATTCTAATCTAATCTTCTATTTGTGCATCGCTCATACCTATACAAGCTCAAGGAGACTTTAAAGAGAGGGGAGAGGATGGAGAGGGAGGGAGGAGAGAAGGGAGAGAGGGGGAGGAGAGAAGGGAGAGAGGGGAAGAGAACAGGTAGGGATGGAGGAGAGAGATAATAGGGGGGAGGGGTGGGGGGAGGGGAAGAGGATGCAGGAGGTTAAGTGTAGAACAGATGGGTTTTCAGTTTTCTTCGGAAGATGATGTGGCAAAGTTCAGTTCTGGTTGTTTCTGTAAGGCCATTCCAAGTTTTTACTCCTAGAATGGTAAGCATGGAATGAAAAACTCGTTTGTAGTGAAGATCTTTTGTGGATGGGAGATTTAGTAGCATCCGATTGAGGTTTCTGCGAGAAGTAGACCACACCGTTGAGAAGAGCTGGATGAGTGGGGCCGCAGTTTCCATAAAGTATGCAGTGAATGATGCAAGATATTTTGAATGTTATTCGCAATGGGATGGGTAGCCAATGTAATTGTTTGATGAAGGTTGTGACTGAGTTGTATTTTCTCAGGTTGAAGATTAGTCTTACCGCATTGTTTTGGATGAGTTGCATTTTGGGAATTAGAGCAGTGTTGATTCCCATGTAGATGGAGTTGCAGTAGTCCAGTTGTGGTAGTATCATCAGTTGTATGATTAGGGCAAAGTGGTGTTGGTGAAAGTACGGTCTGATTAGTCTTAGTTGTCTAAGGGTGAAGAGGCTAGATATTTGCGGTTCCATGGTAAGAGTGGAGTCCAGTATAAAACCTAGGATTTTGGAGGACTCATCAATTGAGAGGGTTTTGCCCGATCGAAGGGTGATGCTTGTTGGTGCCGTTTGTTGGGCCTTGTGGAAGTATAGAACTTTGATTTTAATTGTGTTTAGTTTCAGTTTGTTGGTTGTTGCCCAGATCATTTGGCCTTTATCTGCCATCATGTTTCTATGTCATTTTATTCATTTGGATCCTTTTTCCATTCTTTAAAGTAGGGGTCCCCAACCACTGGGCTGCAGACCAGTACCTGGCTATGAGCTGTGCTAAACCAGGCCACACAGACATTTTTATTTTATTTACATTACAGGCAGTTCTTGGGTTCTGGCCAGCTCCCTCCTTCTAGCCATACTTCTCTTCACAGAGCTATGAGCAGTGGCTCATACACATTACTCACGGCTGATACGAAAGCCTTCTCTTTAGGCTTCCAGGTCACTCGCAGGCCGCATATAGGAACTGTGGCCACGGCTTTGTGAAGAGAAGTGTGGCTGGGAAGAGGGAGCCAGCCAGAACAGGTAAACACCTGCAGGAAGGAGGCACAAACTTGGGACATAGAACAGAGGGAGGGAGGGACAAAGAGGGGCGTGTTGGGACATGAGAGAGAGGAGGTGCATTGGGACACAGAAGAAAGGGAGAGAGCACAAACTTTGGACAAAGGATGGAAAGAACGAGGGAATAAGGGAGGGGGCATGAACTTGGGACACAGAATGGAGGGAAGGAAAGAGGGGAACATGATCTTGGGAAATAGGATGGAAGAATGGAGGGAGTGAGGAAAGGAGATGCTGAGGTGGGGAGGGAATAGAAAGAGAGAATTGTTTGGCATGGCACTTGGAGGGAAAAAGAGATGGTTCATATGTCCATTATATAGTACTATTAAAACTATATATTGATGTGTTATAATTCGGAGGAGGTCTCTTCCCGACCTGAGGCTGAAGTGTACCCTTCAAGAGAATAGCATTTAGATATGAATGGTTGCTAAGGGACACCATTAGGTTAGCAACCTGAGAGTGGGAAATGCTATCCTATTAAAAACATCTAGGTCAGGTTTCTGCCCATCAAGAAAAGAAAAAAATGAGGAAATGACGTCAGACGCCATTGTAAGAAACTGGTCAAGTAATGTCTAGGAGTGCGATAAGAATCTCGAGAGAGCGAAGCATTGGGAGAAACATAAGTAAGTTTCTTTAAATATAACTAAGCTTCTGTAAATTTGTTGCACTGCTCCTTCTAAAGTACAAAGTATGATTTTGTTACTCTTGAGTTGGCAGTTTGGAGTTAAGTAAAAAGAGAGAAGCTCAGCAAGTTTATAATACTTCTATTTATGGACTTTTTTTTATAGAGCCTCAACCCTGAACAAGGTTAAATGAAATGTTATCATGTCGGGAGAGGCAACTAAAAGCACTAATTTAAATAAGTGACTAAATCTTGAATAATTTAAAAAATACAAAAAAATTAAAAAATTATAATAAAGATCTGGTGACAATAATGGCTCATGCCTGTAACGCATGAATGAAGAGCCAGCTGAGGATCATATGAAACTAGTGATAAGATGTGGTTGAATGTATTATTGTGAAACCCCTATACTGAATAGCTTGTAGAATATTGGTCTGTATTCCTTTTAATCCCAAATAGTCTAGGCCAGTGTTTTTCAACCTTTTTTGGGCAAAGGCACACTTGTTTCATGAAAAAAATCACGAGGCACACCACCATTAGAAAATGTTAAAAAATTTAACTCTGTGCCTATATTGACTATATATAAAGTAATTCTCTTGAATAGGAATCAAATAAACACAAAGAAAGTATTTTATAATTACTTTATTATGAAATATTAAGTAAACAGAATAGTAAAAAATTATAAAATACTTTATTCAGTGCGAAACCTGGGCCTGTTTGGCTGAACACAAAGCTGATATTCTGGCTGGAATCGAAGAAAGACACACACGTAGCTCTTCGTCAACAGCTCTCAGTCTCTCTCTGTATTTGGTTTTTATAGCATACAAAAATAGACAAATATACCCTCCATCCTTTTTATTAAACCACAATAGCAGTTTTTAGCGCAGGGAGCTGCGCTGAATGCCCAGCGCTGCTCTTGACGCTCATAGGCTCCCTGCGCTAAAAACCACTATTGCGGTTTAGTAAAAGGTGACCATATTGTAAAATATAGACAGCAGATATAAATTCAGAACTGTGCATAGTAAGTGAAGGGAAGTTTTCATCTCTGGGAATTTACCCAGTTAACTATTAAGTTATTTGGGCAAATTCATAGTAACATAGTAACATAGTAGATGACGGCAGATAAAGACCCGAATGGTCCATCCAGTCTGCCCAACCTGATTCAATTTAAAATTTTTTTTTTTTTTTTCTTCTTAGCTATTTCTGGGCGAGAATCCAAAGCTTTACCCGGTACTGTGCTTGAGTTCCAACTGCCAAAATCTCTGTTAAGACTTACTCCAGCCCATCTACACCCTCCCAGCCATTGAAGCCCTCCCCAGCCCATCCTCCACCAAACGGCCATATACAGACACAGACCGTGCAAGTCTGCCCAGTAACTGGCCTAGTTCAATATTTAATATTATTTTCTGATTCTAAATCTTCTGTGTTCATCCCACGCTTCTTTGAACTCAGTCACAGTTTTACTCTCCACCACCTCTCTCGGGAGCGCATTCCAGGCATCCACCACCCTCTCCGTAAAGTAGAATTTCCTAACATTGCCCCTGAATCTACCACCCCTCAACCTCAAATTATGTCCTCTGGTTTTACCATTTTCCTTTCTCTGGAAAAGATTTTGTTCTACGTTAATACCCTTTAAGTATTTGAACGTCTGAATCATATCTCCCCTGTCTCTCCTTTCCTTTAGGGTATACATATTCAGGTCTTCCAGTCTCTCCTCATACGTCTTCTGGCGCAAGCCTCCTATCATTTTCGTCGCCCTCCTCTGGACCGCCTCAAGTCTTCTTATGTCTTTCGCCAGATACGGTCTCCAAAACTGAACACAATACTCCAAGTGGGGCCTCACCAATGACCTGTACAGGGGCATCAACACCTTCTTCCTTCTACTGACTACGCCTCTCTTTATACAGCCCAGAATCCTTCTGGCAGCAGCCACTGCCTTATCACACTGTTTTTTCGCCTTTAGATCTTCGGACACTATCACCCCAAGGTCCCTCTCTCCGTCCGTGCATATCAGCTTCTCTCCTCCCAGCATATACGGTTCCTTCCTATTATTAATCCCCAAATGCATTACTCTGCATTTCTTTGCATTGAATTTTAGTTGCCAGGCATTAGACCATTCCTCTAACTTTTGCAGATCCTTTTTCATATTTTCCACTCCCTCTTCGGTGTCTACTCTGTTACAAATCTTGGTATCATCTGCAAAAAGGCACACTTTTCCTTCTAGCCCTTCAGCAATGTCACTTACATACATATTGAACAGGATTGGCCCCAGCACCGAACCCTGAGGGACTCCACTAGTCACCTTTCCTTCCTTCGAGCGACTTCCATTAACCACCACCCTCTGGCGTCTGTCCGATAGCCAATTTCTGACCCAGTTCACCACTTTGGGTCCTAACTTCAGCCCTTCAAGTTTGTTCAACAGCCTCCTATGAGGAACTGTATCAAAGGCTTTGCTGAAATCCAAGTAAATTACATCTAGCATATGTCCTTGATCCAGCTCTCTGGTCACCCAATCAAAAAATTCAATCAGGTTCGTTTGGCACGATTTACCTTTTGTAAAGCCATGTTGCCTCGGATCCTGTAACCCATTAGATTCAAGGAAATACACTATCCTTTCTTTCAGCAACACTTCCATTATTTTTCCAACAACTGAAGTGAGGCTCACCGGCCTGTAGTTTCCTGCTTCATCCCTGTGACCACTTTTATGAATAGGGACCACATCCGCTCTCCTCCAATCCCCAGGAATCACTCCCGTCTCCAGAGATTTGTTGAACAAGTCTTTAATAGGACTCGCCAGAACCTCTCTGAGTTCCCTTAGTATCCTGGGATGGATCCCGTCTGGTCCCATCGCTTTGTCCACCTTCAGTTTTTCAAGTTGCTCATAAACACCCTCCTCCGTGAACGGCGCAGAATCTACTCCATTTTCTCGTGTAACTTTGCCGGACAATCTCGGTCCTTCTCCAGGATTTTCTTCTGTGAACACAGAACAGAAGTATTTGTTTAGCACATTTGCTTTCTCCTCATCACTCTCCACATATTTGTTCCCAGCATCTTTTAGCCTAGCAATTCCATTTTTTATCTTCCTCCTTTCACTAATATATCTGAAAAAATTTTTATCTCCCTTTTTTACATTTTTAGCCATTTGTTCTTCCGCCTGTGCCTTCGCTAAACGTATCTCTCTCTTGGCTTCTTTCAGTTTCACCCTGTAGTCCTTTCTGCTCCTTTGAAAACTGTGGTAATACTGCCTCCACTTTGCTAAATTTAAAATAAAATCATTTTTCCTACCTTGTCTGGTGATTTCTGGTTGCACTTTCTTCTTCTGACTGTGCATCCAATCTTTCTTCCCTTCTATCAGCCTGTATGCTTTCTCTCCTCCACACCTCATTCCCTCCCCCAACTTTTTCTTCCTCTCTCCCTGACCTTTCTTTTTTTCTGTTTCTCTTCTTTCCTTCTGTTTCCCTGCCTGCCCCCTTTCTTTCTTTCTCCCTGCCGTTCCCCAAGCCACTGCCGCTGCCATCAGGGAACAGGACCCACCGATGGATAACAGGCCCCAAAGCCGACGCCGACGCATGCTCTCCCTGACGTCAATTCTGCAATCGGAGAGGAAGTTCCGCCCAGCCAGGCAGCGATTGGCTGGCCCGAACTTCCTCTCCGACTGCAGAATTGACGTCGGGGAGAAGAAGACTTATCGGCTCGATAGATTAGATCGCCAAGACAAAGTGAGTCCTGGGTGATCGACTCACTTTGCCTTGGCGAGCTACTGGCGCCCCTGCCTCGGGCCCCCTGTCAGCTCCGGGCCCCTGAATGCAGGACTGGTAGTACTGCCCTGATGGCGGCCCTGCGGCACACCAGGCAACATCTCGCGGCACACTAGTGTGCCGCGGAACAGCGGTTGAAAAACACTGGTCTAGGCAATACAGTGATGAAATGCATTCCTCCTCTTATGGCTGAACAAGATAGACCTTTGTGAATCAAATCAAAGCCCATTAACATAGAAACATAGAAAGTGACGGCAGAAAAAGGCCGAGGCCCATTGAGTCTGCCCATTCCATTGACCAACCCCCCTAGTTAATCGCTCTCTGATGATCTTTTCCCTCGTAGAGATCCGACATGAGCATCCCATCTATTCTTAAAATCTGGCACGCTAATGGCCTCGATCACTTGTACTGGGAGCTTATTCCAGCTGTCAACCACTCTTTCGGTGAAGAAGTATTTCCTGGTGTCGCCATGAAACTTCCCGCCCTTTATTTTCAGCGGGTGTCCTCTTGTGGCCGAGGGTCCTCTAAGAAGGAAAATATCATCTTCTACCTTGATACGACCAGTGACATACTTAAACGTCTCAATCATGTCTCCTCTCTCCCTACGTTCTTCGAGAGAGTATAGACGCAATTCGTTCAGCCTTTCTTCGTATGATATGTTGGAGGAGATTTGCAAGATTACAAAATTCAATTTAGTTCACATGTTTACCTTTAGTTATTATCTAAACACCAATTGTAAATGAATTTTTGTCAAATTTTTTACTTTTATGGTATATAATAAATAGACAAAAAAAAGTCACTACTCTGTGAACTGTCACTGTACCCACGACTTAATCAAAATGAGCCTCAGACACACTTACTGAATATATACTCTTCTACACTACACCTGATTTAACTTGATTCAATCGATATATATTATCTCCTGTGATATGTATTATCTTCTGTGACATGTATTATCCTCTGTGTTATGTACCATTCTGTTAAATTGTTGTATCATAATTCTTTACCGTTCCTGTAATCTACTCTTATCCTGTAATGTAATTCTACTGGAATTGCCCAGACATCTTCTATATTGTAATCCGCCTAGAACCGCAAGGCACAGGCGGAATAGAAATCCCTAATGTAATGTAATGTAATATAATTACAAGTCAGGTACTTTTAGCCAATAAGGCAGCATGTCCTTAATTATCGACTCCTCTTACATGTTAGGTGGGAAATTCAGTAAAAAAAACTCAGACATAGTCTGAGAAAAATCTGAACCCCACCCAACTATAGAGTAAGGTATAATCACCAGTGTACAGTCACACAGCAGTGTGCCACAAAGTTAAATAAAAAAGTGCACAAAACAAAACACAAAAAAGCCAAATACTTAGCTGGGGGAAAAAAATGGTAGTACAGTAGTGGGTCCTCCAGGTCAGTTCAGGAACTGTCTCAGCTCCAGTTGCACACACTTCGGTCTCAACGGCTGGCAGCCCACAGAAAGTCCAGAAAAAGATAGCCATGCTTCTACACAGTCTTACACAGAATTCTTACAGGAGCCAACTTCAGTTGTAGCACATACTTGATCCCACAAGCAGACAGTTCTTCAGCCACACCTAAAGGAAACCCATCACAATGTTTGTAGATTTCCCAGAGAGTACTCACAGCTAATGGAAAATAAAGAAACCAAAACAGAACAAACCCTTCTTCAACACCTTTAGTTATTGTCAAGCCAGTAGGCTAGGATTGTCCGTTCCCCAGGACATTTCAAAAGGTAGAATCCAACTTGCTCCTTTCTAGGGCCCATTTTATGATTTGGGGATTTTCTCCTCAGTTATAAATGTTTGGGGGGGAGGGGAACAAAACAATAGGGTTGCACCAACAAAAATGCTCGTTCGAATGGTAGCAGTTCCTTTTTTTATGACAGCCTTTAACTAGGAAGTGCCACTTAATGTTACCACTGAAGCCGATGTCTTCAGAGAAAGCAAAGTTGCTTACTTGTAACAAGTGTTCTCTTGATATAGTAGCTCACAAGTCTTGGGAATTATTTTGTACCCTTTGTAATCTCCACTAGCATTGAGCACAGCTGCCTGGAAATACCAAACATTAGTGCAGTCCAGGAGATCATCAGATCAGAAGTTGGCTGAGATCTACTTTTATCATTCTGTTGGAAATAATCCTTTATACCAGTGTTCTTCACCTATGGACTGGCAGAAATAAAATAATTATTTTGTGGGCCGACACCGGTCCGCAGACCGGCAGTTGAAGAACACTGGGCTAAGTCATGCCCATCTCCACCCAATCTCCGCCCCAGACCCCGCCCCCATAATAGTACTAATTGTAACACCATTTTTTCCATTCATTTTTCATATATACACACACAGACACAATATAATCGTATTAACAACACATAATGATTAACCACAAAATTAAAATACACAAAGCACACTGTATGCTTTTCAACTTTCATTCCTACCAGAAAACAGATAACCTCATGCAAATGCAGGACTAAAAACTAAACGTACTAATATTTTCAAATAAACCCTAAGATGCAAGGTTTTGCAAGCAGTACAACCCCAGAGGAAAAGAAACAAATGCATTTCTTCCTGAACAGACGTAAATCAATCACTAAATTAAAAAAATAAAAGCATTCCCCCTACCGTTGTTGTCTCTCTCCCTCCAAGCTGTGCCTTGCCTTCTGGCCGGTCCACGGTGCGATCAATGCGACGCCTTCAGGCTGGCTCCCTGAGTGCTGCATTGCACAAAGCTGTGGGCAGCGGCTCCTCGCACACATCCCGCGCCTCATCTGAAAGCCTTCCCTCTGACGTTGCAACGTCAGAGAGAAGGTTTCCGGTTCAGGCGCAGGCCGCACGTAGGAGCCTTTTCCCATGGCAATGTGCACTGCAGCACTCAGGGAGCCAGCTCGAAGACACCTAGTTGATCACACCGTGGATCGGCTGTCTTGGGCCCGATGGATGTACCGGCCCTGTGGACCGGCAGAAAATTTCTGCGGACCAGCACCAGTCTACGGACCGACGGTTGAAGAACACTGCTTTATACTATGAGTATGATGCTGTTCCAGTGCATGAGCTCCTTACTTTGTAGGCAAACTCCCTTATTTCACTCAATTTAGATTCACGGGGTCAAGCAACAAAAATGGTAGTCTTAAGCCTGAGTCTCAAAACTCTTCTCAGCCAGAGCCTATTCTTAGGCCATTTCGGTTAACTTCAGTATCTCATAGAATCCCCTGGAATAACTCTCAGACTACAATTCTTTATATTCAGTAACAGAAATAAGGTGGTGGAAGCACTGACACAGTTCTGGGGAATAAATCCTCCCTTCAACTTACCAATGAATTGCCTCAGGGGAGTAACATAAGAACATAAGAATTGCCGCTGCTGGGTCAGACCAGTGGTCCATCATGCCCAGCAGTCTACTCATGCGGTGGCCCTCTGGTCATAGGCCAGCACCCTATCCAAGACTAACCCTACCAGCGCCCATTCTTGTTCAGCAGGAACTTGTCTAACTTTGTCTTGAATCCCTGGAGGGTGTTTTCCCCTATGACAAACTCCGGTAGAGCGTTCCAGTTTTCTACCACTCTCTGGGTGAAGAAGAACTTCCTTACGTTCGTACGGAATCTATCCCCTTTCAACTTTAGAGAGTGCCCTCTCTTTCTCCCTACCTTAGAGAGGGTGAACAACCAGTCCATATCTACTAAGTCTATCCCCTTTAGTACCTTGAATGTTTCGATCATGTCCCCTCTGAATCGCCTCTGTTCGAGGGAGAAGAGGCCCAATTTCTCTAATCTTTCTCTGTACGGCAGCTCCTCCAACCCCTTAACCATCTTAGTCCCTCTTCTCTGGACCCTTTCAAGTAGTACCGTGTCCTTCTTCATGTACGGCGACCAGTGCTGGGCGGTACATGCAGCATGATAACCTTCTCTGATCTGTTCGTGATCCCCTTTTTATCATTCCTAGCATTCTGTTTGCCCTTTTTGCCGCCACCACACATTGCGTGGACGGCTTCATCAACTTGTCGATCAGAACTCCCAAGTCCCTTTCCTGGGAGGTCTCTCCAAGTACTGCCCCGGACATCCTGTATTCGTGCATGAGATTTTTGTTATCGACATGCATCACTTTACACTTGTCCACGTTGAACCTCATCTGCCATGTCGATGCCCATTCCTCAAGCCTGATTATGTCACGTTGCAGATCTTCACAGTCCCCCCTGCATCTTCACTATGAATAACTTTGTATCGTCCGCAAATTTAATCACCTCGCTCGTCGTTCCTATGTCCAGATCGTTTATAAAGATGTTGAACAGCATGGGTCCAAGAACCGAGCCCTGCGGCATCCCACTGGTGACTCTCTTCCAGTCCGAGTATTGTCCATTTACCCCTACTCTCTGTTTCCTATGCTCCAGCCAGTTTCTAATCCACCTGAGTATTTCACCCTCGATCCCTTGGCTCGCAATTTTCCGAAGTAGTCGTTCATGCGGAACTTTGTCGAACGCCTTCTGAAAATCCAGATATACAATGTCAACCAGGTCGCCCTTGTCTATCTGCCTGTTCACTCCCTCAAAGAAGTGCAGCAAGTTTGTCATACAAGATCTGCCTTTGCTAAAACCGTGCTGGCTGGTCCTCATCAGCCCGTATCCGTCAAGGTGATCAATGATGGTGTCCTTTATCAGTGACTCTACCATCTTTCCCAGTACCGAGGTCAGACTCACAGGTCTGTAGTTTCCTGGATCTCCCCTCAAACCTTTCTTGAAGATCAGTTTCTCACCCACTTTTATTAGCAACCAATTTATATGGAAAACCAATTTAAAACACAGCTCTGGCTTCTCTTAAACAACCTCAGGGCTGAAGCAGACTCCACCCCTGCAGCATTCACATTCCACATTTATTTATTTAAAAAATTTATATACCGCCTAGAACTAAGTGATTTCCAATAAAACAAATATCATTACATAAGAAAAGGACATCTTTCTTTGCATCTTCATAGCTGCCTGCTTACAACATCTCTTTATATAAAACCCTAAGCCACGCATGTGCACTTCCATTTGTGTGTTCCGTATGTCCGTGGCCTGAAGAAGTGCGCATGTGCGACTACAACACACTGGCGGCCCTGTGGGGCAGTAGCAGCAACCGAGTGGTGGAGAGCAGCCCGCTCCGCCCGTTGACCCTCCACAAACCTCCCGGCTCCAGCAGCATAGGCAGCACTATAAACACGCTGCTTCGCGCCCTTCTACTGCCGTTTTCCTCTGCCGCGTCTCTGATGACATCATCGGAAACAGACGCGGGAGAGGAAATCGGAAGTAGAAGGCCGCGAAGCAGCGTGTTTAAAGTGCTGCCTACGCGGTTGGAGCCCAGAGGTTTGTCGGCGGTGGGAGGGTCAGGAGCAGGCCAGAACAGCAGAACAACGGCAGTAAAAGAAGGGGGAGGGGCTGAATGGAGCAGGTAAGAGAAGAGCAGATCGCGGTAAAAGAAGGGAAAGGGGTGTGGGGGAAAATGCTGCTACTGCTATACAGGGACTTGGAGGGTAAGGGAAATACCGCTGCTGCTTCCAATAAAATAAAAATGTCATCCGCATAGGTATAAATAGATTCTGCAGGCGAAAGACAGAAATTTTTTTAAAACATCATATAGATATTAAATAAAATAGGTGGCAAAGGAGACACTTGCGGCACCCCACATTTGGGTATCCATGAAGATGAGGCCCTCTAAGCATACCTCATAAGAACGTTGTGAAAGAAATTTACTAAACCAGTCTAGAACCACATGGGTTAGTCCTATGTCAGCCAACATATGAATCAAAATATCATGATGAACCACATCAAATGCGGCAGACAAGTCAAATTGTAATGATACTGCATATTTATTCTGTAACTGTTAATTTTGAATTTCTGCAATTAAAGATATCAAAAGAGTTTCTGTACTGAAATTAGATCTAAATCCATGTTGAAATGGTAATTTCTTACTTCTTCTTATGAATAGAAAACTTCTCTAGATGGTTGGAAAGTTGTTTGGAAATAATTGATTCCAACATTTTGTCAGTAGAGGTATATTTGCAATAGGACAATAGTGAGAAGAGACTGAGGGGTCCAAGTCAACCCCTTTCAACAAAGGTGTTAGAACTATTTTACCCATCTCCAATGAAAAATGACCATTACTGAAAGTATGATTTAGTAAGGAAGTCAACCAAGTGATGGCCTGTAAAGGAATATTACCATAAAGATAGGTCTTCAAAATTTGTTTTCCCAGAGTCCAGACATACCCCCAGTACTAACATCTCTTTCTTCACATTTAATTGAACACTCAACACATTCTGCCCAGGACAAAAATAAAATAAATACCCAATTGTTTATAGGTTACTCATTTCCAAAAGAAAGCAAATAAACAGTGTTAAGAACATATCTCCATTTGTGTATTCTCCTCATGGTTAGGTCAGTCCCTTTCACTTCTCCACCTCTATGTCTTACCTTCCTCTAGATCCTGTTCCTGTGGCTCCACCCCTCCTCTCCTTCTGGATTCTTCAGTTTCCAACCCCACCCCTTCTTTTCCTATACTCTAGGTTTAGGGATTCAGTATAGCCCTCTCCCTGGGCTGACTCCTTATTTCTCTGTCATACAGCTACTCCTTTTTCTGGGACTGAAGCCCTTATCCTTTTATCTAGTATCTTTTATATGGATCTTAGAACAGATTCCAGCACAGTCCTATCTGCTTCACAATACCTAAGGTGACTGCATTCAGTGGGAAGAAATGAGGTATGCTAGAAACTCAGATGGGAGCCAAAGATCCTTGTCACGGCATCGCAAACATTTGCTTCGTGGAGAAGAAAGGAGCGTTATCACTGCTAATATAATTAGTAAATTCCATACACAGAGAAGTGGTGGCATGTTGTATATAGTCAGGTCTACAGTAATTGTTAGGAAGTCAATTGGTAGAACAAACTGCATGTTTCAAAACACCTAAAAAACACTATTTTTGCTCAAAAGTTGATTGTAAGACCTAGGGGTCCTTTTATCAAGCCGCGCTAGCGGGGTTAGCGCGTCGGACATTTCATCACGCGCTAACCCCCGCGGCTGGATAAAAAATTAACGCCTGCTCAATGCAGGCGTTAGCGGCTAGCGCAGCAGGCAGTTTAACGCACGTTAAACCCCTACCGCAGCTTGAAGAAAGGACCCCCCTAGTTTTTTAAAAAGTGAATTTAATAACGCATTTACATAATTTATAATTCAAGACACGCATTCTAAATGTTTTATTAAATTTACTTTTTAAAAAACTAGCCCACTCTTTTACAAACACATAGTGCCGGTTTTAGCGCCGACTGTGGCGATAACTGCCGTTGCCAGCGCTAAAACCCATGCTATGTGTTCATAAAAGAGGGGGTAGGTCTTACAATCAATTTTTGAACAAAAATAGTGGTTTTTTTAGGTACAGTGGTGCCTCACACAACGAACTTAATTCGTTCCAGGAGCAAGTTTGTTATGCGAAAAGTTCGTTATGTGAAACGCGTTAAGCGCAGTGACTAACGACTGCCTGCAGTGCCTGCGCGGAAGGATGCAATACATCGGCAGCGATCGTGGAAGCTCGGGCGACTTCGTTGTGTGAAACGAAGTTCGTTGTATGAATCATGACATGAAGTTCGTTGTGTGCAGCGTTCGCTGTGCGAGGCGTTCTTTATGCGAGGCACCACTGTATTTTGAAGCATGTACATTGTTCTACAAATTGACTTCTACTGATTCTCGCATCCTACCAATAGCTACGTGATGCAGGGTTCCACGTTAATTTTCATCCTACCAATTGTCTGTCTCCCTGTATAGTCATGTACATAGTATGACAAAGCTGAACTGAAAACCCTGGAGTTCCAGTAACTTTCTCTAGCTCCAGGATAGATTTTTACCATAGTTGCTAGTTGTGTGGAGATTGATTGATTCACCCAATCCCGATCCCCGGGGAATTAAGTACTTTAGAACTTGTGGTCTTTTTAGTCACAGTCTGCACCTGGGATCATGTATTGAATAGCTATAACCATGTCATGCTGCAAAATAAAGTCTAATTCTTTGTTAGAAGATAAGGTTTGCACTGTGTGATCATGATTTATAACCTCTTACCTGGCTGGTGTGATCCCGACCTGCCTTTTAGCTTTAATATCCGTTTTTATGGGCAGGATCTGTTTTCATTTTTTCCAGTCTCCTCCCCCACAGTCGGCAAGCCCTACAAGTGCAACTATTGCGGCCGCAGTTACAAGCAGCAGAACACGCTGGAGGAACACAAGGAGCGATGCCACACGTACCTGCAGAGTCTTAACGCTGAGCCCCAGCACCTGAGTGCCCAGCAAGGTAGGGTCTGGCAAAGTCACCATCACCTTCCTCCCTCCCAGCTTGGCTTTTGGTGTGCATGCTTTTCACTGGGAACTGTGTAGTCATACACATTTACATTCAGGTCAATAGTTAAACCCTGCGTTCAGCATTAGTTTTAAAATGGCAACTGTGATGTTTAAATAGCCCATGTATATTAAACTCTGCTCTCCAGAAGCAGTGGTGCTAAATATATGTAGACAGCACTGATAGCAGTTATATTCAGCTGCTACCCATGGCCAAGCAGTTTAACTTAGGACAACTTAACTTGCTTTAATCTTCAGATAGTAGCTGAAAATTGTTACTGTCTGTATAATAAGGTGTAATGCCATAGCATCACCCTGCTAGGAAGATCCGAGTGACTTTTCAGTGAAACTGTCCATAACGTGCCACGGTTCATAGTCATTCGCGTGCGGGACTTCAGCGCGCCAACATTGCAGCGCAAATTGGTGCAAGACCCCAGCGCCGCCTAAAAAGTTACTTTTAAAGAGCTCCGATGCGGGGTGTAAGTGGGGAAGCCCCCCCTGTTTACTTCATACTCTTCGCGCTGCCGTTGGGGGGGAGGGGTTGGGAGATTGGAACCCTCCATTATAGAGTAAACTTAACTTTTTCCTGATTTTTTGAGGAAAAAGTTAAGAACATAAGAACATAAGAAGTTGCCCCCGCTGAGTCAGACCAGAGGTCCATCTTGCTCAGCGGTCCGCTCCCGCGGCGGCCCATCAGGCCTAGTACCCGAACAGTGGTCCCTGATTAATTTTGTAACTTACCTCTAATCCCATCCCTATAATCTACCTCTACTCTTATCTGTTAAGTTTTCTCTGCGCTGCAATGTCAGTGCGCCGAAGTCTCGCGTGCCGAAGTCTTGCGCGCTTTTGTCCCATCACCTCGTGCCACAGAAAATTCATAGCTGAGTGATTCTGCATTTAGTGGCTGCTGCTAAACACAAACCCTTTTGAATGTCTGGTTCATATGGTCATTAGTACCTGTAGTAATGAGCAAGATAAGTCAAATTTTGCTTCATAGGGCTGCATGTAAATTAAAATTTTAATTGCAATTAATTGTGTGATTAAAGGATTGTGTGTTAGTTAGTTCCCCACTGCAGCTCCTTGTGATTCTGTGCAAGTCACTTAACCCTCCATTGCCTAGAGTCGCAAGGAGCCCGCAGGAGGGGGAAAAATAAATAACATACACTTTAATCATGCGATTAATTGCGATTACAAATTTTAATTGAAATGCAGTCCTAAAAATTTACCAAAAAAAAGTTATGAAAAGATGAGAAATACAAACTGAAAAAAATTACAAATGAAAGAATCTAAAACAGCATGCAGAATAGCTGCAGCTTTACAGTTTTCACAGCCTAGTTCATACTATATGCAGTTTATTTGAAGGAGGGGGAGGTGTTCTACAGCTTGGGCCAGAGGCATAAATTCCAGCTAAGCAGTTTCTGTGATGCAGGGGTCCTCTTACAATCCCTTCCATATTGTCTGAGATGGATCCCATGTGCTCTGGGATATTTAATGTGAACTTCTGCAACAATTATACTGCATGGTGAGATGCCAGAGAGCTCCAGTATTATGCTTTTGTACTTGCCTTCTAATGTGATTAGCACAAGTCAAAGCACATTTAGTCTAGAGTTAGCTATTGCTATCACATGGGGAGAGAACCCTGAAAAACCACAAGACTCCTCTGTCTCTTGTACAGTTCTTCCCAGTGAAGCTGCTGGGAAAACCCTATTCCAGTGTAAAAGTAGGAGTAAACAGAAATTCAGAGAAAATAAATTTTAAGAGAAGATTTTATGAACTATTCCCAATCTTTTGGGCTCTGTATACCCATATTCATGTCTCACAAATAGCTTGACTAGTCATCTCATTGATCATAATTCTGTTCAGCTCTTACACTGTCTGCTAGCAGTACCCCTGGTCCATACACATGCGTAGCACTCTCTTTCTCCCAATAAATGGATTCTGAAAAATGCTCTATTTATACCCTTTCAATAAGTTTCCCAGGAATGGGTTTATAAAGATCTCGATGTTGGTTCCAATGTCTACCGAAAATGAGCCAGCTGGAGCATTTCTCTCCGAACATTTGAGAAGAAACAAAAATTCTATTGCTGTTGCATAGACATTGTTGAATCTTGGAACGATAAGGATGATATGTTACCCAGTGATTATTCTTGGTTAGGCAGGTTTAAATCCACCTGCTGTTTTCATTCTTTCACCTGTGAGAATAGCACGCTGGGCAAAGTTGAGGGCTGCTAGTCAATTTAGCCTCATTCGTCCTTAGTACATTGCTTACATGGCCTCTGAACTCATTTACCTGAAAAGAAATTTGGAAGGTAGGGTGCAAATAAGCATTCCAAGAAGCCCACTTTGCTTACAGGATTCAGTAGTCACTGTTGCAGATATTTTTGGAAACATAATAGATTTAGATTAGGTTAGGATCATTCAGAGCTTATTAATATCTGGGCCTAGTTACAGTTTTTCAGTCCAGTATCCTAAACAAGTTGTCTGTAATAGGAATTTCCAGTGCAATGGGGATGATATGCTGAACCATAGGGTTATCTATCTGTGCTCGTAAGCATACTGCAGAAGATGTCATTCACAGCTTTTCAACTCCCCCTCCTTCTCCCTGGTCTCTGCTGCTCCCTTCAGTTCTTCCTTCTACAGGTGATCATGAAGGTGTCCCGTTTATTTCTTTTCATTTTTTTCTGTTTATTTCTTTATTGTTTTGCAGTTTCTTTGTCATTTTTTTCAGCTTGTTTGTAGATTTTTTTTTTGCACGGCTTGAAGGAACTGCTTTGCCTGCTTGGAGAGGAGCAGACATTTAAGTCTGTAATTGGCAGGTGTATCCTTCGGGGACCTGCTGAAGATTTATGGAGCTCAGAGTTCGGGATCCTCAACACTTGCTCGCTTTCTTGACTTGGTCAGGAGCTGGAATGCAGGCTATTAGCATTCCTCTGGTCACTCATGCTGCCGGCTGTGACTTCACCTTCCCCTCACTTGTTTCTATGTCAGTTACGGTTTGGGGGGTAGAGGATCAGTCCGAATAAGGTCTGATTGGCAGCCTGACGATCTCAGCGATGATTTGAGACAGAGAACCTTTCAAGATCCAGCTACACTTTAAAGGATCTGAAGCAGGCTGCAGCACCTTTTCCCCAATACATGGTCTGTGAGTACAGGCTGTGACTAGAGAATGACATGGGGAAAAAATCTGTCGCTGTCACTGCCCCTTCACCGTCTCCCCGTCCCATTCACCGCCCCGTCCTCACTGTCCCCTTCACCGCCCCATCCCCGCTGTCCCCTTCACCGCCCCGTCCCCGTAGCATCCACCCTTCCCTCTTTCCACCTCACCGCCCTTCAGCGGCCTGAGAATCTCCCTTCCTCCCCCTTACCTTCACGGCATAAGGGAGGGAAGGCGCGCGGTCACCCTTCCTTCCCTCCCTCCGGCCAAATCTGTCTCCCTCCCTCCCCCTTACCTTCTTGGCACTTTAAAAAAGAAACTGATGCCGGCAAAGCCTGCCTGTGCCGCCCTGCAGTCACATGTGGGCAGAAGCTTCTCCTCTGACAATTGTCATTTTATAAACTAATAAAACAGAGCAAGGTTCAACAAAACCCATCTCCCCTCCCTTTCACAAATATCCCCTTTACTATTGTGAAAACTGAACAAACCAAATTACTACAGAATGCTACATAGAAAAATCAAGCTAACAGAATACTTTATAATAATAATAATAACTTTAGTCACACATGGCAAGAATAATGTTAGGGAGTGCAACTAGGGCTACTACCCCCTGGTCAGAGAGCGAGCCCTAAGCTCTAGCAGGATACATATTTCAAATCTGAAATATTCTAATCACAAAATATAAAATAAATTTATTTTTTTTCTTTTTGTTTGGTAATTTTATTCTTCAAATCACATTGGTCTAAGGCTTTGGTTTTAGGTTCCTTCTGTCTTCATCGTGGCATGGCTGACTCCTGAAGATAAAATAGGCACAAGAGGAGCTGGGGAGAAGATGCCGAGTCTAACACGGGCACAATTTTTTTTACCACAAGAGTAATACTTTTCACCGCTCCCACAGGGCGGTAAAAGGTCTTGTCCCCATTCCTGCGGTAAACCAGTTGCAAATGTCTCCATTCCTGCGGATTTACTGCAGTGACCCGCTGTTTACCACGGTAAATGGTCCCTGTGTCATTCTCTAGCTGCCCTCCAAACTTTTTCTAACTCACTTATATTATAAACTTATCCAATCACCAAACGCTCAAATTCAGCCTTAAAAAGCTATATGGGAGTTCAGATTCCACAATTTCATTCGAAATTGTAAGCCGTGTTATTCTTCATTATTCCCTTTATAGCTTTACTGCTATTGATCTCATATTTATTACCTATTTTTTCAGTTTTAGTTCTTTTTCAGTTTTAGTTCTTATTTTTATCTGCACTTATTATTTTAAAATAATTTATTATTTCAGTATCACTTAGCTTTTATATGCTGTTTCGCCTATCTTTCTCAGGGTCGGGGGAACTTTACTTAAAGTTAAACTTTCCCATCTATATCTGCTGCGGCTTAGAATTTTGAATGAAATTGTGGAATCTGAACTCCTATATAGCTTTTTAAGGCTGAATTAGAGCGTTTTGTGATTGGATTCTCTAGCTGTGACAGCCTATGGGGAAAATTGGGGGATCTTGAAAATTATGTTTTGACTGTTTCTGCAGTTAGGTCTTTGGTCCCCCTCCTCTAAAATCCTACTTTATGACTTTTTTGGTCAGCACGGAAGCATTTTGAAGCAATTTTGTGCGCCAAAATGCTTCAGCAGTCCTGATTTTTTTCCCTTAAGTTCTCCAATTTCTTCAAAACACCTTGTTTTGCCTCAAAACTGATAGGGATGGAGTCCTCAGACTCTAATACCCCTATACCATGCCTTATTTGCATTGTATGGGTGGCTGAAGAGCGCCCTTGCGCCATGTGCCACACGGCATAGGATGGAGGAGTGGGAGCTTCAGCTTAGCTGCTCCACAGTCCTCTAGGGCTGGAAAAAGGCAGATGGTCCCGTCAGGGGGAATGAAACAACTTCTGGAGCCCCGGAACAGTGGCCCTGCACACCATAAGGGCGTAGATTCTTCGCAGCCCTAGAAAAAGTGTTTGCTCCGCCCTAAGGGGCAAGGAGAGTTACCTACTCACGCCTTTATCCCAGAGTTCATTAATCTCCTATGGCAGGCTTATGCTCAAGGCAGAACTCCACCTGTTAAGTCTGCTTGCAAGCAGACCAGTGTTCAGGCCCCTCTGGATACTCAAAACGCTTCCTTCCTGAAAGCGGAAAATATTCTGGACTTGGGTGATCTCTCAGACAGGGATTCAGAGGATGAGGGATCAGATTTAATCCCTTTATTGTCCCAAATCGAGGCTTCCTTGGTGGGAGAGGCAACCTCTTATATAGAAGAACAGGAGGCAATATCAACCATAGACCACTGAAAGTATCCCTCCATTCATTGATTCTTAAGTTCCCTGCATTGCTCAAGATCATTACTGAGTCCTTTCAAGAACTAAAAATAGACCCTTTGCAAATCCTGTCTGCACAGTGTTCTCTTCTGAGCAGGATCCGGGCTCAGCCCACTTCTTTTCTGTGGCACCCAGACATGAGGATCCTAATCACAGAGTCCTGGGAGACCCCTGAAGGTGACTAAAATCATGACTAAACTGTATCCCATGGATCAGGAATGCCAGCAAATATTTGCTGTGCCAAAGGTGGATTCCCTTGTAGCCAGGAGACCAAATACACTTCCCTGCCAAGTGAGGGAGGCATAGTTTTAAAGGATCCGCAGAACCGCAGAGCGGATATGGTCCTCAGGAAGCAATTTGAGCTTTGGGGATTAAGGCTGCAGCTGCAGCCTCCTTCGTGGCACATGCCTGTCATTCCAGGCTACAAAATCAGAGCCTGATGGAGGCTGAGCCCCTGCCACAGCTTGTGTTAGCTGGAGCAAACTATGTAGCGGATGAACTCTTGATATAATCACAGAGTCATGGGACATATGCTTTAGATTAGACAATGGGTAGGTGATTCAGCCTCTAAAGCAACACTGAGCAGGCTCCCATTCAGGGGACAGATGCTATTTGGCAAGGGCCTAGATGATCTTATGGCCAGTGTACAAGATTGCTGGCCTAGATCTTTACCAGATGGCAGACCTCGAGCAGCCAGAGGCCAGAGCCGGGGTCCTTTCATGGGTCACGGCACTCTCAACAGAAATCTCTTCCCAGAGAGCCTTTCAAGGTTCCAGACAGAATTTTTTTGGGAACTGGAGAAACCAAGGTTCAGATTCCTACTCTGCAGTGCCATCCAAAAAGCCAGAATGATGCCAACCCTCAAGCCGCTCCTCTGAAGATTGGAAGTCTGCTTTCAGACTATCTGGAGACCTGAAAACGGATAACATCTGACTGCTGGGTCCTGGAGATTACCAGAGAGGATTACAAGATAGAGTTTGCATGCCTCCTCTCTGACTAGTTCATGGATTCGCCTGCATGCTGGCCAGTGAAGGCAGAAAAGATCCGGGCAACATTACAAAGCTTGTTAGATATTCAAGACTCAGGCTCTGGCAGATAATCCATATACTTTGTTGTACCCAAGAAAGGCTCGGAGAAGTGGAGACCCATCCAGGATCTCAAACACGTCAATGCAGTCCTGAAAGTTACTCATATCCTGATGGAGACTGTTCAGTCCATCATCACAGCATAGGAGCCAGAAGAGTTTCTAGCCTCCCTAGATTTGACAAAAGCTTACTTTCACATTCCAATCTTCCTGGAACACAGAAGGTTCCTGAGATCCATGTGCTAGAGAACCACTATCAATTCTAAGTGCATCTTTTTGGACTGGCAATGGCATCCTGAACTTTCACCAAGGTTATGGTAGTGGTAGCCGCTTATCTCCACAGAGCAGGTTGGCAAGTGCATCCGTGCTTGGACAATTGGCTCATCAGAGCCCCTTCCTGAGCGGAAGGAGAAAATGCGGTCGTGGCAGTTGTGAAAATGTTACAGAGTCTGTGATGGATTGTGAACCTTCGAAAGAGCCACCTGGTTCCAACACAGTCCCTGGAATATCTGGGGATCTTATTCAACTCGGCAGATGGTCAAGTCATTCTTCCAGAAGCATGCAAACAGAAACCATGCTCAGATTACAGACCTGTTGACCAAGCCAGAGCCTACTGCATGGCATTACCTTTAAGTCCTTGGGTCAGTGATGGCCACAATAGAGATGGTGTTCTGGGCAAAGATGTACATGTGCCCCTTTCAGGATGCCTTGTCTCATTGTTCACCTCAGAGAGACTCATTACATGTTCCACTCCCCTGGACAGTGCTAGCCAGAAACAGCATGAGCAGGTGACTCTGTCCATAGCCTCTAGCAAAGGGAATTCTGCTCTGGATAGATAACCTGGATAGATACCAGTTTGTTCGGCTGGAGGGCTCATTGCAGCAGTCACCCAGTCCAAGAACAATGGACTCCATCTCAGCAGAAGTGGTCTATCAACAGGCTAGAACTATGAGCCATTCATCTGGTGCTGCACTGACTGCAGTCCTTGCTGGAGGGCAAAACCAGTCTTTGATTTCCGACTGCAGTGGCCTATGTCAACAGGCAGGGAGGCACCAAGAGCACTCCACTTCAGCAGGAGGTGAAATCATTGTTCTGTTGGGCAGAAACACACCTGCAAGCGATCTCTGTGGCATATGTGGCCATGGTAAATAGTATTCAAGTGAATTAACTCAGCAGAGAGACATTAGACCTGGGAGAGTGGTTATTGTCCCTGAAAGTGTTCCATGCAATTGGGAGATGATGGGGTTATCTGACATTCAACCTCATGGCGACTGCAAAGAACAAAAAGGCGACTCAGTTCTTCAGCCGAAGATGCAAACCCGGAAGTGCAGGGCTAGACACCCTGGTTCAACCATGGCCAGAGACTGGGCTACTGTATGTGTCCCCAACCTCCCCCCCTCAGCCCATGATAAGCCGGGTGATCTGCCGAAAAGCAAATCACTAGGGAACGGTAGTTCTTGTAGCACCAGATTGGCCCAGGCTCTCATGGTATGCAAATCTTGTACCACTACAAAAGGAGCAAAGTCTAGACTCCAAGTACATCCAGACTTGCTCTCTGCAAGGTTCTTACCTTGATACTATCTTTTCCAGTATATGGAGATAGTATGCTGGACCCTATGCCCAGCAATTTATCTGATGTGCCTGCTCTCTGATTCAAGCTTAATGGTCAGCTCCATAGCCAAGATTTCGCTGTCAGTCAGACTACTGGATTGGAAAGAGTCTGTGTATAGGATTAGAAGGGAGGAATGGTTGAACTCCATAAATGTTCAGGCTGTTTAAATTTCATTTTCTTGCATTCATTGTTCCTCTCAGAGGCTACCTTACTGTTTCTTCAGTGATTGTTTTACATTTATCCAAGAAGATCAGACACTTGGTATCAGGGAATTTCCCCATACCCCTCCTTCTCCTGTCTTCTGTAGTGCTGTCACCAGTTTTTGTATGAACTGAAGGGGGCAGCAGAGACCATGGAGAAGGAGGAGGAGTTGAAAAGCTGTGACTGACATCTTCTGCAATATGCTCATGAGCATAGATGGATAACCCTATGGTTCAGAATACCATCCCTAGCTACTGGGAAAGATATTATCAAGGTAAGAACCTAATCTCCTTTTTATTGTGGTCATCAGAAAGACTGCCACTTCAGAGAAGAGAGCAATAATGCATTCTGTTCTGCATTGCACAGAACAATTTGCAAGCTTTATGTTGGGGGAATCAAAGCTACAACTCTTAGAATTCAGTGAGAAGGGATGTTAAAATTCATTTTGTAAATAGTCTTCTGAAACCAGATTGGCTTAATATATTTTTGATCACATGAAGCAATCTGGTAATTTAGTGTAGATCAGCTGCTGTTGAGGTTTGGACAGGAATTCCCCATAGGTGATTTCTGAATGGGTTTTCCTTCCCTTGTCAGGCGAGGAGATGCGTGACCTGGAGCTGGTACCGGATTCCCTGCTTCACCCCTCAGACCGGCCATCTTTTATTGACCAACTAACTAACAGCCTCACCAAACGGAAGCGATCTACTCCTCAGAAATTTGTGGGTAAGGGTTCACATCTCCTTCATAAAGTTAGCTTCCCTCGAGCTAGATTGGCAGGTTGTGGAGAGGGGGAGATGTAATCATAAAAAGCCAGCATGACCCCCAATCCTCTCTTAGAGATCACTGGCAATAATAAAGTATTCTGTCATCCATTGTCACGCTGTGGCTGCACCTCTACTGAGCATAAGAGTCACCTATCTGTGTTCATGTCAAAGGGTTGTTGTTCTCCTCTTTGTCAGCTGGAGTTTGCAACTTCCAAGAGACTGGTTGGAAATAGGAAATTGTGTCCTATAGCCACTCCCAGAGTGCAGATTCCAGTTATCAACAACAGTTGATAACGTTCTCCTGCTTCAGAAATAAGCTGCATCGCTGATGATCCCACTAGTATCCTTAAGCTAACCATCCCAGAAATGAGCTATGCCACTAGCTAAAACAGAGCTACTTATAGTAGCGGGATGGCAGTTGAGATCTGAGTACTTAATAGCCTACCCACAGCAAGAAGTGCTTCAGTCACAATGACTGCCTTTAAGTAGATCCATATCCTGTTATGTGAATGTACCAGTAGAGGGAGCTTTTCTGCTAATTGCTCAGCCCTGCCAAGGAAAGCAAGGTAGTAAAGCAGCTGCAGGACAACCAGAATTGCCATTGTTTTCAAACCATGAAACAACTTCCAGCAGTTCTTGAACATCCCAAATTTCCATTTTTCAGTCTTCATAATAAGCCATTAAAACTGCAGTCTGAAGGGAGAATTTTATTTTTTGGAGTATGTTAATGTTTGGTTTATATAAACATAAAATAATATAGTCCAATAACCAGCATCAGTGTATAGAAGTGATCCCATTCCTTTATCCATAACCAAAAATAGCATTATTATCAAGAAAGCTAGAAACAGCTTCTGTACCCAATAAGCGACAACAGCTTTATACCTCAGACCATCTTCCATACCTTCATCCCAAGATAGTTTTGAGGTAGGCAATCCAATGCTTATACACAGCACCTCCAGATGTTTTCCATGTTTAAATAGCTGTGCTTTGCGTATGGTTGTTCTCCTACACAAAACAGCTTTACAATGTTCATCAATGCACATAATCCAACTCTGGTCAAAGACATGTCTTAGGAGACCTATGGATAGCTCTCCTTCACCATGTGATGGCATCTTTACTCCTTAAGTCCAATAATATCAAAACCTTTTCATGTTCCCACCACAAAAGATAAGTCTTTACAATATAACATATACAGCGTGAGACAAAATAAAAAATTAACCCTCAAGATTTTTTGCCATGTTCTCAGCAAACACTCTGAATTTCAACAAGAAATTTTACCTACTTATGTTTAAACAATTTTTTATTGAACATTACAGTAAAAGAGAGACAATCATCCAATATTCAATGTGTTCAAATTTAACATTTATAATAACCCATCCCTCTATAACTAAACATCCCCCCTTGAATACAAAAGAAAATAAAAACGTGTCAGCAACTTAAAAATTCTAAACTAAACTAAACCTTAAGTTTGTATACCGCATCATCTCCATAAAGATAGAGCTCGGCACGGTTTACAGGTAAATTCAATAAATGAGGGAAGGACATAATAAGAAATTAGAGGTTATGAAGAGGATAGCTAGCTTTACATTTTAAATAGATAGGTTTACGTTTTGGAGAAAAGCCAGGTTTTCAGATGCTTTCGGAATAATTGAAATGAGCCTAGGTTCCGCAGCGGGGCAGGGAGGTTATTCCAAAGCTCAGTGAATTTGAAGAAAAGGGATTTCCCTAATTTACATGCATACATGACACCTTTTAACAGGGGAAAGATAGTTTGAGTATGTGGGCAGATCTGGTAGTGTCAGGTCTTGAAGAATTCCAGGATAGTGGGATTAGGGGGGGAAGAATGCCATGTAGGATTCTGCAAACAAGACAGAGGTTTGTCTCTTTTACCAAATCTTACATACTTATTTAGTTATCACATTTAAAGTTAAAGGGGGATAGATTCCATACAAACGTAAGGAAATTCTTCTTCACCCAGAGAGTGGTAGAAAACTGGAACGCTCTTCTGGAGGCTGTTATAGAGGAAAACACCCTCCAGGGATTCAAGACAAAGTTAGACAAGTTCCTGCTGAACCAGAACATACGCAGGTAAGGCTAGTCTCATTAGGGCACTGGTCTTTGACCTAAGGGCTGCCGTGTGAGCGGCCTGCTGAGCATGATGGGCCACTGGTCTGACCCAGCAGTGGCAATTCTTATGTTCTAAACAATTAATTATCTTAAGCTATGTTGATGTTACTTACAATTTAGGGTTACTACTTAGTGAGTTTTGTGCCTTAAATGCAGTAAAATAACGTCATTCAAATGATACAATTAACAATATGTCAGAACTTCACAGTCACTGTGAATGTTGAACTTGTCTGCCCCTAGCTTTAACACAGGCCTTCGGTTGCTTTGGGAAGATCTTAACAGTCTTGTCGACTCATTCCTGAGGTAGACTGTCTCAGATCATGTGGAGCGCTTCCTTGAATTCAGCGACGACTATTTGCAGCTTTGGGCAGAACTTATGATAGTCCTCCAATATTGCTCCCCAGACAAAAGACTACATTTCTGTGATGTCATTAACAGTAAGCTTTTTCCCCTTAAAATAATGCTAACGTTACAATGCAAACATTTTTGAACGTGCGAAAATTGCTGGGTGGTCACACTAAAAAGTTTGCCAAGTTTAAAATAATCTTATTCCACTCAGCACACAAATGTAGATAGTAACAAATAAAGCTGTAAAATTTCACATGAAAACTTCATATGTCCAAAGGAAAGAGAGAAATTGTGCAAATACCAAGTAGATTCACACAAACAAAAAGCACAAAATTGCAAGCGGTTACTGAGAAAACTGCAAACAACTTTAGGGGGTTACTTTTTTTTGCCTCACTCTGTACATCTAATGTATCACAGAGCATCTCAGTCTCTCATGCACCAAGAACATTTAGGACCAAATGCAATAAATATTTTCTCCATGAACACTTGACAGGGCAGACCTGATCAGTAAATCTGGCCTTAAGTTTATAACTTTGCTAATCATTTGCCGTTGCCAAACTTACCCTACTTGCACCCTCAGAGTCTAAAAGATCAGATTTCAGAAATGCCCTAAACAACTTTTAGAAGCTGTGTTTAAAAAATGACAGATACAAATCGTTACAATTCAGTGGTGTGCCTTCTTTGTCTACAGTAGCTCCATGCCAGACACCTTCACTAAGAGAACTAAAAATGAATACATAGGAACTCTCAGTTAACCGGCACCGATGGGGATTGGTTTGCCGAATAAATGTAATTTCCTGTTGCTTGAGAAATAGTATTAAAAATATGTCTAACTACCGTATACTCTAGCCCTACCAAAGACTGCTGTCCTACCACTCCAACCCCTCCCCCAAGACCACTGGTGCTGCTCTCCTCCCTTCGCACCCAAGATGATCGGTGCTGCTGTTCACCACCTCCCCCCACTGACTGGCACTGTGCTTACCATACGTGTGACTGTGCTGAAAGACCCTGCCGCTGTTGTTCTATGCTGGGCTGTTGCGGGGCCTTGAGCACCTACACATGCTCAAGGCTAGAGAATGACACGATGGTTGTTACCCGCGACTAGCCGCGGGTAACCCACCAAAATGGTGACCAAAAAAAAAAGGTCACCGCGAGATCGAGGACAAGGCTATTCACCACCCCGTGGAGCGGTGAATGTTTAGCACGCCCGGTAAATGAGCGTTCGATCCGGCAGCTCCCTCTCTCCTTCCTTTTCCCTTACCTTTTCTTGTTGAAACTGGCGATTTCTATAAGGCTATGAGCTGTATTACAGCCAGAGCCTTGAAGTTGCGTCGCGTTGCCTGCTGTAAAAATCTCCTCTGACGCAACTTCCTGTTTCCGGTTGCATCGAAGGAGACTTTTCTAGCAGGCAACTCGATGGGACTTCAAGGCTTTGGCTGTAATACAGCGCATAGCCTTATACAAATAGCCAGTTTCACCACAAGAGAAGGTAAGAGGGAGGGAGGGAGAGAAATGCACGTCTGGCCAGCGGGAGGGAGCTGCTGGACCGCGTGAAGGGTGCTGGGGGTGGGGGGATGGAGAGGAGACGATGCTGAAGACTGGGACGGGGCGGTGAAAGGGAGAGCGGGGACGGTGACGGGGCGGTGAAGGGGACGGCGGGGATGGGGCGGTGAAGAGGATGATGGTCCGGGGACGGGGCAGTGATGGGGACAGAATTTTTCCCCGTGTCATTCTCTACTCAAGGCCTTCCAGCTCTTGCCCTCTCTGAGAACCTGATGAGAATCTCAGAGAGGGCGGGAGCTGGAAGACCTTGAGCATGCCGAGATGCTCAAGGCCCCGCAGCGGCCCAGCCTAGAACATCGGTGGCAGGCTCTTTCTGCACTAGCATTAGTATGGTAAGCACATTGCTGGTCAGTGGGGGAGGAGGTGGACAGCAGCGCCAATCATCTTAGGCGCAAAGGGAGGAGAGCAGCACTGATGGCCTTGTGGGGAGTGTTTATGGTTTATTAAACTTGTTATACCACTCGTTCATTTTACTTGACCAAGCGGTTTACATGATACAATCAAATAAAACCAAAATTTAAAAAGAACTCCATTGTTAGATAGAATAGATCTAACTCACAGAACAATGAATATACAGGATAACATTCACTCCTAAATTAAATAATAATATTAAGATTTCACAGGACTGCGAACTGCTGTTTGGAGTGGATGGTTACAGTGAAGGTGGTCTCAGGGGGTGTATTTTTTTGCCATTTGGTTGAGAGCCGGTTAACTGAGATTCTACTGTTTATTATGAGACCCCTTGATGTTTAAGGCTACGTTATTTAACCTATTAGGGCACTGGAAATAATTAGCAACATGAATAAAAAGAGTGTCAATACTGACTAGGAGGAACCTGATAGAACTCCGGTCCCTTCCTGACAAGGCAGACTTTGAGGGGTGAATCACACTACTGTCCTGGTTAACTGCCCTGTAGAGAAGCCCTTTTAGCTTGTAGTTCAAAGTTTAATGAAAATCTAATGGGATACAGTGAAGGCACTGCTCACTGTCCCTAGGGAGGAAGAAGGATCCCTAGTCATCACCTAACAGTGCCATATAGTGGTTCGATTTAGGGCATTTGATAGCAGATTCTAGGTCAGGAACGGCAACCTGTGGCTCGCGAGCCTAGTGAGGCTCTTCTTGCATGTGACTGTGGCTCTCCAGGCCCTAATCCTTTAATCTCCCTCCTGACCCCGCGATCCTCCCCCGCCCTGCCGAGGTACCTGGTGGTCCTTTGTGGCAGGAGTGTGGCTCTCTCACTCCTGCCTCCTTGTGGCTGCCGTGATCTCTCACAACTGCTTGCGGCATTTCCTGTAGTACCATGAGCTGCCGTTAGAGGTCGCAGCAGCCGTGAGGAGGCAACTGCGAAAGGGCCGTGCTCCTGCCACAAAGACTCCCACTGGACAACCAGGTACCTCGTTAGGCCCGAGGGGGGGGAGAATTAAAGGGTCAAGGCCTGGAGAGGGAAGAGAACCTTGGCTATGGGTTGAGTGGAAGGACAGGGGAAGGAGGCAGGGATCTGTGAGGGGTTAGAGGGGAGAAAAGCTACACCTTGCAGCTCTTTATAAATATTGGGTCAAATATTTTGGATAGATTGGCTCTTTGCTGTGAAAAGGTTGTCGACCCTTGTTCTAGGCAGTGGTTCTCAACAAATGTTTTGCCAAGAACTGGATAGGTGTGTCACCAAAAACTAACAGACAGCACGCTTCCTTAAAAACTGTGAGTGTAGCAGATTGGGAAGAGCTGAGAATGAGGAAGTACTACTCATCTTCATAGCTAGTCCCTACTGCTGGAAATGTTGGAGGCTTCTGGGATATCTCTCTCCTCCATCCTAGCAGTCAACACCATTTCATCTTTATTTTACTAAGTGGCATAGCCAGACAGCCGATTTTGGGTGGACCTGAGCCCAAAGTTGTTTTATCCTTTCCCTTCCTTTTATTTTTATTTACACAATGTAATTAAAATCTCCCTCCTCCCCCCGTCCCTCTCATCTCCAACCTGTCTTAATTTTGTCCTTGTCCTGGTCTCAATCCCCCCTATTTTTATTTCAATTTATTTTTTTTAAGCCATTTTTTAATATTTTCATTATTATTATTGTAAACCGACCAGATACTTGTGATGGTCAGTATATCAAGCTATAAATAAGCTTGTGAAACTTGGCACAAAATTTTCTCTCTACCCCCAGCACCCTTCCCTAGCTTCTCGCAACTCAAAATATAAATACTTTAGTTCATGAGGATCTCCAAGCTCTATCAGTTGAAAACTTCCTCTAAAGATGGACAGAACTCCCTTTTACCAAGCTTGGCAAGCAACAGCAGCAACTTCTTGATTCACTAGTGTCAGCACTCTATGCATGCTTAGTTGTTGATGGTTCAAGGATACTGCTTATGTCTTCCAGGCATAGTGGAAGGGAGTTTTAGCTGCCTTTAGAGGAGGTCCTCTAGCTACAGCAAGGGTCAGAGCTGGTGTTAGACATTCTAGAGTCCAGGGAAGAAAATAAAGCAGTTCCCCCCCTCCAGTCTCCTCACCTACCATTACAGCCACACCAACAGACCCTTACCAAATACAAAGAATCACAAATTTGAAATAAAACTATGTAGACAAAAATTTAACTAGATACCTTGGTATTTACCACAACCGTGAAGAAATAAAAACAGGAATGTATTTCCTTTTCTACTGAACACAATAAAAGACATCCACAGTGCACATTTCTAAAACTAACATATTTCAGTTAATAAATTCAAAATAAAATGCTTTTTTCTACCTTTGTTAACTGGACATTTTATTTTTCCATCATTTTAGTTCCAGTTTCTCCCTTCTGCTTTCCTGTCCTTTCCTGTCTATCTTCTGCTAATTCCCCTTCAAGCAGGGGAATTAGCTGTCCCATTTGTCTTTTCTCCTTTTTCATTCCATTCCCTCACTACACTTGCCTGTGACATATTGATCTTTCAAATTTCTTTCTTCTTTTTTTCTTTTCTGCTTCTGTTCACTCAAATTTCACTCTTTCTAACCCTTTTTTTTTTTTAATTGAAAATTTTTTAACAATGCAAATAACACAAAGTCAGGATATGGATACAAGGAAACAATTATTCATATAATACAATTATATGTTTACATTATGGGCTCTTTTTACGAAGGTGCACTAGCGTTTTTAGCGCACGCACAAGATTAGCGCGCGCTAGCCGAAAAACTACCGCCTTCTTAAAAGGAGGTGGTAGCAGCTAGCGCTCGTGCTAAAACCACTAGCACACCTTTGTAAAAGGAGCCCTTTATCTCAGGTCAATCCATGTAGCCCACTATATTGAGAGAAAGCGCTTCATTTTCTTAAGAAATATATACAAGTAAATTCTGGGGAAAGATATATATATTATAACTTTATTCTTATATACCGCCAACAATCTTGTGACTTCTAGGCGGTTTACAGTGAGGTGAAACTGTACAGTCAGTGAATTACAGAGTATAACAGTGAACATCTGAAATTAACAACATTAATAATAACAACAGTTTATAAATTGCCGGACCGGGAAGTTCCGTGCTATTTACAATGAGTTAGAAAAGTTTCATTAATTGATTGGGACATTCATAGTTTAGAGATTAGATGTTAACAGTTTGCAAGATCAGATATGGGTGGAATTACGAAGGGGGCTATTGTCCTTGTTCGTTACCTATGTAATTCAAGAACAGGTATGTTTTTAGGTGTCTCCTAAATTCGCTATAGTTGTTTGAGTGTGTGATTAGTTTTCCTAGGTCTTTGCCCCATAAGGCTGCTTGGTACGATAAAAGTTGTTGATGATGTCTCTTATATCTGCATCCTCTAGCCGGTGGGGAAACAAATTTCAGGTGTGTGCTTCTCTCATGTCTGTTAGTTGGGAATGAGAAGAGGTTTATTATATATTTAGGGGCTAGACCTGATAATACCTTAAAGCAGAGACATCCTAGCTTGAACTTCGTGCGAGCCTCCATTGGCAGCCAGTGCAGGAGTCGGTAGGAAGGGGTTATGTGATCGGACTTCTTCAACCCGAAGATCAACCTGACTGCTGCATTTTGTATAAGTTGTAGTCTCTGCATTTGCTTCCGAGAGATTGCCAGATGGGTAATGTTGCAATAATCAAGGTGGCTTAGTATTAGGGATTGTACCAGAATTCTGAATGCTGAGGTGTCGAAGTATGCTCTAATGGACCTAAGTTTCCAGAGGGTAAAAAATCCTTTTCTGACTAGGGAGTCTACATGGTCTTTCATAGTTAGACCTTGGTCCAGTATTACCCCTAGAACCTTCATTGTTGGTTGAATAGGGTAATTGAGTTTGTTAATGCATAGTGATTCTGTCGTGTTATGTGGGTGTGGCGAGGCTATAAAGAATTTAGTTTTATCTGAATTGAGCTTGAGTTTGAATTCTGTGGTCCATTGTTCCATCAGGTTTAGTGCTTCTGTTGCTGTGGGGGTGATTTCGGAGGGAGACGTAGTAAACGGGATAATGATTGTAAAGTCATCCGCGTAACTGAATACTTTTATACCTCGCTGGGCCAGCTGCATGCCTAGTGATGATATATAGACGTTGAAGAGTAGAGGGGATAATGGGGACCCCTGTGGAACGCCTGATGGGTTTCTCCATGTTTTAGAGAGGTTGCAGTTGAAGCGTACCTGATAGGTGCGGGCCGTAAGGAATCCTCGGAACCAGTCAAGTACCTCACCTCCAATGCCGATCGCGTCTAAACATTGTAGTAACCCCCCCCCTTTCTATTTAAGCACAAATTAACAATATTTTACCCCAATATCACCCTGCAGAAACAAAATCTATACATGTGAAAATTTATTTCTGATTTACTTGAAGAAATGGCTCTAGCTGCGGCAGGTCCCAAAAACATAATCTTTTTCATGCAAATGAACAAGACACACGGGAATTTTAAGAAAAAGGTAGCCCCTAACTGCCCTTTCCTTCTTTTTACTTTTCAGATATCTTTTTAAATTTCCACCTCCTTCTTTCACTTATAATAATAATTTTATTCTTACATACCGCCAAAGCCATAGTAGTTTGAGGCGGTTTACAATAAGAGGAGCTGGACAATCAGCGAAGATAGGTACTAGTGCTCCCATTCCCCATCTTGCTCTTTCACCAGCCCTCCATTCCCTTCCATCTTCAGTCTAAATTCCCATTGTCATATTTCTACCTCCTGTACCCTCTATCCTCCTCTTTCATTCATTTCCTTGCCAGTCCTCTCTTAGCCTCTCCTACATGGTTTCACCATTCCCAGTGTCTCTCTTCTTCCTACTCTTCTAGCCTAGCATCTGCTCCCTTTTTCTTCCCCCACCTTCATAGCCTGACATCTGTTTCTCCCTTCTACTCTACCCTCTCAGCATCTTCTTGTCCCTTCTTTCGTTCCTTCTACCCCCTTCCCCATAGTCCAATGCTTCTTCCTCTCTCTTCCCTCCTACCTATAGTCCAGCATATCACTTCCTGCTGCCCCTGGATCCAACATTTGCCTTCTCTCTCTATCTCCCCCTCTATATCTCCCTCCCTCTCCTAACCCTACTCTACATCCAGCAATTCTCCCTCGTGCACCATCTCTCCCTCCCTCATTTCTAATTATCCCTTTCTTCTGCCCTCCCTGTGCAGATTCTATCCCTCCTCTCCACCCCTATGCCAAACAATGTTTCCTTTCCTCCATGCAGCATCTTTCAAAGGGTCACTGGCCATGTGTAAGAATCACTGTCGGCTGACCCAGAATCCTTCCCTCTGCTGCATTTCTCCCAGGCTATAAACAGAAAGTTGCATCAGAGTTGGGGGAGACACAAAAGAGGGGAAGGCTTCCTTATCAAACAGCAGCGATTCATACATGCTACCAGCAACCCTTTCAAGACACACAGAGGAAGATGTGTAGCACGCTGAGTGGGCCCAGGTGTAGTTATGCACCTGATTTCTCTTGCATCATTGTTAGCAACAGTGAAATGATAATATAGTATTTTGTCTTTGTTCAGCTGCAAATTGTAATGTTCACTTTGCTATGCCTGTGAACATTACTTGTTAGTTGTGTCACAACAGAAGAAAGGCTGAGAACCACTGTTCTAGAAGGAGTGCTGGTGCATGGCCCCCTACTTGAGGTTTGTCATAAAAATACCTAGACTTTAAACAGGTTGGAAAGGGATATCGAATTTGGGGGAAAGAAAACCTCCCAGGTAGTTGTGAATGATGGAACTAGGGCTGAGATCTGACACTGGATCCCAACTGAGCTTGAAAGACACAGGAGCAGAAGAAAAAAAATTGCAGTACTTCAAAGTTGTTCCTTTCTAAAGAGAGTTATACTGTGGTTGTAAGGAACAAGTTTTTTTAAAAATGGTACACGCGTGATAATGAGATAGTAGAGAAACACTATACGCCAAAATTTTGCATTTTTATCTTGTCCATTAAAATTTTGTTGTGCATCTATAAAAACAAAAGAAATTAAAATATATTTATGAACCCTCCGGCTCATAAGTGCCTGACAGTATCAGTACATGTCTTCATAGCAGAAGGCGCTCATGTAATTTCTTATCCCAAATCGCTTACATACCATCACCTTCCGATTGTTAGGGCAGCATTATTACTAAGTATGGTGTATCACCAATAAGAAGGGATTTAATTTTTGTGATGAGGTCCCCAGCTTTTAAAGATGGTAAGACAGGAGATGGGGATTCATTGAGCATCTTTGGCATCTCTTTTGAAGTCTCATTAGAAATGTGATGGAGAATGCTCCTGCTCTGACTGTTCCTAGTACACATAATCCCCCTTCTCTTTCAAATCTGATAATATGACTGATTTGTCTTTGGAAGTTTAGATGTGTATTATATGGGACAGTCTTGCTCCTTTAGTTCTGTTTGCTGAATATCTTAAAATTGCTCTCTACTTGTTTCCACTCAGGCGAGAAACAAATGCGCCTCACCCTATCGGAGCTCCCTTTTGATGTGAACGCTGGCTTTGAGAAGGATGTGGAGCTGGTGGCCCACCATCCCCCCATGGACCCCAGTTTTGGCAGCCCATTGGCCTTCCTAGGAGCTGAGCATTTGAGACCACTGAGGCTACCCCCTACAAACTGCATTTCCGAGATCACTCCTGTCATCAGCTCTGTGTACACACAGATGCAGCCACTACCTGGACGTATGGAGATGCCCGGGAGCCGAGAGGCGGCAGAGGGGCACGAAGACATCCCGGATGGTGTGCAGGTAACGTATCGAGGACACGACCAGAGTATGTCACCCAGCAATGGCTGCCAGGATTCTACGGACACTGAAAGCAACCCAGAGGAGAGGAATCTGTTGCTGCCGGCAGGGAACTGTATTGGCAACAGCAAGCAGAGTCCAGCTTATGCCAAAGAGGACCCCAAGCTTCAGGAGGGCACTCTAGTTGCCCGAGCAACCCCTAGCTCAGCCAAAGAAGCCCTGCGTGTAGTGGGTGAGGATGGGGAGCAGGTGAAAGCCTACAAATGTGAGCATTGCAGAATCCTTTTCCTGGACCATGTCATGTTCACTATTCACATGGGCTGCCACGGCTTCAGAGACCCTTTTGAATGCAACATCTGTGGCTATCACAGCCAGGATCGGTACGAGTTCTCTTCTCACATAGTGCGAGGGGAGCACAAAATTTAGGGACAGACTTGGGAACAAAATTCCAAGCGCTCCCTACCATACCTAAGGCTTGGATGGACAATTCCTTATTTTATACTCCTTTGCACTGACTTTGACTATGAAATATTGAGAAAAAAAAAACCACAACCAGGAAGGAGCTCTTAACACTTTGCCTTTTTATAAGGTGCATTATTTAAATATTGTTGATACTGTATTGAACAGTCTTCATTTTTATTTGTGCATTTTTATTGTTTGTTTTTTCTTTTGTTTTTTTATTATTTATTAAGCATGCAACTGTCCCTTGCTCTGTAACTTGCTTAAATAGTTCCGGTTCTGTGAAGGCTTGCAGGGAAATAAGCTGCTGTTCTCCTGCCTTTCATCTGTGAGACAAGTATGATGCAAAGAGGATAATTGAAGAAACCCCCCAAGGCTTAAGATATGCCCTGCTTCCTCCATAAATAGCTTTAAAACCAAACAATCTATTCTGATGCTTTTGGGAGAGGCTATCGAGTTAGCCTGCTGTGGACTGTACCCTCATGTCCCTGTGCAACTATGATCTGGTTCTGGAGCTTCTCGCTCTCCTCTCCTGGCACTCTGTTGACAAGAGGGACTCGGAAAACTAGGACCAGACCACAGTGTTAGGAGAACAGGCTGTCAATGCTTTTTTTTTAATCTCCCTCTGTTAAAATGAAACCCTTGGGTTTCTGTTTGTGTATGCTTGCAGTCAGATTTGCTGTCATTAATCCATCATCAGGTTTTGACATGCCCTTTGAGGGCACATGATGAGAAACGATTACAAGACCCTTGATGGTTTGGCTCCTGTTCATGACCACATTCAACAGTGACCCTGAGACTGTGATGTCATCATGATGAGTAAAAACACAACTTTAAACTCTATCAGCCGGTTTTGGTGAGCAGTAGGTGACACCAAATATATTTGTACCCTGAGACTAGCTTCTAAGAGTCTGAATATAAATAAGAACATTGTTTTATACTTTATAAACACTGGCAGTTGAGGGCAAAACTGTTTTAAATCATATAGAAAAGGATATAGGTGGTACCAACTCCATAACAGAGTTGGAGAAAGCTGTGTCTGATTTCCCTGATTACGCCACATCTGCCTTTACAAAAATATAGTGGTGAACCAAAATGTACAGAGCGTGGTAGAACTTTTCTCTATATCAGATGTATTCATGGAATGAATTTCCTTACCATTGTATCGCCACAGTGAAAAAAATCCTTAGTGCATAGGTTCCTCTGAAAACAGTTCTGAAATGGGAAATTCTCTACTATCAAAGACAACTTAGGGAGTGGGGGTGAATTACTTATGTATTGCAATTAAAATACCAGTATGTATTTTTGAAGTGTATCATGAATTTTCTTGATAGCACTTTCTGTAGAACAACCTGAGCTGTGAGAGAATTAACCTCTTACCCTGACAAGCAAGATCACACATGCATTTTTATATGTTACAGCTGACATGAAGTGATGTTATTTTGTCAAGCTAATAAGCCTTCAAAACCCCATTGATGGTGACTGTGCAGGGCACCCTGAGACCCTAGAAAACCATGTAGGAAGTAGAAAGCAGTTTTTTTTTACTTTCACCCCCTACAGCTTCTGTGATATCAAGGCACGAAACAGTCTTACAGATATAATTTGGTCTTAGGCACACAGATCACAGAGCTGGCTGCTTGGTACACCAAAAGAAAATATTCCACTGGGCCAGGAGAAGTTTTCAGTATCTGACTGATGGTGATAGCTCTGTGATGTCTGAAGGGAAACATAAATCTGTAGTTCCACTAAAAACAGGCAATTTGTGTAGGTACGCATACTGGTGCTTTTTTTTTTTTTAATCCCCAATAGCAAGACTGTTTTACAGTTTGAAATCAGGTATGAATGTAAGGGGATGTGGTAGGGTGGCGGAGGGCAGAAGACTCACAGCAGCCCTCGCACTGCTTCCTAGAGGCTAAAACCAAAGGCTTATTCTTTATCTACAAAACATAAACATAACCACCTCATAACTTAACACTGTTGGCTCCTGGTCCTTGCTTTTTGTTATGTGTATTGGGGGGGGGGGGAAGGGGTGCTCCGAGGTTAATGAGTCTGAAATTAGTCAGGGACTTGTGGCTTTTTTAGCCCCTATATTTCATTTCGGGAGGGAGAAGAAAGGATATTAAGGACTGTACCCTGAGACTAGCTTCTAAGAGTCTGAATATAAATAAGAACATTTCTTTTTGCCCCTAACAACTCTGTTATTAAAGAGGAAATGGGATTTAAAGTAACCTTGCCCTGGAAAATGCTCCAAGTTCTCATGTGGTCAGGCGGGTCTTGGTTGCAGTCAGTGTAAGATTCCATGAAGATTTCTCACCATAGCACTTGTGCACCCATGAGTGTCACATCAGCACTTTAGAAACAGAAAGAACTGAATTTACTGCTGCTTCTGTTCAGTCCTTCAGCCTTCCATTGCCCCAGGAATGACTGATTACTGTTAAATTAAAAATATTAGACTTGTTAAATATGTCCCCCTTGGGTACCATCAAAGAAACCAAGAAGCAGATCAAATGCCTTGTGGTAAATTACAGCTTTGAAAGTGCTTGAGACTCTTTTAAAGAAAAATAAACCAGATCTGGGGTTTGTGTAAAGTTGACACATACGTATAGTAGTTATTCGTTCTTCAGACATAGAAGATGAGATTTCAACAGAAATGTCAGGTGGGCCCTTCGTAGGTGCTGTTGAATGTTTACACACCACTGTCTCTGGCTGGCAGCCAGTTCTTGAGCTAGTCATATCTTAATGAAGCTAAGGAAGACCTTCATATGCAATAGGAGCATGGTTGCCAACTGGATCCAGATTTGCATGACAAGGTTGATTTGGTCCTGAGTTTACTCCATTGCATGCAGATTCTAGTAGTTCTGAGTTCCCCATTGCTTTCCCTAACTAAAGCAAGACTACTAGGCCCTGCCTGCAATGGGATAAAACCAGGACGGAATCAGCCCTGTCAGGCAAATCTGGATCCAGCTGGTGGCCTTAAATAAGAGATTTCACATTTTTCTTTTGATGTGAGAACTATGACATCAGAAGAAAGCATTTGACATTACTCTTAAGAGGAGGGTGGTCTTGGAGAGCTCATCTGAAATGATTTGGACTCCTGGTTAGCAAAGGCAGAGTTGGAATTAAGGTGGAAGAAGTATTTGGCCCAAACCAACTTCTACAATTTTTCATTCTCAGTAGTCACTTGTGCACAAAACCATGGTGCAGAAGTCATCCAATCAGCCAACACCTGCATCACAATTGCTAACTGAATTCTGAGGTGAGGTAGAAACATGGGAACTTTCACACCTTGACTGTTACTTGTGTGACGCACTTTGCTGGCTCACCCGAAGAAGCCTGAGCCAAGCTGAGCATCAAGTTTCAAGTTTATTGATTTTTAATATACCGACCATCAAAGAATATCTGGACGGTTTACAATAAATCTAAAAAGAGATAAAAGTAAGATAAAATGTTAGGCATTAAAAATAATTAGGTGAACATAAATAACATCGACTGGACAGACTTGAAAGTGAGGGTAAAAGGGAAGGGAAAAGTTACATGCCTTTACCTCTTTTTGAAAATACAACACTAAGGGCTCCTTTTACTAAGCTGCAGTAGTGTTTTTAGCGCGCGCTGCCCCCCCCCCCCCCCCACTACGCGGAGAAACTAACGCTAGCTCAATGGAGGCTAAAACCACTAGTGCAGCTTAGTAAAAGGAGCCCTAAATGTTTTGGCCATCTTCCATTTTAAGTGACATTCTGGAGTTGCCCTAGTGAATCCTTTTAAACCTGTTTTATCTGTGAAGCAGCCCAGAAAAAGAAATATTTTGTTTTTTAATTCCCTCTTTACAATTTTGTGTGTGTGTATGTATATATATATATATATATTTTTAAATCAGGTGTGTGAAAAAGAAATGTGCAATACCATATGTTCCCACCCCACTGAATTTTTTACGCCTTTTGCAAATCATCCTCCTTTGTGTTATCTTAACAGATTATCTTTTATTATTGCCTCCCCTCTTTTTTTTTTTTTCTTTTGTGAGAATTATACTTGCTTTTAAAAAGTTCTGCAAAGCTTTTTTTGTATTTGTAATATATTGTAAGTAACTTTGTGTAATGGAGATATACTACTGTAAGTTTTGTACTGTACTGGCTGAAGGTCTGTTATAAATAAACATGAGTAATTTAACTGCGCCCTTCCCTCTCTAGAGTGTGGCATTACTGCCTTTGATGATAAGTAGTTTATTTTCATTTTTGGCCATGTTTTGATTTGGGCTGAAAATGATTGTGTGTTTTCAGTGGAAACCAAAAATTTGTGCTCTGCTCCATTTTTCTCTCTCCCTTCCTGCCCTGCCCCCCCCCAAAAAAAAAAAAAAAAAAGAAAAACAACAAACAAACCCCAACAACAGTTGTCTCTTGTGGTAACAGCAATCAGCGAAGCTGGGTTTAAGAAAGGTTGGACAATTTCCTGGAGGAAAGGTCCATAGTCTGCTATTGAGACTAGGGTTACCAGACTTCTGAATTACCACGGACATGTCCGGGGCTCCATACGGCTTTTCAAAACCCGGCACTTTGGGTTTTGAAAAGAAATTGCATCAGGAGAGGGCATCCACGCATGCACAGATGCCTTCATGCATGATGAACAGGCAGTGGGGCGGGGCTGGGGTGGAGTTAGACAGGTCCAGGGGTCCAGATTTTACTAATGTAAAATCTGGTAACCCTAATGAGACAGACATAAGGGAAGCCAGTGCTTGCCCTAGGTTTGATAGAATGAAATGTTGCTACTATTTGGGTTTCTGCTAGGTACATGTGACCTGGATTTGCCACTGTTGGAAATAGAAAACTGTGTTAGATGAACCACTGGTCTGACCTAGTTTCGCTATTCTTATGCTCCTGGGTCGCCTCACCAAGTGCCTTCCCCCCCCCATACAATCTTTGGTGGTCTAAGAGCGTAGTCTGGGCAGGAGGGTGACGGGTCAAAAGCGCGCGCTGACAAATGCACGCCCAGACAACTGAGCGCAAGGCGGAAGCTCGCACCGAAGAAAAACATTGTTTTAAGGGGCTCCGATGGAGGTGGGGGGGGAACCCCCCCCCCACTTTACTGAATACAGATTGCGTTGGGGAGGGTTTGGGAGGTTGTAACCCCCCACATTATACTGAAAACTTCACTTTTTCCTAAAAAACAGGGAAAAACTGAAGTTTCCCTTATAATGAGGGGGGTTACAACCCCCCCCCCCCACAACGCCGGCGCAATCTGTATTCAGTAAAGTGGGGGGGTTTTCCACGAACACCCCCCGTCGGAGCCCCTTAAAACACTGTTTTTCTTCAGCGCGGGCTTCCACCTTGCGTTCAGTTGTCTCGGCGCGTCTTTGTCTATGAACCGGGCAGGAGCAATCCCCAGTTTCTCCTGGCCATTTTGATTCTGCTCTCAAAATGTCTACCATGACTAGAACATTGCTACTACCCTGACTACACAACTAGACCACCAGGGACTGTAAGGTAGTCTTGGGTGGGGGATACTCTTTTACTGGGTCAAGAACTGGTTGAGTGGAATGTGACAGAGGGTAGAAATCAGTAGCGATCGCTCTGAGGAAATGGATGTTACCAGTGGTGTTGCCTCAAGGTTCTGTTCTTGGGCCAATTCTTTATAACATTTTTATAAATGATATTGCTGCAGGGCTGTCGGGTAAGATTTGCCTCTTTGTGGATGATACCAAAATCTGCAATAGACACCCAGGCCGGTGTGAATAACATGACAAAAGACCTGGCGAATCTTGAAGAATGGTCTGAAATTTGGCAGCTAAAATTTAATGCTAAGAAATGCAAGGTCATGCATTTGGGCTGCAAAAAACTAAGGGAAAGGTACAGTTTAGGGGATGAAGAACTTAAGTGCATGACAGAAGAGCGGGACTTGGGTGTGATTGTATGTGATGATCTTAAAGTGTAAATTATGTAAACCGTTTAGTTTTAAATGGTATAGAAATTTTTTAAATAAACAGGTTGAAAAGGTGATGGTGAAAGCTAGAAGGATGCTAAGGTGCATAGGGCGAGGTGAGGCCAGTAGGAAAAAGGAGGTATTGATGCCCCTGTATAAGACACTGACACCTCATTTAGAATATTGTGTACAATTCTGGAGGCCGCACCTTCAAAAAGTTATAAAAAGGATGGAGTCTGTCCAGACAAAAGCTACTAAAATGGTATGTGGTCTTCGTCATAAGGCATATAACTTAAAGATCTCAATTTGTATACTTTGGAGGGAGAAGGGAGATATGATAAAGATGGTTAAATACCTACGTGATGTAAAAGCACATGAGTCGAGTCTCATTTGATAGGAAACTGCAATGAAAGGACATAGGATGAAGTTAAGAGGTGATAGGCTCAGGAGTAATCTAAAGAAATAAGTGTAAAGTGATGCATGTCGGTAACAAAAATCTCATTCACAAATACAGGATGTCTGGGGCAGTACTTGGAGAAACCTCCCAGGAAAGGGACTTGGGAGTTCTGATCGACAAATTGATGAAGCCGTTTGCGCAATGTGCAGCGGCGGCGAAAAGGGCAAACAGAATGCTAGGAATGATAAAGAAGGGGATCACGAACAGATCGGAGAAGGTTATCATGCCACTGTACCGGGCCATGGTGCGCCCTCACCTGGAGTACTGCGTACAGCACTGGTCGCCATACATGAAGAAGGACATGGTACTACTCGAAAGGGTCCAGAGAAGAGCGACTAAGATGTTTAAGGGGTTGGAGGAGCTACCAAACAGTGAAAGATTAGAGAAACTGGCCACTTTTCCCTCAAACAGAGGAGATTGAGAGGGGACATGATAGAAGCATTCAAGGTACTGAAGGGGATAGACTTAGTAGACAAGGACAAGTTGTTCACCCTCTCCAGGGTAGGGAGAACGAGAGGGCACTCTCTAAAGTTGAAAGGGGATAGATTCCGTACGAACGTAAGGAAGTTCTTCACCCAGAGAGTGGTGGAAAACTGGAACGCTGTTCCGGAGGCTGTCATAGGGGAAAACACCCTCCAGGGATTCAAGACAAAGTTAGACAAGTTCCTGCTGAACAAGAACATGCGCTGATAGGGCTAGTCTCAGTTAGGGCACTGATCTTTGATCAGAGGGCCGCCATGTGAGCGGACTGCTGGGCAGGATGGACCACTGGTCTGACCCAGCGGCGGCAATTCTTATGTTCTCTAGCTGAAAAAACGCATGTGTCCCTCTGAGCTGGTGCAAGAGAAGGGAAAAATTATTTGTGCAAGATGGATACATGTGTAGATTTTTTGGCCCAAATATCCTTGAAATCCCTACATGCTATTGATCTCCACATGAAAATAGCAGATTTCTGACATTTGATTTTATACAATCTACATATATAAATGCCACTATCTGCACATGGCAGCTAACTGCACTGTGAGCATCTCCATAAAATGTCTGTGCTAGATGAGTCTCATTTTCCTTCACAAGTGAGTGCGAGTCTGCCTTCTTAATATTTATTTAATTCATTTTCTATCCTGTCCTCCCCAAAGAAGGTTACAGATCAACATACACAATATACAGTTAGGTTATAAT
Source organism: Geotrypetes seraphini (assembly GCF_902459505.1). Classification (NCBI taxonomy): domain Eukaryota; kingdom Metazoa; phylum Chordata; class Amphibia; order Gymnophiona; family Dermophiidae; genus Geotrypetes; species Geotrypetes seraphini. Next base: position 225,833,508 of record NC_047086.1, on the reverse strand, counting down.
TTGCCATAAATATAGTGCAAGTTTTTTCAGGTACATGTTTTTATCCTCCTGCTTAAAATATTTCTCCGGTGACAAGCAGGATGATCAACTTCTCGATGGATAATGTTATCTAACAGCACAAACACTTAAGTGCTCTTTCAAATTGAGGTTTTACTGTACATGGATAGAACTTCCATACTGCATTGCCTTATGAGACCCCTCGTTCTTTTTTCTTCTATATCGGTACCTTTTTTTACCTCCAATTCCTTTGAAAGCTTCTGTTTTCCCTTAATTACTCCATTCTTTCTCTGTAGTTCCCTACCCCCAGTTTCTGCACACTTCTCCACATCCCTCCTCTTTGAGGTCCATTTAGTGAACATGTTGTTAGACATGACAAGGGGATTCAAAAACTGCCTCTGCTGCTGGGAAATCATTGTGACAGCCAATCAAAATTATTGTGTATCTTAATCCATATCATCTCCAGCTGTCCACACTATAGGAGAATGTCTTCAAGGGCCACAAAGGGTGCAGTGGTTAAAGCTGCAGCCGCAGCACCCTGGGGTTATGGGTTCAAACCCACGCTGCTCCTTGTGACCCTGGGCAAGTCACTTAATCCCCCCATTGCCCCAGGTACATTAGGTAGATTGTCAGCCCGCCAGGACAGGGAAAAATGCTTGAGTACCTGAATAAATCAATGTAAACCATTCTGAGCTCCCTTGGGAGAACTGTATAGAAAATTGAATAAATAAATGAATAACAAAAATTTCAAGTCGAAGGCCCTCAGACCATCTGTACAAATTAGATCCTGACATGATGAGAAGCAAGTTCCAGTGTACTTTTCCTTAGAAGATACCAAAGGACTCCTGGAGCAATAGAGGCACTCATCTAATGAGAGAGCTTGGCTCTGAATAGCTATGGACTTCAATGTAAGGATGCATGATAGAAAGTAGACTTACCTTTTGCTTACTTATGCAGGAAAATAAAGCTTGTCTAGCATAGACTAAGACTTAAGCACTCCTCTGAGCAAAGACATTTTATGCAGATACAGTGCAGTTAGCTACCACACATAATTTAAATACAAATCATCCAGTGCTGAAGATACACTCTAAAGCCACGTATTAATGTCCACGAAGCAGAGGACTCTTTACCACAGCCATACTCTGAGGATATGAAAGTAGACTTAGAATATTTCATAGACATGCCAAAACCACCTCTATTAGGAAGCCTGAAAGGCTGCTGTAAGAGGTGTTTAATTAAAGTCACCCTTAATAAGCTAATACAGTGCTCAACTTCTGCCTCTACTTCCATCTCAAATGGGGAATGTAAAAAAATTATCCCAGTGATACATGCTTCACAGTATTTTACCCAGCGAGAAGGAGAGACTCTATACCTACAGTTTTAGAAGACGGGGATATATCATGGGTGGGTCATTCCATACCAAGTGGTCTAAAATTTTAAAAAAGCTCCCCACCATTATGTCTCAGATTTTGTTCAAAATTTGTATGCAGAACTAACACAGCATTAAAAAAAGTTTCCTAAAATATCAGATCCTTAGTTGCACAGGCATTAGAATGCGGGGCCACAGAGGCTATGGGACCTCTTGGGCGGCTCACAGCTCCCCACCAGATTCCAGGACCCTCATCACTTCAAAAACTGCAAGGAGGGCGCTGGTGTGGCACCAATTCTCCAACACTGCTAGGGTCCTTCTCGGCACTATTCTTCTGCCGTGGTCCATCCCCACTGTGAAGTAACTTCCTTTTTCCAGTTGTGCAGACCATGGCAAAGAACTGTGCAGAGGCCACTGGCAGTGCCAGAGAATTGCCCTTGTGCTGGCGATCTCCTTTGTACTTTTCGAGGAGGGCTTCGGAATAGAGTGGGTAGGTCTTTTGGTGGAACGCAGGGATGGGGAGAGTTGCTGAATGGGACAGGAAGAAAGGAGAGCAACAGGGGACTATGGAGGGGAGGGGAAGGAGATGGTAGTACATGGATGGAAGGAAGTGATGGTGCAAAATGGTGCACATGGATGAAGGGAAGTGGAAGTCAAGAGAGAAGATGGTGCACATGGATGGAGGGAAGGGGAAGAGAGGGAAGAGATGCACACAGGTGAAGGGATGGGGAAGATAGGGAAGAGATGGTGCACATGGATGGGTGGGGAAGAGAGGAGATGGAAGAGATGGTGCACATGGAGGGCAGAGAACAGAGTGAAGAGATGGTGCACATGGATGGAGGAGAGGGGAAGAGATGGAAAAGTAGATAGATTTGAGATGGAGGCAAAAAAATTAAAGAAAATTTAATATGAAAATCAGTGCCAAAGATGGATGTAGTGCAAAAGGTGAAGAAGGAAAGAAACAGCAGATGTATAAGGAGGTCTTGGAAACAGAATTAAGAGTATATAGGGAATAAGATGATCAGAAAAAAAGATTGCCAGATAACAAAGGTAGGAAAAATGTTTTTATTTTCAATTTAGTGATTGAAATATGTCAATTTTGAGAATTTACATCTGTTATTTTTATATTTTGAACTGTTCAGGAAGAAATGCATTTCTTTCTGTTTCTTTTGTGGTGTACTGTGTGCAGAGTCTGGAATATTAGAGTTTAATTTGTGTACAATAGTACTTTTAGTTTGTGGGTTTATATTTGAAAAGGTTTTGTGTGTCTGTATATGGCCGTTTGGTTGAGGATGAGCTAGGGAGGGCTTCAGGTTGGGCAAACTGGATGGACCATTCAGGTCTTTATCAATCGTCATCTACTATGTTACTGTTTTTTTTTTTCTATTTTCTGCATGTGTGACTGAGACCAGGCGTTCTGGTTGGTGTCGTGGTCCCAAGTAGGAAGATATTTGTCATCTCTACTTTAGCTTTTTTGAACTCGAAACAGCCTCAACTTAAAAATTAGTGAAGACCACTGACCTACCACCTACTATATTTTTGCAGTGATTTGTATTGAGAGTGGGCATTGAAGAACTCACAACACTTTGCAGTTTGTGCAATGTATGTTTATTAAAATTAAAAAGTTACAAAAAAAAAAAGGGAAAACAGGATACTGAGCTGGATGAACCGTTGGTCTTACCCAGTATTGCTATTATGCTCTTGGCACTGTTTTGTATTACTTCTTGATGTACTTCTTTGGCACTGAAGGGGAATTTTCTGTAGCAGTTACTGAGGTGACATTGCATCTGTCTTGACCTCTGGAAAAGCAGAATATAAATGATAAGTTTAATTAAAATGTTCTCTGCATACTGTGTGCTTTGTGTAGTTTAATTATGTGGTTACCGTAGATGTGTGAGGGGGGGGTCATTGAACACTGGAGTGTATGTGGGTCTTTACTTTGTCTCTGCAATGGTTATCTGGTCACTTTGGATACCTTTTTGGCACTTATACCTGTTTTTACATCGTCTAACACAATGTTTAAGTTCCATCCAGGATGTCTAGTAAAACCTTTGATTATCCCTGCAGGACAACTAAGTCTAGGTCAGACCACTCCTCCAGAAACGCCCCTTTTAGCTCTGGGCGCACAGCGGGATTCAGAGGCCTAAAAAGTCCCTGGACACATCCAGAAAATCGGTTTGATTATCAGCACTTGGACGACCTGCCTTTTAGGTTGTCCAGATGCCGACTTGGGAGGGTTTTTAGACATGTTTAAGTTTTGATTATGAGCCCCATATTGTCAATCGCAGTTCATAATTGACTTGCTCTCAGAGGAAAGTGTGACTAAGTGGTTAGAGCTACAACCTCAGCACCTTGATGTTGTGAGTTCAAACCCCGTGCTGCTCCCTGTGACTGGGTAAGTCACTTAATCCCCCACTGCCCCAGGTACGTAAGATAGATTGTGACCCACTTGGACAGATAGGGGAAAATGCTTGAAGTACCTGTATGTAAACCGCTTTGAGTGTGGTTATATAACTACAAAAAGACTGTAAACAACTCCTAATCCCATCCCATTAAAATCCTTTCAATTGTTCCCCAGTGTTATAAGCTTTTTCCTTTGGCCAGGCTGTAGTAAAATCATGTTCATGTTTGAATTTCCAGTCTCAATTTTTTACCTTGTTACAACCTTTAACACTTCAACCTACTAACTTACGAGTATATTATCAAGTTGTCTCAGACATAAACCTTAAATCCCTTCCTCCACCCTTTGGATGTTCTGGGAGAAGGGGGCATCGCAGCACTTTTCCTCTTTTATATTTACTTTTCTACCCTTTTTTTTTCGTATTAATGTGGTTAACAATAGTGGGGAAAAAACTGCATGCACAGAGCAGTGGAGAACCAAAGAGTTCATGGGCACAAAAAGATGGCACTGAAGCAATGGGGCTAACTGCAAAGAGTTGCAGTTTTCATAAAACTGCAGTGGTACTGGACTTCCAGTTTTGTCAGGAGCATCACTGCTGTAATTACTTGCATGAAGGGACCATGATTTAAAAAAAAAAAAAACCAATTACAATGAGCAAGAAAGAAGCTTTACTTTTAGAATAGCCTTGTCAATCTTGGAGACTTTGGGGATACTGATATATAACCCGGCATTAAGACAGAAGAGGGCATTTTGGTTTTAGAAATATGGTGGCAGATAAAGGCTGAATGGCCCATCCAGTCTGCCCATCTACAACATCCGCTATCTCCTCCTCTCCCTAAAGATCCCACATTCCTGTCACCTGCTATCTTGAATTCAGATACAGTTTTCATCACCATGAGACTATTCTATACATCTACCACCCTTTCTTACATTACTCCTGAGTCTATCACCTCTCAACTTCATCCTATGCCCTCTCCTTCCAGTTTTCCTTTGTTTGAAAAAGACTCACCTCCTGTACATTAACACCAAGGAGATATTTAAGTGTCTCTATCATATCCCCCTCTCCGGTCTTTCCTCAAGACTAGTAGGGGTGGGGAACAAAGGCCGCAATCCAGTCGGGTCGTCAGGATTTCCCCAATGAATATGCATGAGATCTATTTGCATGCACTGCCTCCATTGTATGCAAATAGATCTCATGCATATTCATTGGGGAAATCCTACAAACCTGACTGGGTTGTGGCCCTCGTTCCCCACCCCTGCTCCAGAGTATACATATTAAAGTCTCGCTTATGCCTTGACTTTGTAAACAAACAAAAAAAAAAGATGAAGATGGCAGGGCCTGTAATGGCATGCTAAAAGAAATGATGGTAGCCATCTCTGTGGCAGGTTTTCACTGTAGTTTGACAGATATGGAGAACACCAGTGGGAGATGGTTTGGGAAGCCAAAAGAAAATGGGTCTGGGAAAAGTTGGTTCTGCATTATATATGGCAATTTATTTATTTTTCTATCTTATTCTCCCCAACGAGCTCAGAACGGGTTACAGGTTAACATACACAATATATAGACACGGATTAAAATTTGACATATTTATATTATATTAAGGATCTATTTCCAGTATACATTTCTTTTGAAGCTATTTGGCAAGGGAGTTAGGTGAAGAGGTAAACTTTTATTGCTTTCCTGACGTTCAGGAGCCCTGTGGGGACAGTTGATTCCAGTAGCTTGGTATAAAGTGGGAGTAGGATTGTCGTCTAGCGGTTTGCAGCTGAAAGGCGCAACCTGGGGGTATTTGGAGGCATATTTCACCAGAGTGGTATGTTCGATACCTATAGAGGAAGCTTAGTTGGCATGTAGCCTGGTGCCATGTTGTGCAGGCCCTTAAAGACACACCATTTGGCTATGGGTAGCCATTGAGCTGATGATAAAGCCTGGAAGACAGGGCCCTGGGCATGAAAGTTCTTTAGAAGGCTGATTGCTGCATTTTGTACATGTTGGAGACGTATATTCTTTGCTGTGAATCTGAATAACGCATTGCAGTAATCCATGCGGAAGAGGACAAAAGCATAGAGTTGGGTGAACTTTGATTCTGAGTAGTTCCTTATTTTTCGGAGTTATCACAGGTAGTAGAATAAGGAGGAGACCACCTGAGAGATATAATATGAACGCGATAGGTTGGAGTCAAGGAGTATCCCTAAGCTATGTGCTTGGTCTTTTGTTTTGGAAGTTGATTCCCAGAGTAGAGAGGGAAGGGTGTGGGTGCCATGCTCTTTGTGAATCCAAACGAGTTTTGTTTTTGAGGCAGTTAATTACAATTTGGTGGACATCCAGTTTTAGAAGCTCTGGCAGAGATCCATTTACGGAGTATATATTCTTCCCAAAGACAATATTTCCAAATTAATGAAATGTCTTTATGTGTAAATGGGTCTCTCCACCTGAGCCACTAAAGTACTTAAGTCACTTAATTAAATGAAATCACTACTTCCAAAGTTTAAGGGGATGGGCAAGGATAGAAGAGGTAAGGGGATAGAATGGATTTTAGAAAGGAACGGACGTGGGGGACAGGTTTGATTTATATCCTTGTGCGTCTCTCTAAATTACAGCCTACTAGGGTCCTGAACAGAGCTTGTGAGGAAGAGAAAAGCAATGAGAAGCGGCAGTGAGCAGAATTGTAGATGCGGCCGGAAGTCAAAAAGCATCTCTCGAGGAGCTCGCTAATGTCAAGGAAGTCATACGGATGGCTGTATTTGGTGCTGTGGCAAAACAGATCAGATTGATATTATGTAACACAGTGATTCCCAACCCTGTCCTGGAGGAACACCAGGCCAATTGGGTTTTCAGGCTAGCCCTAATGAATAGGCATGAAGAAAATTTGCATGCCTATCACTTCCATCATATGCAAATCTCTCTCATGCATATTCATTAGGGCTAGCCTGAAAACCCGATTGGCCTGGTGTTCCTCCAGGACAGGGTTGGGAATCACTGATGTAACAAACAAGTCAATCTAGAACAGGGGTAGGGAACTCCGGCCCTCGAGAGCCGTATTCCAGTCGGGTTTCCAGGATTTCCCCAATGAATATGCATTAAAAGCAGTGCATGCAAATAGATCTCATGCATATTCATTGGGGAAATCCTGAAAACCCGACTGGAATACGGCTCTCGAGGACCGGAGTTCCCTACCCCTGATCTAGAACATAATGATTCTCATAAAACTGTTTCTCGGAGCTTTTCACACCGCAACAGCGAGCGCAATTCCTCCCTTCAATAACTGGTTCTTGCGCTCGCAGCGTGTGATGCGTTAACATCGCCGTAACCAATACATCGTATTCCTGCGCTCGTTCAGCAAATATAGTCCCTCAGGAGAGCGGGAACCGGGACGTCCCTGTGGGGTTGTGAAGGCCTATTACTAATGATGTGGAATCCTCTAGGAAGAAAGGACTTTGGGATAAAAAGAGGGAGGGATACTAAAGCGCTTCTTCACCGATTAGCCCGTCAGTCTCTGGCAAAGGGACGTCACGTCCGGCGCGGAGGAGGTGATTTATAAAGGCTATGCGCTACTTCCGGGTCCTCTTTCTGCCTCCATTCCAAGATGGTGAGAGCGTAGTAGGTTCGGAACACGCGGGCGAAAAGAACTGGGCGGGGGTGGCGGGAAATTGTGGCGAGCTCCTTCGCCGAGGAGGCGTTTGGCGGTGTTTCGTAGCGGGTGCGGCTTGGGGAGAAGGCGAAGAAAAGTCCTCCGGTATCTGAAGCGGAGGCTTTGGGTTTTTTTTTTTTTTCTTTACGGGTATGGCGGCCTGCCGGCGGTATCTGAAAGCAATGAAGAAATCACTCTCAAGTTTTCACAATAGCATATTTTGAACTGCGTACAACTGTTAGTGAATTTTCTGCTCAGAGAAATGGAGGTAACAGGGGAAGAACCCCAACACTTCTACCTCAACGCCCAATCATCGCATATTCAAAAACTTGTTGTAAGGATGCAGATGTTTGAATTATTTGCATTTAGTGCCACTAAGGCTACACTTTTGCTCTTATAATTTTATATATTAAATCTGAACGGCAAACTTATCTTGCGATTACAAGATAAGTTTGCCGTTCAGATTTAATATATAAAATTATAAGAGCAAAAGTGTAGCCTTAGTGGCACTAAATGCAAATAATTCAAACATCTGCATCCTTACAACAAGTTTTTGAATATGCGATGATTGGGCGTTGAGGTAGTAGTGTTGGGGTTCTTCCCCTGTTACCTCCATTTCTCTGAGTAGAAAAATTCACTAACAGTTGTACGCAGTTCAAAATATGCTATTGTGAAAACTTGAGAGTGATTTCTTCATTGTATTCATGACATTTCATTGAATCATTCCTCTCTTGGAAGTTTAGAGAGTTTTTGTGCCCTATTTCTGTCTATTTGACTGGGGCGGTACCTGAAAGGGCAGCTCCCCCACTCCCACATCTTCTACTCTGTACTGTCCTGCAGCAATCCCTTAACTTGCTCCTTGTGGACCCCCCCTCTGCATGGTCACCTTTGACCTCACATGGAGTGTGATTTGTTTGGTGCATATCGTGGCATTACCATGTGCTATAATCTGTGTTAGTGCGATTTTCAATGGTGCCGACATTGGGGGGATCCTCTTTTCCCCTATATCACAGCTAGCATGCGTATAGCATTTATTTACTTGCTGGATTATTGGTTTATTTTAATGCAATTTGCCTTGAGCTACAACTGAAAAAAAAGTGTGAGCTAAATTCAAAATGCATTCCCCATAAGGAGTTCGAAATCGGATCGGGGGTGGCGGCAGTAGCAGCAACAAAAGCAAAATAAATGTTAATTGATCTGCCCGGGGTAGTGTATCCCTAGTTCCCATGTGAGAATCTGAGATCATAGCATTGCTTTGGGAAGACAGATGAGCCTTGTCTGCCCTTATTCTTTGCTACCAAATAGTCTGACTTGCTGTGGGGCTCTAGTAGAACCCTTAATAAAGTGAGCTTGATACTACCAGGTGGAGGAGTCTGTATGTGGTAGTAAAGTGCTGCTGTTTTGTTTCATGGTTCTTTTCATTGAACCAAAACAAGGTACAGCATCTTGGGTTTTTGATACATGGAGATCAAACATCATGTAAAAACAAAGGCTGCTTGGGCTATACTTGCTAAAGGTTAATGTGTTATAGGTATCATATGGCCCATTCTGTTCCTGTGGATCAGGTGGCTCTAAGCTTAGGCAAATATGGTCAGTTATTCACCAGGTAAACACTGCTTTTTGTAAGTAAAGGGAAGTGGAGATGAAATGACTGACAGCAGAGGTGGACTTGCCTCTGGTTGCTTTCCTGGCCAGACTCTTCAGGCAGCTGCTCTTTGCCACTTCTTTTGGCTCAGTCATGGGTGAAAATGAAGCCACATTCACAATTGATGGAGCACAAACATCTTGGGCCCATAAGATTGTCATGGCTAAGCACAAGACAGTTATCTCTGCTGGCTTGTGTATCTTCGTGCAGTGTGGGCTCCTTTCATTTAGAGTAGGGGTGTCAAAGTCCCTCCTCGAGGGCTGCAATCCAGTCGGGTTTTTAGGATTTCCCCAATGAATATGCATGAGATCTATTTGCTTGCACTGCTTTCATTGTATGCTAATAGATCTCATGCATATTCATTGGAGAAATCCTGAAAACCCTACTGGATTGCAGCCCTCGAGGAGGGACGTTGACACCCCTGATTTAGAGTATACTGTTTTAGGTTCTTTTCACTTCTCTTTGTTCTTTACTCAAAATAGACCAAGAAGAGAAGGAACAATGGACGTGCCAAGAAAGGCCGTGGACATGTACAGCCTATCCGCTGCACCAACTGTGCACGCTGTGTTCCCAAGGACAAGGCCATCAAAAAGTTTGTTATCAGGAATATTGTTGAGGCAGCTGCAGTCCGAGATATCTCTGAAGCCAGCGTCTTTGATTGTGAGTGTTATCTGGTTACCCGTGCATGGACTGTGCTTATATAGAAATACATATTGGGTTACCAGTGTATGGACTGTGCTTATATAGAAATACATGTTGACCTTTGCTGCTGGTGGGAAGATCGGGCCCAACAAGTGAGATGATAGAACAGTATCTTTTACTTAATGTCTAATAGAGCTGGCAGGCAGAATTTGAGAGATTTTGTTCTAAAACAGGATATCTAAAACCAACATTATTTGTAATAGTAAGATGTGTGCTTCATATTTTGCATAATTTCCAAATGTTTTATATATACTGAAAGCTAATTTCTAAAACACATCCCCCCTTTCATTTTTTTTTTTTTTTTTTGGGGGGGTGTCTATAGAAATATCAATCATACAACTATCCATGAGGCAATATTAAACTATAAAGGGGAAGGGGAGCTCTTTGCAGACTGGTCAGCTATTGTAAGATCACATACTTGTACTTATATCGAAGAAAATCAGCTCATGATAATTTGAAAGGCTCCCAAGTCATTCAGTTCATACCTTTTTCTTTCATAAACAACTGTAGATGCTCGTTCAATTTAGCTGTTAATTGTGATTTTAGGACATGTTAATGATAGTAAGCTAATTTATATTTGTTGGTTAAAGTGTGATAGTTGTGGAAAATAATTTATTGTCAATGTTTCAATGCATTTTCACTTACAAATCCAGTTTTATCCCAGTATTCTTGGAAAAAATGTACCGTATATACTCTAATATAAGTCAATCCGAATATGTCGAGACCCCCTTTTCCTCAAAAAAGGAGGAAAAATAGTTGACTCAAATATGTCAGGTGGCTTAATATTAGAGTGCCCTGCCCTGTCAGGCTCTGCACCCAGCTCCCTTTCTGCCAGGCACTGTACCCAGCACTCTTCCCTCCCTCCCCTGTCAGGCATTGCACCTAGCCCCCTTCCCTCCCCCGTCAGACTCTGCATCCTCCCTACCTTCCAGGCTCTGCAGCCTGCCGCCCTCCCTGTCCTAGCCTCAGGCTCATACCTCTACTGGTGATCATCGGTGGAGGTGCAGTGGACAGGAGCAAAATTTCCAAGTTCCTGCCCCGATGTTAACTGATTGCTTGTGAGCATCTTTGGCCGCTGAAAAGAAGCACGAGCAGGTGTGCGATTTTGCACTGCTACTCAGTGCTGAGCGGCTTCCATATGGCTCCTACAAATTCTCATGGCCCAAAAATCCAGGTTTATATTCAAGTATATACAGTAGGTCTTTAGTATCTGTACTAAAGTGAAAACTTGAATAACTGCATGAATTTGCGCATGTTAAAAGCAAAGAATGTGGAAATAGTGGCTGTGTACCATTCATCTCCTGTAGCATCCAATGACATTTTTCTCTCATCCTCTAGCTTATGTGCTGCCCAAGCTATATGTGAAGTTGCACTACTGTGTTAGCTGTGCCATCCACAGCAAGGTGGTGAGAAACCGCTCCCGGGAAGCCAGGAAGGACCGCACTCCGCCGCCCAGGTTCAGGCCTGCGGTATGTAGTGTGACACGTGCACATTCATGTGGGCTTTAAACCAGACATAACCTTGGAAGTATTAAAACTGGAAGAAATTAGATATTAGTGAAATACATGATTTGCAAAAGGTGTTAAAGGCATAACTTCTGATTTGGCCGCATGAAAGGTGTACAGAATCTACATAAATTTTTGTTCTAGTCTCAGTACAACTCCTAGTCACCAACGATGAGCAATATTTAACAAAGTAGATATAATTATCCTACAAAACAATTAACAGGCACTTGTAGCATTTCTATATCAGTGTTGTAAAACTGATTATTGGACATTAGAATGTGTACTTGGCAATGAAACATAATGGCAAACTCCTTCCTGCTAAAGTACTGCATCCCTTTATCATTCTCCAGAGTTATGTTTGCCTGTTTCTGTTCAGTAACTTCAGACTCAGCAAGGTTTCAGCAGAAAGGCTGAATTATTTCTTTTTTAGAACATAAATGTGTGTCATCACTTCATAGGTCTTACGATACAGATTCCATGCTATTCTAGTATCCCTTCTCTCAGTCACCTGACTGGAGGTGCAGCCCCCAGAAATGAACACAGTACTGTATGAGATCTTGTCGGTGATTTTTGCAGGACCATTGCAGACTTCTGGTTTCCCCCTAGCATTCTTTTCAGTCAGTAAGGGGCTGCCACATTTCTCTGGGTCTTGTCATGAAGAACACTGGTTTAGTGGATGGTTTTCTTTAGATTGAGTATATATCTATATATACTCAAATTTGTTGTGAACCACATAGGTTCCCCTGAGACCCCATAAGTCTGTGGTTTACAAACATAATCATAATTTGACATATAAAAATTAAAAAAAACACAGCATACCATATCTAAAATTCATCTCAACAGTACTATAATCCATTCAGCTTAGTCTCAACAGAGTTGTTCTCAATACCTTCTTAAATTTCTGAATATCAGAGAAACCTTAATGGTCCAGTCAAATTAAAATATAGATACCTATAGATATAAGTAAAGTAGCAAATATAGGGGGGTATAATATTCAATGGCAGTAGTAGTTGGCTTTTTTTTTTAACTCTTTAGTGCTACCACCAGTATTCCCCAATATTCAATCCCAGGTTATATCTGGGTACTAGCATTACATATCCAGGTATTTGCAGCCAAAGCTAGGACTACGACTGTGTTTCCCCAAAAATAAGACACTGTCTTATATTAATTTGGGGCCCAAAAAAGGCACTAGGTCTTATTGTTGAGGATGTCTTGCTTTTTTTCATGTACAATGGTCATCTGTCCCTTCCTCTCTTCCATCCCAATTCTTCCTATTTCCTTTCTCTCCCCCACATGTGCAGTATTTTTCTATCCCTTCTTCCCATCCAACCGTGTAGCATCTTTCTATCCCCCCTACGACTCATCTCTCCCATTCGAACCGCGAGACAGAAATAAATAACTTAAAACAAGTTGGTAGCAATCTAGATAGGCTGCTTCATGGCCTTCTATTGCCCGGCCGTTCCTCTGCCATGTTGCTGAGGATATCATCAGTGATGAGGCAGAGGAACAGCTGGACGATAGAAGGCCGCAAAGCAGCCTGTCTAGATTGCTGCTGGTTTGTTATTTCTATCTCGTGGTTCAGATGGGAGAGATGGGGGGGGGGGCGCTGCTGCTGGTGACTAGGGCTTATTTTCAGAGGTAGGGCTTATATTAAGACCTACCCCGAAAATCATTCTAGGGCTTATTTTCGGTTAATGGTATTTATGCAGTCCTATTTACTCAAACCACATGCACAATAGCCAGTTCAGCTTTAGCCATTAGAGGGACTACTCAGTAGCACTTTCCAAGTAAAGTACTTAGTGCTGCTGAATATTCCCTCGGGGCACTGTCAGCATTGTTTAACTGGATAAGAGCCTTTCTTAACTCACTGTTAATGTTGTAGTGCTTATGCTTTGAATTGCTGTAGGGTTATATCCAAGGAAGGCTAGACACAATTACAGTACAATGTAGCATAATACACACCCTCATGTGGAATTAGAACAACAGCAGTGAGCAAGTAATGTAGTAAATCACAACAGATAAGACTGTGTATGGTCCATCCAGTCTAACCAGAAGATTGATCAGAGCACGCCACTTTATGTAGATGATGCTCCTTCCTGATTAAATACTATCATCATAGCAATTTGCTGCCGTGCCAACCACATGTGCATATATTACTCCTAGATGGTAAATTGGTAATGAATCTAATCAGTTGTTTCTGTATTTAAGGTGGTCTCTTGACCATTTTCTCGGGGGAGGGGGTATTAAAAAAAAAAAAAAAAAGTCTGACTACTTGGAGGTTACATTAACTGGCACAGTGTATAGTCAACATGTAACATTTCAGGCTGAAATAAGATGAGCCCTCGGGTACTCTGTGGCTTGTGTCAGTGATGAAAATTAAACTTTGATTGTAGAGAGTTGTAAATTATGCAGTTTGTAGTGGGAGTAGGAATGCACCTTTTAATTTGTGTGTTTCTTTTCACAGGGTGCACCTCCTAGAGCTCCTCCAAAGCCAATGTAGGAGGATCAAGACCATTTTTTGTGTTTTACACAATAAAAGTCAATTAAAGTCTCTACTGTAGGCTATTGTGTTTTCTCATTGAATAGATGGTTAAATCTTTTGTAGCCTGTGCCATTCTGATCTCCTGTTGGGTGGGGGTGTACATACACATGCACTTCTGTTCTGTCTTCCACTACAGATGATGTAACTATAGTGTGTGATATTTGGGCCCTGATCAGAGCCAGCTTGGTGGGATTGAAATGCTGTGATATAACATTACAAGATGTACTGTAGCATTTTTCTTTTTCATTTTTTTAACTGTTGGTACATCTGCTACATGATTTGTATATTGATCTAACTTCAGAATCTTTCCTCCATAACTTTTTGAGATGTTTATCCTGAACCTTGTCTCAAATTCCTTGAATTTCATATTCCTTTTTAAATCAGATGATGTGATCAGGCCTGGGATGGGGCAGGTGTGTGGAAACTAACTACATTATTTTGTAACTTCTTGGAGAATTTCCTACTGTTTAAGGACATGTGATTTGGGAAAAAGTTTGGCACTTAGTGAAATCAGCAGTTTCTCTTTCCATTTTGTTTCTATACTGTTTCCGTGAATACTTTTCAATACAAGTAGGATAGCTTTTAACAAACCACTTTCTGTAAAGAAGAGGTGAATAGAACAGCATGCAGCCAAGTAGAAATTAATACTGTATACCACCAGCATAGGGAGTTGGTATCTGTCTTCTGGCAGATGTGGGCAGAGTACTCACCAAGAAACACAGAAACATGATGGAAGATGTTTAGGCTCATACTTTTCATTTGTAGCACAGGGCAAATTAGATTCAGGTACCCTTGCTCCAGTGATTCTTAAAAACAAGCTAAGATTTTCTGAATCTATGGAAGTTGAAGTGGTTTGCTCGTCTTCCTTTTTCACCCACTATTCTACTAGGCAACTACAATATGGCCCTTTCCCATCCCTTCTGAGATCCTCTGTGCTTGCCCCATGCTTTCTTGAATTCAGATAGTCCTTTCTTTGTCTCCACCCTCCACTTTTAGTCCTGGGTGGTGTGCTGTCATGTTCAGTGGGCATTGTCTCTGCCTCTAAAGATACTGTATGGCCCTGTGGGAAGGCTAGGGTCTATAGAGGAGGTTTAAGCTATTAGAAAGGTGGATGGGTTGTGAGGGTGAATTTGGGGGCAAATAGGGTATAGAATTCCATTATACTTACTGTATTTTTCCTAGTATACTGATCAAAACACTATAATTAGCACTGATTCTGCTGTATGTATATTTTCAATAAATTGAAGGGGAATAAGATTGGGACGGTCCAGTGGTAGACCTGTGATGAATAAGTTTTGAGTAATCAAAATGGGAGGTAATGAGACATGGATACATTTTGCTAGTATATTCAGAGAGGAAGTGGGAAATTTTAGTGAAAGAATAGTGACAGATTTTAATGAGTCTGGATGTCCGCTGCCAAGTGGGCTTACATTTGGACTGAGATGCCTGATAAAATTTAAAGTGTAAAAAGAGCATCTTTATAGGAGTACAGATGACTCCCCATATCTAAAGCTGTGGGAGGAGATTAGAGAACCAAGGGAACAGGTACAAAGAGAAGAGATCCAATGACAAAAGCCCTGGGATAAATGGATAGTGGTGGAAGAGAATTCACCAGATCATGTGCTAAAAGTGCAATGAGAGGGAAAACCAATACAGAATACTGCAAATCACCAAATCCAAGTCGGGACAGTGTTTCAAAATAAATGGATAACTAACAATGCCAAAAGCAGCAGATAGGGCAAGAAGGATGAGGATTGAGTAAGCCTTGGATTCAGCCAGTAACCACGTTACTGGAGACATTAACAAGCGTTGTTTCTATAGAATGTACAGGGTGAAAACCAGTCTGGAGTGGATCAAAAATGGCTTTTGATTAAAGAAAGTTAAGATGTAGTAGTCTACAAAATAGGTAAATTCGAACATGTCACCCCTCTTCTTAAAGAGGCTCATTGGCTCCCAGTCACGCACCGTATAATCTACAAAATCATACTGCTCACCTTCAAAATCAAACAATCTCACTTACCTTTATTCCTCGATAAATTATTAATTCCCCAAAGTTCTCCCCGATCCTTACGATCCACCGATCAAAAACTTCTTTTCATTCCGTCTCTAAAAGAATCTTACTATACTAGGAAAACTAATTTTGCTATTACTGCCCCAACCTTATGG
Source organism: Geotrypetes seraphini (assembly GCF_902459505.1). Lineage (NCBI taxonomy): Eukaryota > Metazoa > Chordata > Amphibia > Gymnophiona > Dermophiidae > Geotrypetes > Geotrypetes seraphini. Next base: position 225,817,549 of record NC_047086.1, on the reverse strand, counting down.
AATTCTCTCCCTCAATTTCTTCGGGATGAAATTCATCTACAAAAATTTAAAACTAATCTTAAAACTTTCCTATTCCAAGATGCCTTTGCCAAATCCTAATCTTTACTTCATCTATTAAATTTTCAACACTCTCATAATTCTCAACCTCTACATTAGCGCATCTCATAACATCACGCACAATTATCCTTCATGTTCTTTCCCTTCCCACTATATCATTTCTTCTAATATTATGTAACTTTTCCCCTCCTTCCCATTTATCCTCACGGTCGTGTTTGTCTGTATATGTTTAATATGTTTTCCCCATTATTCTTTAACACACTATTGACTAGTTCTTATTCTCCTATTTTAAATTTTTTTATTGTTAACCGGTCAGATATTTGCTTTATGATCGGGATATGAAAAACTAATAAACTTGAAACTTGAACAGCTGTGGTGTAGTAAGGGGGGGGGAATCTGCCCTGAGTGCAGTCTTTATGAGGGCGCAGGCACCCATCCTCCTCTCTGTCCCCCCCCAGTCGCGTGTGCATACTGCTTCCCTTCCCCTGTATCTCTGTAACATTCTTGTCATAAGCAGCAACCCCCAACCTGCTGTCGCACCAACATTGACTCTTCTTCTGATGTCACTTCCTGGTGCAGGGAAGAGGCACATCTCACCCTCGCTATGCCACTGGAACAGCACATTTGAGTAGCTTGAGTGGGATGTTGGGCAGGTGAAGTAGTATCACAATACATTTGAAGGCGGCAGGAACAGATGCAGTAGAAAGAGACTGAAAACAAATGGGAGGAATGACAGCAGGAGAGAGAGAAAACTGCATAGTTAGGAGTACATGAGAACAAAAGAGAACAGGTATAAGGAAGAGAGGTGCCACTTATTAAAATCAAAACTGCACAAGGATTTATTTGGGGGGAATTTGCAATGGTGCAGTTTGGGTGCCCTCCCTCCTAGACATCAAGAAATGGTGCTTCGCATTGAGCTACTTACTAGAGAATGACACGGTGCTAAAATTCATCCCTGTGGGAAACCACCCCATGCCTAGCTCAACCTCATCCTTCTACACTAGCATTCTTCAATGTAAGGCTTGAGGGTCAGTGGCTGTGCCCATTCATACTCTGATTCTTCCCTCCTTAAAGAATGACATGGAGATGGTTTTACATACTCCTCAGCTACCTTGACACTCATTTATCTGTTATTACAACACAGAGTTGGTGATAGACATCTCGGACCCACGAGAGAAACTGGGAAGGAGGTCTCAAAGCCACCTGTAGGCAATGCAGCCTTCAGCTGGAGGGCTATAACAGGGACCCAGAGCAATTTCAGTTGCATTTTTAGCCACTCCTTAACACTGGCCTTTTTTACACTGTTCATTTGCATATTGTGATCCTGGTTTCACATCCTGCATATAGTTAGTGAAATGGCCACCTAGAGGGAAACAAAATATCAGTGTGTATCATCAGAAGTTGCTTATAACATGTAAAATATACCGTTTTTCCAATGATAATGACAAGGCTTCTCACAAGGTGTAGCAGGACATGTTTATCCACTCCTACCATAGATAATTTTCAAGCACCAGTCTGACCTCATATGAATAACTAATGGACAGACTGGATGGACTGCCATCATTTACTGTTACTATATACAACTTCCTTCAGATTAGTCCCTTTTTCTAACCTCTGTTACTCTATTTTATATCTACTGTATATACTCTTTCTTTGCTTACACCCTATGCTATTAAAATGTTTTGTGCTGACATTTAATAATAAGAATAATTTTATTCTTATATACCACCAAAGCCATCAAGTCGGTTTACGATAAGAAATACTGGACAATCAGTGAAGAGTACAAATCATCAGAAATATATAAAAGATAAAATTTAAAAACAATAAACCCTTAGGTTACAAATCGATCAAACTGCATTTTTACTAACTTCCTAAAAGTATAGTAAGATGAAACAAGTGATAATGTTACCCAACCATTTTGCCTGCCTGAAAAGCAAGAGTTCTATCCATAAATCTTTTTAAAATGACAGGCATTTACTGTTGGGTAAGCAAACATATGAATTCTGCATGTGGGCCTGTTAGAACGGTCCAGGAAAAAGTGAGAAACCAGGTAGGCTGGAGCCATACCAAATATTGATTTAAAACAAATACAGGCAAATTTAAACAGAACTCTTGCCTCCATCGGCAACCAATGTAATTTTTGATAATAGGGACTAAATATGCTCCCACTGTTTCAAACCAAAAATCAACTGAACTGCTGAATTTTGAATAACAAGTCTTTTAAGGGTTTTCTTGTAAGTTCCCAAGTAGATTATATTATAATAATCAAGAATACTTAATATAGAAGACTGAACTAGCAAACGAAACGATACTGCACCAAAATATTTTTTTGATGGTTCGGAGTTTCCATAAGACCGAGAAATATTTTCTAACAGATCTGTATGTTCTAGAGTGAGATGCCGGTCCAAACTTTTTATGGAATAGTCTATAGGAAAATTCTGACCATTCAAAAATATCGACGTATCTTTAATTTTGTCAGGGCTCACCAGGAAAAATTTGGTGGGTTTTCAGAATTGTTATTTATTTAGTGGGATTTATTAAGTCTTTTTATAAAGAGATTCACCCAAAGCAGTTTACAATGTAACATAGCTTATCCCAGGACAAGCAGGCATGATATTCTCACATGTGGGTGACGTCATCTACGGAGCCCCGATGCGGAAGCATTTTCAAGCAAACTTGATTGAAGATTTAAGTTTGCTCTGCTGCTCCACGCATGCGTGCCTTCCTGCTCCACTAGGGGGTGCATCCCCTCGTGGTCTCCAGTTCAAAATTTTCCGCGAGCCTAGAAGCCGTGTTTTTCAGGCTCTGCCCCAACTGCCTTCTAGCACCGCGATTTTTTCTTGTTTTTTCACGATTAAGTCGCTGTGCGCGAATTCCTTACCTTTTTACTTGATTCCTGCTTCGTTTTCAACGACCCGGAGGCTTCCGGGTCCCCGTGGCCGCGTAGCTAATCGAGCCGCGGCTACTTTCGATTTAATGTCCCGGCCTTTGACCGGCTTTAAAAAGTGCACCCGGTGCGAGCGGCTTCTTTCTCTCACAGATCCGCTTCGCCGGTGCATCCTCTGTCTGGGGGCGACTCATCCAACCGACTCCTGCCCCCAGTGCGCTATTTTCCAAAACCGGGCCCTCCGCCGAAGAAAAGCCCGCATGGCGGATCTCTTCACCCCGGACCAACCCTCCACCTCGGCCTCGAGGTCGGCCCCGGCCTCGGCCTTGACCTCGGCCCCGGACACCTCGGCATCGCCTCGAGACTCGACCCCGAAGTCCTCGGGACAACAGAAAGCCTCGGCTCCGGGTAAGTCCCCTCTTCCCTCTTCAGGTTCTGTAACAACGAAGAAGCCAGCCTTGGGGACAACGGTGACGCATGGCGGAAGCCCCATGCTTACAGCCCCATCTAAGCCCTCCAAGCCTTCGGGCCGTGCCTCCACCACACGGGAATACTCTGATACGAGGTCGCCCCCGGTGGAGCGCACCGAGGCAGTGGACATGCCTTCGATGCTGTCCGTGCCCGTCTTCCAGGACCTACTCCGAGCGATGATCACGTCGGAGCTGTCCACTGCAATGGCCCAGTTTCAATCGGCCTCGACCTCGAATGTGCCAGACCACCATGAGCCTCACACCGAACAACCTCGAGGAAAGGTGCGCAATCCTCGCCGCATCCCATCCTCCTCGGACTCCTCGCCGAGACGCCCGAGACGTTCCCCCTCCGCGGACCGCCGGGCTAGAACGACAGAAACCTCGAACCGCCGTACCTCCAAGAAGGCCCGAGGTTCACCAACCCTACGAGGCCGTTCTCCCACACCTCGTACAGGACCACTAAGGGTGGCTGAGTTATCACTCTCCAACCCGCGCATCCTCCGAACTCCCCCCCGGACGTATTCTCCGAGGGAGTCCGGATCGAGGTCACCAATCCGACATCGATCGGTACCCCTAACCCCGGCATCGTCTCCGAGGGGCTCCTCGAGACGCCGAAGATCGACAACCCCGGAACACTCTCACAGTGCTTCCCCAGCCTCGGAGCATGGATCAGAGCATGAACCTCGATACTCGAGGGAAGCCTCCTTATCCTTCTCCACCCGACGAAGGTCTCGTTCCCCGACCCCGCACGGGGCCCCGGGGACATCTCGCCCATCCTTCACTCGCTTTGTCCAAGACATGGGCCACGCATTGGACTTAGACCTCCAGTCCGACTCCAGATACTCTAAGGAGTACCTGGCGGAGCTGGATATGCCATCACTGCCCAGAGAGTCCCTTCGCTTACCACCTAACCCGGTACTCCAACAGGCCTTCTTCAGGAACCTGGAGACCCCCTACATGGTCACGGCCGTACCCTCCAAAATGGAGGCCAAGTACCGCACAGTACCTTACCCGGGATTCGAGCAACCACAGCTCTCCCACCAATCGCTGCTAGTGGAATCCTCCTTGAAAAAGGCTCACCCGTCCCGGGTCTCAGCAGCGGTCCCCCCAGGCCGAGAAGGCCGAACCCTGGACAAGTTCGGCAGGAGACTATACCAAAACGCAATGATGGCCTCTAGGGTGCAAAGCTACACTTTCACCTTCACATCATACCTCAAACACCTCATTGGACTATTGAGAGCCTTTGAGACTGACCTACCGGCCTCCCGGCAGGGAACGTTCGGCCTGCTTTTAGAGTCCCTCTCCAACCTGCGCCTTCATCTATTCCACGCGGCCTACGATGGCTTCGAACTCTCCTCCAGAGAAGCAGCCTTCGCTATCGCCATGCGCCGACTAGCTTGGCTGCGCCTGGTCGACATGGACCCCAACTTACAGGACCGGTTGGCTAACCTCCCCTGCGTGGGAAAGGAATTGTTCGATGACACTATCGAGGCGGCGACAAAACGCCTCTCCGAACATGAACGCTCGTTTGCCTCCCATGTCCGGCAAAAGCCCAAACCGCCAGCGCCCAGGCCATACAGGGCCCCTCCGCGCCGCTACCCACAAAAGTCCACCCCTGCTTTCTCGCGGCCCCCACCCAGACGTCCGCAAGCCCATCACAGGGCCATGCCCAAGTCTCAACCGCCCGCGACCACCAAACCATCCCCGTCCTTTTGACGGGACACGCGGAAGGGGGCGGGCCCCCTCCGCCATAGTCCCAGGCCGCCTTCCCATCGGAGGTCGACTCAAAGCCTTTTACCCTCGCTGGGAACAACTCACGTCGGACGCATGGGTCCTTGGCGTGATCTCATCAGGGTACTCTCAACTTTCGGGCCATTCCCCCGGACAATCCCCCAAGGAATTGCCCTCCCAACCGGACTCAGCTACCTCTACTCCTCTCCGAAGCTCGAGACCTGCTTCGCCTGAGAGCAGTGGAGAAGGTCCCCCCCGACCAACGGGGGAAGGGCTTCTACTCCCGTTACTTCCTGGTACCGAAAAAAAACGGGAGACCTACGCCCAATACTAGACTTGAGACGCCTCAACAAATTCCTGGTACGGGAAAAGTTTCGGATGCTCTCACTACCAACACTCTACCCCCTGATCGACGAGGGCGACTGGCTCTGCTCCCTCGATCTCAAGGAGGCGTACACACATGTCCCAGTGCACCCCGCTCACCGCAAGTTTTTGCGTTTCCAAGTAGGGGACTGGCACCTACAATACCGAGTCCTCCCCTTCGGACTAGCATCATCACCTCGGGTCTTCACCAAGTGCCTCGTGGTGGTAGCAGCAACCTTACGTTCCCAGGGCCTCCAGGTATTCCCCTACCTGGACGACTGGCTAATCAAAGCCCCGTCCAAGGAAGGGGTTATCTCAGCGACCCAACAGACTATTACCTACCTACAAAGTCTGGGGTTCGAAATAAACTTCCCAAAATCCCAACTACGCCCCTCGCAGTCCCTACAGTTCATCGGGGCCACGCTGGACACGGTTCGCCTCCGTTCCTTCCTCCCCCCTCCGCGCCTAGAGGCGTTAGTAAGTCTGAGCCGAAGGATCTCCCTGCTGATCTCGGTATCAGCTCAACAGATGACGACTCTCCTGGGCCACATGGCCTCCACCGTCCATGTCACACCCTTCGCCCGCCTCCATCTGAGAATCCCTCAATGGACCCTGGCGTCTCAATGGCGTCAAGACCGGGACCCGATCGACCACTCCGTGACAGTGACTCCTTCATTGCAACGATCGCTCCGCTGGTGGGCCGACTCTTCAAATCTTTCCAAAGGTTTGCTCTTCCTCACCCCACCCCACAGCAAGGTACTCACCACGGACTCGGCGGAGTACGCTTGGGGAGCCCATCTGGACGGCCTACGCACCCAAGGAATGTGGTCAGCACAAGACCGCCGCTGCCACATCAACGTGCTAGAACTTCGGGCCATCTACCTCGCAGCTGTAGCCTTCCAACATCTGCTCCGCGATCGAGTGGTTCTCATCCGAACCGACAACCAAGTAGCGATATACTACGTAAACAAACAAGGGGGCACAGGGTCTTGGCCCCTTTGTCGGGAAGCCCTGTGCCTCTGGAAATGGGCAATCTCCAACAACACCTTCCTTTGGGCGGTGTACATACAAGGAGAACAAAACTGCCTGGCGGACAGACTCAGCCGCCTCCTCCAGCCACACGAGTGGTCACTACACTCTCAGGCCCTACGAGGAGTGTTCGAACGGTGGGGGACGCCTCAAATAGACCTGTTCGCGTCCCCTCACAATCACAAGCTGCCTCTCTTCTGCTCCCGGATATACTCCCCGGACCGGCTCGAGGCCGACGCCTTCCTCCTCGACTGGGAGGGAAGGTTCCTGTACGCGTTCCCGCCGTTTCCTCTGATACTGCGGACGCTTGTCCACCTGAAAACAGTACAAGCCACCCTGATCCTGATTGCCCCTCGCTGGCCACGCCAGCCGTGGTTTTCCCTTCTACTTCAACCCAGTGTCAGAGATCCACTGCCTCTGCCTCTGTTTCCCTCTCTACTGTCACAGGGTCAGGGTTCACTGTTACATCCCAATCTTCAATCTCTTCATCTGAATGCTTGGTTTCTCTCCCCCTGACTGCTCTCCCCGTGTCTCAATCAGTCAAGGAGATATTGGAGGCCTCTAGAAAAACCTCGACGAGAACCTGCTACTCCCAAAAGTGGACCAGATTCTCAACCTGGTGCTCCTCCCACAGCCAGGACCCGGTGTCGGTCCCCGTCCCCCTGGTCCTTGACTATCTACTTCAACTATCTCATTCCGGCCTAAAGACCAACTCCATTCGAGTACACCTCAGTGCGATTGCGGCCTTTCATCAGCCCCTGGAAGGGAAAGCCCTCTCGCTCCATCCCTTAGTCACTCGCTTCATGAAGGGTCTGCTGAACGTCCACCCCCCTCTCAAACCTCCCCCGGTGGTTTGGGACCTAAACGTGGTTCTGGCTCAACTAATGAAACCTCCATTTGAGCCCCTAGACAAATGCCATCCAAAATTCCTCACTTGGAAGGTAATTTTCCTACTCGCGCTCACGTCCGCACGGCGGGTTAGTGAGCTACAAGCTCTGGTAGCGGACCCACCCTTCACGGTATTCCATCACGACAAGGTGGTACTCCACACCCATCCAAAGTTCCTACCTAAAGTAGTGTCTGATTTCCATCTCAATCAGTCCATTGTCTTACCTGTGTTTTTTCCCAAGCCCCACTCTCACCCCGGAGAAGTGGCGCTCCACACTCTTGACTGCAAAAGAGCGTTGGCCTTTTACCTCCAACGCACTCAGCCACACCGGAAAGTCCCACAACTGTTTTTGTCCTTCGACCCAAACCGGTTAGGTCACCCAGTTTCCAAACGCACCTTGTCCAACTGGTTGGCCGATTGCATCTCCTTTTGCTACGCTCAGGCTGGTCTCGCACTGCATGATCGAGTAACGGGACACAAAGTCCGAGCGATGGCAGCCTCCGTAGCCTTCCTCAGGTCCACACCTATTGAGGAAATCTGCAAGGCTGCCACGTGGTCTTCGGTTCATACCTTCACCTCCCACTACTGTCTGGACTCCCTGTCCAGAAGCGATGGCCGGTTCGGCCAATCGGTGTTGCGAAATCTATTTGCTTAAATTGCCAACTTCCCTCCATCCCTCTTCAGTAAGCTTGGAGGTCACCCACATGTGAGAATATCATGCCTGCTTGTCCTGGGATAAAGCACAGTTACTTACCGTAACAGGTGTTATCCAGGGACAGCAGGCATATATTCTCACAACCCGCCCACCTCCCCGAGGTTGGCTTCTTGGCTAGTTAAGTGAACTGGAGAACACGAGGGGATGCACCCCCTAGTGGAGCAGGAAGGCACGCATGCGTGGAGCAGCAGAGCAAACTTAAATCTTCAATCAAGTTTGCTTGAAAATGCTTCCGCATCGGGGCTCCGTAGATGACGTCACCCACATGTGAGAATATATGCCTGCTGTCCCTGGATAACACCTGTTACGGTAAGTAACTGTGCTATTCCTTACTTTGTATCATAATCTGAATATTTTTTATTTATTTATTTTTTTGCTGTAATTGAATAGGTAGTGAATGCTGAGCAGTGGAAAGAGAACTGTAGAAGGCAAGGAGCTTTGTGAATAGAGGAGAGGGGGAGGGGAGAAAATGGGAGGTATTCAGTCTTGAGAAGAGGTAGAGAAAGCAGAAGGATAAACTTTTACTAGTCATCGGGAGGGAAAAGGAAGGGATACAAACCGAGTTTGCTGGAGAAGGTAGAGGAAGAATGAGCTTATCCCAGGACAAGCAGGCATGATATTCTCACATGTGTGTGACGTCATCTACGGAGCCCCGATGCGGACAGCATTTCAAGCAAACTTGATTGAAGATTCAAGTTTGCTGGCTGCACCACGCATGTGTGCCTCCTGCTCCATCAGAGGGCGCATCCCCTCCTCGTGGTCTCCAGTTCAATTTTTTTCCGCTGTGCTAAGAAGACACATTTTTTCTTAGCGCTGCCCTAGTGCCTTCTTTGCACCGCGATTTATTTATTTTTTCTTTCTCCGTAAAAGTTGCTGTGCATAACAAAAATTTTTTCTTTCCTGCTCATCGCGCCTTTTGCGCCTTTTTCTCGCGATCCGGGGGCTCCCGGACCGCCGCGACCGCAAGGCCTGATTGACCGCGGCCGCCTGAATGTCCCGGCCCATTACGGGCTTTAAAAAGTGCACCGGGTGCGAGCGTCTTCTATCTCTCACAGACCCGCATCGCTGATGCATCCTTTGCCTGGGGGCCGACCATCCAACGGAAACTTGCCCCCGGTGTGCAACTTTTCAACAGCGGGCGCTCCGCCGCCGACGGGCCCGCATGGCAGAGCTATTTGCTACCGATCAACCCTCGTCCTCGAGTACATCGGCTCCACCTCGGGACTCGACTTCGAAGACCTCGAGCTCTCATAAGTCCTCGGCCCCGGGTAAGTCCCCTCTTCCTTCCTCAGGTTCCACATCGTCAAAGAAGCCAACCTCGGGGACAACGGCCACACAGGGTGGAAATACCCACGGCCCCGGTAAAAACCCCGAAGACCTCGGGACGTGCCTCCACCCCTCGGGAATGCTCCGAAGCGAGATCGCCCCCGGTGGAGAGCACAGCGGCCTTGGACATGCCCTCGATGCTGTCCGTGCCCGTATTCCAGGACCTGCTCCGAGCGATGATCACAACAGAGCTTTCTGCTGCCATAGCTCACCTTCAACCGGCCTCGACCTCGCATGCGCCAGACCAGCCTGAGCAACGCGCCGAGACCCCTCGAGGAAAACCGTGCCGTTCTCGTCGCCTCTCCTCTTCCTCGGATTCCTCCCCGAGGCATTCAAAACAATCGAGACCCCTCTCTAAGAAAGCCCGGAGCTCCCCTCCAGTACGAGGGCGCACCCCCTCGACTCGATCGGGGGAGCTGCTAAGGGTCACGGAGCTGTCTCTTACCAACCCACAGCTCCTATTGACTCCCCCTCGGTCCGGAGCTCCGGCCCGAGGCCCTAGGCTTTCGCCGAAGGAGTCCGGGGAGGGATCACCGACCAGGCACCGGTCGGTCCCCAGAACCCCGGCGGCGTCCCTGAGGGGCTCCTCGAGGCGATGCAGGTCCTCGACCCCGGAGCGCTTTCACAGCGCGTCTCCAGTATCGGACCGAGGATCCAAACGAGAGCCCCGCTATTCGAGGGAGGCTTCCCCTTCCTTCTCAGCCAAACGGCGGTCCCGGTCACCGTCCCCGCAAGGGGCCACGAGACCCCATCGACCATCCTTCACGAGGTTCGTCCAGGACATGGGACGTGCCCTTGACTTGGACCTACAATCTGACTCAAGGTACTCCAAGGAGTACCTGGCGGAGCTGGATATGCCTTCCCCGCCCCGAGAGTCCCTGCGGCTGCCACTGAACCCGGTACTCGGGCAGACCCTTATCAGGAACCTCGAGACTCCTTACATGGTGACGGCGGTCCCATCCAAAATGGAGTCTAAGTACCGGACGGTACCTCACCCGGGGTTTGAGCAACCACAGCTATCCCACCAATCCCTACTGGTGGAATCATCTCTAAAAAAAGCTCACCCCTCGAGGGTGTCCGTGGCGGTCCCCCCTGGACCGCGAAGGCCGGACACTGGACAAATTTGGACGCCGGTTGTACCAGAACACTATGATGACCAACAGAGTCCTGAACTACACCTTCACTTTTTCCTCCTACCTGAAGCACCTCATTGGGCGGCTCGCCTCCTTCTCGGAGAGCTTACCCACCCCTTGCCAGACAGAGTTCAGCCTCCTTCTCGAGGATTTTTCCAACCTCAGGCTACACTTGTTCCACGCCGCCTAAGACGGCTTTGAGCTATCTTCCAGGGTCGCAGCCTTCGCAGTGGCCATGCGCCGGCTGGCATGGCTACGACTCGTCGATATGGACCCCAACCTACAAGATCGACTAGCCAACCTCCCCTGCGTCGGAAAGGAACTCTTTGACGACACCATCGAAGCCGCTACGAAACGGCTGTCTGAACACGAACGCTCATTCGCGTCCCTTGTCCGACAGAAGCCTAAGCCACAGACCCCTCGCCCCTTCCGGGGATTACCTCGACGCTACCCCCAGAAGTCCACACCGACCTTCTCACGACCACCGCCGCAACGCCCCCAGGCTCACTCTAGGGCTCCACCAAAGTCATAGCCCACGGTGTCGGTGAAGCCATCTCCGTCCTTTTGACAGAATGAGCGGACGGGGGCGGGCCCCCTCCGCACCTCCACCCGACCCCCTCCCCATCGGGGGCCACCTTCAAGCCTACTACCCTCGCTGGAAAGCCATCACGTCAGACTCATGGGTCCTTTGCGTGATCTCATCAGGGTACTCGCTCAACTTTCGGGAATACCCCCCAACAGCCCACCAAGTGCGTGTCCTCCAAATCGAGCGCAGTTGCCCCTCCTCCTCTCCGAGGCACAGGACCTCCTCCGCCTGCGGGCGGTGGAGTTGGTCCCCCAAAATCAAAGGGGCCAAGGATTTTACTCCCGTTACTTCCTGGTACCGAAGAAGACGGGAGACCTGCGCCCGATCCTGGACCTAAGGCGCCTGAACAAGTTTCTGATACGGGAAAAATTTTGGATGCTTTCCCTTCCGATCCTTTACCCCTTGATCAGCGAAGGCGATTGGCTCTGCTCCCTCGATCTGAATGAGGCCTACACCCATGTCCCGGTGCACCCTGCTTGCCCCAGGTTCCTGCGCTTCCAGGTGGGGGACCTCCACCTGCAATTTCGGGTCCTCCCCTTCGGTCTGTCCTTGTCCCCCCGAGTCTTCACGAAGTGCCTCGTAGTAGTCGTGGCTACCTTGCGCTCCCAGGGTCTACAGGTATTCCCCTATCTGGACGATTGGTTGATCAAAGCCTCGACCAGGGAGGGGGTTATCTCAGCGACCCAACAGACTATTACTGCGCTTCAGCGTCTGGGGTTCGAGATAAACTTCCCAAAATCCCAGCTATGCCCCTCTCAGTCCTTACAATTCATCGGGGCCGTGCTGGACACGGTCCGTCAGCGTTCCTTCCTCCCTCCTCAGCGTCGGGAGGCGTTGGTAAATCTGAGCCGACAAGTCTCGAGATCGACTACCGTCTCGGCACGACAGATGATGACGCTCCTCGGCCATATGGCCTCCACAGTCCACGTTACCCCGTTTGCCCGCCTCCATCTGCGGTTACCACAATGGACCTTGGCATCACAATGGCGACAGGATCGGGACTCGATCTACCGCCACGTGACAGTGACTCCTTCCTTGCAAAGATCGCTCCGTTGGTGGGCCGACTCTTCGAATCTTTCCAAGGGTTTGCTCTTTCTCACCCCGCCACACCACAAGGTCCTAACCATGGACTCGTCGGAGTACGCTTGGGGGGCTCATGTAGACGGTCTACGCACACAAGGCCTATGGACCACAAAGGACCGTCACTGCCATATCAACGTGCTGGAACTTCGGGCCATTTACCTCGCCGCGGTGGCCTTTCAGCACCTACTCCACGACTGGGTGGTCCTCGTACGCACGGACAACCAGGTGGCGATATACTACGTAAACAAGCAAGGAGGGACGGGGTCTTGGCCCCTCTGCCAGGAGGCCTTACGGCTCTGGGAGTGGGCAGTCTCCCAAAACATCTCCCTTCGAGCGGTTTACATACAAGGGAACAAAACTGCCTGGCGGACAGGCTCAGCCGCCTCCTCCAACCACACGAGTGGTCCCTGCACTCTCAGGTGCTGCGACAAGTGTTCGACATGTGGGGGACTCCCCAGGTAGACCTGTTCGCCTCCCCCGACAATCAAAAACTGCCTCTCTTCTGTTCAAGGATATACTCCCCGGACCGTCTCGAGGCCGATGCCTTCCTCCTAGATTGGGAGGAAAAGTTCCTCTATGCGTTCCCGCCGTTTCCTCTGATTCTGAGGACGCTGGTCCATCTAAAATCTCTGAGGGCCACTCTGATCCTGATCGCTCCTCGATGGCCCCGCCAGCCTTGATTCTCCCTGCTACTTCAACTCAGTATCAGGGAACCTCTACTTCTGCCTGTCTTTCCCTCTCTGCTATCTCAGAGTCGGGGTTCACTGTTACATCCCAATCTTCAGTCTCTTCATCTGACTGCTTGGTTTCTTTCCCCTTGACTTCCCTCCCTGTATCTCAGTCGGTCAGGGAAGTGTTGGAGGCTTCTCAGAAGGTCTCGACTAGACTCTGCTATTCTCAGAAGTGGACTAGATTCTCGTCCTGGTGCTCCTCTCACAGCCAGGACCCGGTGTCGGTCCCCGTGTCCTTGGTCCTGGAGTATTTACTCCATTTATTTCACTCTGGCTTGAAGACCAATTCCATTCGAGTCCATCTCAGCGCCATCGCTGCCTTTCATCAGCCCCTGGAAGGGAAGGCTCTTTCACTCCATCCCTTAGTCTCCCGTTTCATGAAGGGGCTCCTGAATGTTCATCCTCCCCTCAAACCGCCTCCGGTGGTTTGGGATCTCAATTTGGTTCTAGCTCAACTGATGAAACCTCCATTTGAGCCTATGGATAAGTGTCATCTTAAATTTCTCACCTGGAAAGTGATCTTCCTACTCGCCCTCACTTCTGTTCGAAGGGTTAGCGAGCTGCAGGCCTTGGTGGCGGACCCACCTTTCACGGTATTCCACCATGACAAGGTGGTCCTCCGCACTCACCCCAAGTTTTTGCCTAAGGTGGTGTCTGATTTTCATCTCAACCAGTCCATTGTTCTGCCTGTGTTCTTCCCCAAGCCCCACTCTCATCCCGGAGAGGTGGCGCTTCACACTCTCGACTGCAAGCGGGCGTTGGCCTTATACCTCCAACGCACCCAGTCTCATCGGACGGCCCCTTAGTTGTTTCTGTCCTTCGACCCCCAACAGGTTGGGGCGCCCAGTTTCCAAGCGCACCCTATCCAACTTGTTAGCTGCTTGTATTTCCTTCTGCTACGCTCAGGCTGGTCTCGCGCTGCACGGTCGAGTTACGGGACATAAGGTCCGAGCGATGGCAGCTTCGATAGCTTTCCTCAGGTCCACGCCTATCTAGGATATCTGCAAGGCTGCCACGTGGTCTTCGGTTCATACCTTCACCTCACACTACTGCCTGGATACACTGTCCAGGAGCGATGGCCGGTTCGGCCAATCGGTCTTACGTAACCTATTTTCCTAAATTGCCAACCTCCCTCCATCCCTTGACAGTTAGCTTGGAGGTCACCCACATGTGAGAATATCATGCCTGCTTGTCCTGGGATAAAGCACAGTTACTTACCGTAACAGGTGTTATCCAGGGACAGCAGGCATATATTCTCACAACCCGCCCACCTCCCCAGGGTTGGCTTCTTTGCTAGATATGTGAACTGGAGACCACGAGGAGGGGTTGCACCCTCTGGTGGAGCAGGAGGCACACATGCGTGATGCAGCCAGCAAACTTGAATCTTCAATCAAGTTTGCTTGAAATGCTGTCCGCATCGGGGCTCCATAGATGACGTCACCCACATGTGAGAATATATGCCTGCTGTCCCTGGATAACACCTGTTACGGTAAGTAACTGCTTTTTGTAACGAGGAGGAAGGGGGCTTCTGCACAAGATAATTTCAAAGCACATAGAATTTTCATATTTTTCTATGGATTGCCCCCAGGACTAAGGATTGAAGGAAGGGTAGGAGAAGGGAGCTAACTAATGAACCTTGTCATGGCAGTAGTTAGCCATAGTCTGGGCAGAAAGTGATGGGGAGGGGGTGAGACTTGATATACTGCTTTTTCTGTATGGTTTACACAAAACGGTTTATAAGGGGCAATGAAGTGTTAAGTGACTGGCCAGAGTCATAGTGGGAATCAAACTCACATCCTCAGGGTGTCGAGGCAGCTGCTGTAACCACTAGGCCACTCCTCCACACCTGGTGAGAATTGAATGTGGGAAAGAGATAGTGAAGATGGTGAAGGTTGGAGGCAAGAGAGTTTGTCAAATACACTTGCTAAATGAGTACTATGATAACTTATTTGCTATCCTTGACACCTCTGTCAACTTAGCTGACCTGTCCCATCCTACCAGAGTACTCCAAATGAACTAAGAAAGGGCGAACAGTCACTTGTCTACATAAAACCTCTCACAGCCCTTAGCAGGGAGTTATCCATATGTAGCTGACTCATCCTGCTTGTCTACAGATGAAGCAAGGTTAATTATCTGTAAAAGGGGTTCTTCATGGACATCAGGATCAGTCAGACATACAGCACTGCCCCACTGTTTCCATTTTTTCACTCTCTCCATCCATCTACCTCCAAAATAAATAAACCTATACAAATTAACTTTGAAGTTGCCTGGAAGGTTCCATTTATTGTACACAGTTATCACCAGTCATACCATAACAGACAGCTGGGATAGCCTTAAGAGTATTACTACAAAGATAAATACCAAGGCTCCATAAGCCTAGCCAGCACAGTCATTCATAATTTACACTACCTTCACAATACTAATGCCAAAATCTCTGCTTCCCTATTTCATGCCAATTATTCTGCTTGCCAGCATGTATTCCTCCATCTCTGTCATCACAGGGCAGATATGATGACCTGAGTCACCTTCCCCGCAGAAAATCCTTAGCACACAGATCCTGCTATATTAGGCCTGTTCCCATCAGTCCCCTATCACCCACACCCAATAACTTCAAAATTGCACTGGCAAATGCAAGGTCCCTGTAAACAAAGACATACTAAATGATCTCCATGCAGACAATAACTTGGACACCTTTCTAATTACTGAAACCCGGCTTGAAGACAATGATTGAGCTACCTTGGGTCTGCTTTGTCCACCATGGTACCAAGCGATAGCTTGCTCATGTACTGACACTAGAGGTGGAGGTGTAGCTGCCATCATTAAGTCCAGCCTCAACCCGACTGATAGACACCATTGCACTAGAGTGTCTTACCTTCTTGGTGAGTCACAACAGAGACCTAACCTTTGCCTTGATATACAAAGCACTGTACTCTCCAGTGGCCATCTTAGATGACCTGCTATACATCCTTAGCAAACTGGTCATCATACTTGGAGATTAATTTTGCAAGCTACCCACATAAGACCAATTCATCGGCAAACTTCATCACTTCACCATTGGATCTAGGCTTCATCCTCTCGCTGACTCACTCTGCTGGCCACATCCTTGACCTAATCTTTATTCAAAAGATACTCCGCTCACCCCTGGAACTCCTGGCTACACTACCCAAACAATACCCTGGTCTGATCACCATTTGATTACTTTCAATCATACCTACACAACTAGGAAGCAAACCCAACATATGAAAATATACAATGATGCTATCAACTTAGAGGATGTCTCCACAGGACTTTCCAACTTAGTGGAAACTTTAAAACCTAATTCTGAATCAGTTGATGAGGCTGCCGTGGACTGGCATACAGAGGTAAAAACCCTAAACAAAGGGCTTGTGCCAGTCAAATAGATCAAATACTCCTCCCCCTGGTTTACTGACGACTTAAGAACTAAGGAAAGCGGAAAGAAAATGGTACAGAAACATGATGGCAGAAACTGCATGAAGAATATAAAAAAGCCACCCTAGAGGCTAAAAAGATATACTACTCCCAACAACTATTGACCCCCAATAGATTTTTTTTTTTAAAACCTGTTTAACTAAAAAGATACAACGTTGCAAGGAGACAACCAATGCTTTAATACCAAACTCGATAACAAGATGCTCTTAGACTACTTTGCTGCCAAGGTAGACAAAATATGGTCTCACCTTGACTCCACCACACTACAGATATCACTCCCCTGCAACTCGTACAAGAAAATTAAAACTACAACTGGGAACCTAACTCACTTCAAAATTGTTTCCTACAACGACATCACCAAGATACTAGACACTATTTGCCCATCTGGCTCAAACCTAGACCCCTGTCTGCCATTCCTCCTAGTGGCTGCAAAAGATGGCTTTGTAGACTCCATCCTTCCTCTCATCATCCACCTCTCTACAAACAGGCAAAGTGCCCACAAACTGGAAGTCAGTGGTTATCAGACCGATCTTCTAAAAACCCCACACTCGACCCTATCGTGCTCAGCAACTTTGGACCTGTCTCCAACCTACCCTTTGTCTCTAAAATCCTTGAAAAAACAATGCTAAACCAAGTATACTCTTTCATCGACGAACAAGGAGCCCTATCCGCCTTCCAATTGAGATTCAGGAAATTCCCACAGTACTGACTAACTGTCCTTCTTGACATCATCAATAATAATAAGTTTATTCTTGTATACCACCCATCCGTGAGGTTCTGGGCAGTTAACAGAGAAGAAGAATTGTACAGTCAGTGACATCTATTAAAGATAAGTGCTGCTTTATTTTTTTTAAGCATGACCTAGAGGGTTTTTGCCTACGATAGAAAGCTGAAAGGGAGCTAATGAACAATTTAAGTTCTCCTTTCTAGTCTCAAAGCAATGTTAGCTTTGCAGCATCTGAGGTGTTTCCCCTATTAAGCTTGACTGGCTTGAAGGTAGTTTGGGATTAAGGTATTGAGCACTTTCCATTTAAACTGGAAAATTTGTTTTGTATGATTGTGTATTGAGTTTCCAGTCCCTCTATTTTTTGTTTTGTTATACAATCAGTGACATATATATAAAATATGGTAAAACTTAATAAGATAAAAATGCATGATTATTAAACAAACTTATTAAACAAACAGGTTTTTAAAAACACAATAAGAATCCATTTGACAGATCAGCGGGCTTAACCTAGAGTTTATGGATGATGTCCTTCTGGTGCTGCTGGATTTCAGCGTGGCATTCGACACTATTGACCATCCTCTCCTCCTTGTGCAGCTCTCTGAAATTGGTATCCGAGAAACTGCTTTATGACGGTTCGCTTCTTTCCTGAATAACTGGTCAACAAAAAAAAGTTTTTCTTTGCTACTAAGAACTTAAGAAGTGTTCTTAATTTAATGACGCTGATTTCAGATCTGTAATTGAAATTCAGCTAGCACGTTGGGTTTCTGAGATACATGTTACTGATTTTTTAGACAGTTTTCCATATTAGCAAAATATTGCGAGTATGAATTGTGTCCCACCAAATTGTGCTAAGGAGTTTAATCTGAAAACAAACACGAAGACAATAAGGAGATATGTTACAGCATATATTTACGCCTCTCTTAACTGACACAAAAGTGATGTCAGCATGTTCAGAAATGTTTGAGACACTTTTATGCTTGTACTGTACATTTGTCTCTCTTTGCAAGAACCAACAATAGTCTCCCATCATACTGAGATTGAACTTTCCCTGATATCTGCATTCCATCACCTTGATATCTTGATGAAATCTCCCCATGCTCCTTGCTAACATCACCAAGATTGGGTTGGAAGAAGTCGAGGTAGAAGGTAAGAAGTGCATTTTATGTGACATTCTGGCACCCATTAGCTAATATGCTGTCAGCATGTTCTCCACAAACTCAGCATAATTTTCTGATGTGATTACAAGAAAATTCTGAACAACCAGCACGAATGCTTCCCATGCTGCTCATTCAGCTGGGTTCAGCATCTGTGTGAGGCTGCCACGAGAAATCGCAATTTCACAAGCCAGCAGAGGCAGGGCAACTCGGGATGCTCCTGCCATGAAGAGGGCATTAGACTACCAGGGCTTTTAAAAAGTAGGCCCAATGAGGGCAGAGCTAGTGGTTTTCTGCTGGGGGGGGGACTAGCTCCAGCAGTGGGGAACAAGACTAGAGTGTCTGTTTACATTACAAATGCACAGGCATTTTAAACTGAAACCAGAATCTGGACTTTGGGTTGATTTCAGTGCTAAATCCAACACAGAAACCAAAATTCAGGCCCCGCTGCTCTAAAGTCCACGTTAAAATGCTGTGGGTCATGGTAGTGCTGGTAAATTTTCCTATTTCAAAACAGTGATGCTCAAAGAACTTCACATGTAAATGAGGTTTGTGGAGTTACACAGAAATCCTATCCAATCGGTTGTCGTAGAAAGCGACAGACACGTTTGAAGAATAGTTCACGGAAAGGCATAAATCTGTGCATTGGCCAGGAAATGCTATATCGTGAATAGGCATGAATCACAGGCATGCCTTATTGTAGCACATTATATGCATACGTAAAAAGTGTCCATCGATCCTACTGGAGGGAAGGAGATGAAGAGGTGAAGAACTACCTACATGCAAGCTATACAAATGTGAAAATACAAGATATGTATGTTTTTCTCTATACTGCTTCGGCAGGATATGGTGCCCTTAACCTGTATTTTATGTTTGTTAAAAAATACACATGACATGTGTTTCTAACACATGCGTATCAACACAACTGGCACCTCCAGACCTGCAGTTAAATTTGGCCAGCACTTCATTTTATGCATCATCAGGCAATGCCTGGACATCACCCGGAGTGCTCATTTTAATACATTTTCAAAACAATTATCGGAGGCTGCTACAAAGCACAGAAAAGACCATGATTAGCCAATTTGTGCATTGGTAGCTGAAATACTTTGACGCTAAACCAATTAGATTTGGTTTAGCATCGATTGTTAAAGTTATGGTAAGTTTAGAGCATCGGACCCTCAGTCGGTCTCTAGAATGGCTAAGGAAAGAGTTGTAATGTAGATTAAAGACTGATGGAAGATAATTGGATTTTATATGTTATAAGGTTGATGAGGGCTGCTTTTTGAGAACATAAGAATAGCCTTACTGGGTCAGACCAATGGTCCATCAAGCCCAATATCCCGTTCTCATGGTGGCCAATCCAGATCACTAGTACCTGGCCAAAACCCAAGGAGTAGCAATATTCCATGGTACCGATTCAGGGCAAGCAGTGGCTTCCCCCATGTCTTTCTCAACAACAATGGACTTTTCCTCCAGGAACTTGTTCAAACCTTTCTTAAAACCAGCTACGCTATCCGCTTTTACCACATCCTCTGGCAACGCGTTCCAGAGCTTAACTATTCTCTGAGTGAAAAAAAAATTCTTCCTATTAGTTTTAAAAGTATTTCTCAGTAACTTCATCAAATGTCCCCTAGTCTCTGTAACTTTTGACGGAGTGAAAAATCGATCCACTTGTACCCGTTCTACTCCACTCAGGATTTTGTAGACTTCAGTCATATTTCCCCTCAGCTGTCTCTTTTCCAAGCTGAAGAGCCCTAACCGTTTTAGTCTTTCCTTATATGAGAGGAGTTCCATCCCCTTTATCATCTTGGTCGCTCTTCTTTGAACCTTTTCTAGTGCCACTATATCTATCTTGAGATAAGGAGACCAGAATTGACCGCAATACTCCTGATGAGGTCGCACCATGGAGCGATACAGGGGCATTATAACATTCTTAGTCTTGTAAACCATCCCTTTATTAATAATTCCTAGCATCCTATTTGCTTTTTTGGCTACCACTACACATTAGGCGGAAGATTTCATCATATTGTATACGATGACACCCAGATCCTTTTCTTGGGCACTAATCCCCAAGGTGGATTCTAGCATCTGGTAACTGTGATTCATGTTATTCTTCCCAATGTGCATCACTTTGCATTTGTCCACATTAAATTTCATCTGCTATTTGGACATCCAATTTCCTAAGGTCCGCCTGCAAATTTTCACAATCAGCATGCATTATAACAACTTTGAACAGTTTAGTCATCTGCAAATTTAATCACCTCACTCATTGTTCCAATTTCCAGATCATTTATAAATAAGTTAAATAGCACCGGTTCCAGTACATACCCTTGCGGCACTCCACTGTTTACTCTCCTCCATTGAGAAAAATGACCATTTAACCTTACTTTTAGGTTATCTGCTTTTAGATTCTTTTGAACTAAAAGCTGACAATCAAATGTTGGTACATAAATTTTAAAACTAGACTCTTCCTCTCAGTCTTATTGGTTTATCATTTGACTGTAATACTTTTGTTAAATCTAAGCCTTCTTGTATGTCTGACTGATTTTAAACTCATGAAGCAAGAATGGGATTAAGCAAATAAACAGTAGCAGGGTTCTCTAGCTGTTTCTCAACCTGTGGTTCGCATTCGTCAGGGTGTATGCAAGCTAGTCACCTTCTGGGATCTCTCCCTGCCTGCCACTCCCCCCCTCCTCCCCCCACACACACACTGAATCTACCGCCAATTCCACCCTGCCCCACTCCCAAAGCCAACCCTGCTCATTCCCTCCTGCCACCGCTGTAACCCCCCCCCAACACACTGAGCTGAACCAACCCCCTCTCCCTGTGGATTAATAAAAATCAACAGAAGGGATGCCCACTCCCTCCTGCCAGCAGATGCCCCCCCCCCCCGCCTCCCCGAACCACCCCTGTACACAGCAGAAGAGATGCCCAGTCCCTCTTGCTTGCAGGCCTGGCACTCCAAAAGGGTGGGCCTTGGGATGCACGGAGATCTTGCCTAAGGCCTTGAATGGCTCCCAGGGGTGGGCCCTTAGGCATTTGAGCCAATCTAATAGCATATAGAAGCTTTCAATGAACTGCAGTCTGTGTTCATGGATTTCCTTTGGCTTTTTCCCTTCTTTTGTGAGTAATTTTAGCACTGAACAGTGCTCCAAATCTAGCAGATTATTACTTGATTCGCACCAGGACTCTCCTGACATCTCTTGGAATGTTAGCAGTGGCGTAATGCAAGGGGGGATGGTCTGCCCCATGCACCAGCACCCCTCCTCCTCTCTCCTCCCCCCCCCCCCCCCCCCCACCGTACCTCTAGCTCTTCTCTGGTGCAAGCAGCAACTCCAGCCTGCTGTGCCAGCGTCGACTCTCTAACGTCACTTCCAGGCCCCACATCTAGGAAGTGACATCAGAGGGAGAGCAGATGCAAGCAGCAAGTTTGTGATGTTACTCATGCCGGGGAAGTTAAAAGAGGTGACAGAGAAGGGAAGGGGTGGGTGCGTGCTGGGGAGCACCACTGCCCCAAATGCCTCACCTTCGTTACACCACTGAATGAGACTTGCATTGAGCCACAACTTTGCATGAGTAACCTTGAGACTAGAGAATGACACGGTGGCGGTTTACCCGCGGCCACCGCATTTTAGCCACGGGTCACCCGCCGAAAACGGGGAAGAAAACTAGCAGTCGCTGCGGCGACGGGGACAAGGCCATTCACCGCCCGCGGGGCGGTGAATGGTCTTGTCCCCGCAGTGAGGCATGAAGGATCGCGCGGTCCCCGCAGCTCACACCCGCCTGCCCAATCGATTCTAGTGTTTAGCCAGCTCTCTCCCTTCTCCTCACCTTAGTTTGTAGATTTTCGGCGACCCGCACGCTATCAGAGAGCCGCGCACCCGCTGCTGCTCAGTTTCGATCTTCTGCTCTGACGCAACCGGAAACAGGAAGTTGCAGCAGAGCAGAAGATTGAACACTGAGCAGCCGCGCATGCGCGGCTCTTTGGGAAAGCGTGCAGGTCACCGAAAAAGAAAACCTATAAACTAAGGTGAGGAGAAGGGAGAGAGCTGGCTAAACACTAGGATCGATTGGGCAGGCAGGTAGTGGCTGCGGGGACCGTGCGATCGCTAGTGTTCCCGGCTCAAATTGGAAGGAGGGAGTGAAAGGGAAAAGGATTCTGGGCCAAGGGGATGAAGTCGGAAAGAAAAACCCACAGCAGGAAAGAAAGGGAAGGACTGGCAGGTGAGCCAGATGCTAGAAGCAGGGGGGGGGGGGAAGAAAGAGGGAAAAAAGCTAGATGGGGTTGAAAAGAAGAGACACACTGGTATGGAAGAGGAAGATAGGGGAAATCTGGACACAGGAAGGTAACAGAAAGAGGGGAAATTATGTGCATGGAGCATAGGGACAGAGACATAAAGGGGACATGCCATGGGGATGGTATATGGACACAGGGGGGGCAATGACAGATACATAGGGGAGATATTAGAAATGGAGAAAATAGGAGCACAGAAGCGAGATGGTTTGTGGGGATGGGACAGGGACCGAGCTTGCAGGCTCCAATGGCTTGCACAAATTACATTGTAACGTGCCATGAAAATAAGAGGAAGGAAGGTAGATAGGCCACGCGAGAGGAGCTGAAGGGTAGTAGAAAGGAACAGATGGTAAAGGAGGGAGGGAAGGGTGGTGGTGGAAAGGAATAGAACAGACATTGAAGGAGGGTGGAGAGGAACAGACCCCCAAGGGAAATGTGGAAGACAGAGTGGGAAGAAGACAGATGCCAGACTATGCGGGAGCGGAGGGAAGAAGATGGGTGCTAGACCAATTGGGGGGGGGGTTAAGGGAGAGGCACAGTAACAGCAAATGGAAGACGCAGAGAGAAGACACACAGTGGATGGAAGGAATTCAATGAGAAGATGTGGAAAGCAGAAACCAGACAACAAAGGTAGAAAAAAAAATTATATTTATTTATTTATTTTTTGCTTTAGGATAAAATAGTTTATCCCAGGACAAGCAGGCAGCATATTCTTAACGTATGGGTGACGTCACCGACGGAGCCCCGGTACGGACCTTTTTAACTAGAAAGTTCTAGTTGGCCGCACCGCGCATGCGCGAGTGCCTTCCCGCCCGACGGAGGAGTGCGTGGTCTCCAGTTTCTTCGTTTCCGCGGAGCGAAGAAGACGCATGTGGTATTCAACGGCTGTTGAACACTCCTTTTTTGCCTTCCCGCTCGCGTTATTTTGATTTTTTCTGCTTTTTTCCTTCGGGTTTTTCCTTTCTGTCTAATTTACAAAAAAAAAAAAAACAACTTTATTTTTTCCTTTATTTTTCAACAGGCCCCGGCGGGGCCTGTTGCCATCATACAAGCCTCCGGCTTTGATTTCGCTGAGGCCGTATTCCCCTTCATGCCCCCTCAGCCGGGTTTTAAGAAGTGCCAGCGGTGTGCACGCCCGATTTCCCTTTCGGACCCACACAACTGGTGCCTACAGTGCTTGGGTCCGGAACATCGGGCTGACACCTGCACCCGCTGCGCGACTCTTCAAAAACGCACACTTAAAAATAGACAAATTCAGCAGAATCTCCTCTTCGGCACCGGTTCTGCTATGGATCCGACCCCGACGTCGACGGCACCGCCGAAATCGGCACCGTCAACATCGACACCACCTGATCCTTCTGCGGGGTCGATGGCGCCAGGTAAGCCAGCTAAGAAGCCTTCCACTTCCCTTGAGCGCCCTCCAGCCACGGCGGTGACACCGGTCCTTCCGACGTCCCGCAAGTCCCGTAAGCGCTCCGCTCCGATAACGGTGAGTGCCTCTTCATCGGCCTCCTCATCACCGGAGCGTAGAGCGGCACCTATGGTACCGAAGAAAAGTAAAACGGTACCGGTGCCCCCATTGGAGGACCGTATCTCGGCCATCCTCCAAACTAAATTACAGGAGCAACTCGAGCACCAGCTTCAGGAACTGCTCCCAACCCTGCTGGCACCGCTCCTTCCGGTACCGGTCCGGCCCGAGCCTCGCACCACTACGCCAGTGGCCACCCCCTCGGTACCGATGAATACTTCGATGCCGGTCTTATCGGCACAGCCTACATTACAGACCTGCACGGCGGAGGACCCATCCCGAACCCAAGATCGACATCGATCGTCTCGGGACCGGGATCGACACCACTCCTCCCGGGACAGAGATCGGCACCGGTCTTCATCCCCCGGCACCGTATCCATGAGATCTGGCAAGTCCCTTTCTAAAACCCGCCATGCTGAGCCGGCCATCAGGGACCCTGACTTATGGGAGCAATCCCCCCTCGGTACCGAGGAGGATGCCTCTTCCACTGATGAGGAACCCTCCATGGCTGAATCCACCTCCAAGCCCGAGCAGTCCTCATTTACAAAATTCCTTCGGGAGATGTCTGGGGCTCTTTCCATCCCACTCGAGTCCGACTCCAAGAAGTCCCAGGCCTTTTTAGAAGCCTTGGACTTCGACCAACCCCCCAAGGAATTTCTCAAACTCCCCGTCCATGATATTCTGCGGGAGACGTTTTATAAAAACTTGGAGAACCCCCTTACTGTTCCAGGTGCCCCTAAGAAACTGGACAGTTTATACAGGGTCATCCCTATCCCGGGATTTGATAAACCCCAGTTGCCACATGAGAGCCTCCTAGTAGAATCCACTCTCAAGAAATCTCATGGTTCCAGTGTCTATGCCTCCACCCCTCCTGGCAGAGAGGGTAAAACAATGGATAAATTTGGAAAGCGCCTATACCAGAATGCCATGCTGGCTAGCCGAGCCAACAATTATTCATTTCATTTTTCTTTTTATATGAAATATCTGGTACAACAACTTTCTGCTCTGCAAAAGTACATCCCTGAACGCAAGGTCCCTTTGTTTCAACAACAAATTTCCACCCTCCTTCAGCTCAGGAAGTTCATGGTACGCTCAATCTATGACTCCTTCGAGCTCTCCTCCCGTGCCTCTGCTCTGGCAATTGCTATGCGACGCCTTGCCTGGCTGAGAGTATCTGACCTGGATGTCAACCACCAAGACCGCCTTGCCAACGCGCCCTGTCTTGGTGATGAACTTTTTGGGGAGTCTCTAGATACCACCACACAAAAACTTTCGGCTCATGAGACCAGATGGGACACCCTCATTAAGCCTAAAAAGAAGACTCCACCGACACGACCATACAGACCTCAGTCTTCTTACCAACGTCGCTTTTCTGCTAGGCCGCTGAATCCTCCTCAACAGCAATCTCGTCGGCCTCGCCAACAACAACAACAACACTCTCAGGCTCGCTCGCAATCTCACCAGACAGCTAAGCCTCTCCCTCAAACTAAGCCTCCTCAGCCCTTTTGACTCCTTTCTCCAGGGCATAGCCAGTCTCCAACCCTCGCTGCCTCTGCCTCAACCTATCGGGGGCCGCCTCTCCATCTTTCTACGACGCTGGGAGGCCATCACATCAGACCTGTGGGTTCTAAACATCATCCGTCACGGATACTCACTAAGGTTTCAGACTCTTCCTCCAGACCATCCTCCCGTAGAGTCTGCTTCTCACTCCTCCCAAACTCCTCTCCTCCTCAGGGAGGTCCAATCCCTCCTCCTTCTCAATGCCATCGAAGAAGTTCCACCAGACCAAAGAGGTCAGGGATTTTACTCCCGCTACTTCTTGGTACCCAAGAAAACAGGAGATCTTCGTCCTATCCTCGACCTCAGGAACCTCAACAAGTGTTTGGTCAAGGAAAAGTTCAGAATGCTCTCACTTGCCACACTTTATCCTCTTCTGTCTCAACACGACTGGCTATGTTCCCTGGACCTCAAGGAGGCCTACACTCACATCCCAATTCATCAGGCTTCACGTCGCTACCTCCGATTCCAGATACTCAATCACCACTATCAGTACAAAGTGCTTCCCTTTGGTCTCGCATCTTCGCCCAGGGTGTTCACCAAGTGCCTGATTGTGGTAGCAGCCTGTCTCAGGTCCCACAACCTACAAGTGTTCCCCTACTTGGACGATTGGTTGGTGAAAGCAACGACCGCTCCACTTGTGCTGCAATCCACTCACCACACCATCTCTTTCCTCCATCTCTTGGGGTTCGAGATCAATTATCCCAAGTCGCATCTGCTTCCCACGCAGCGCCTTCAGTTCATCGGAGCACTTCTCGATACCAACTCCATGAGAGCGTTCCTTCCTGCCGACCGGCACCGGACACTGCTTCACCTCTGTCGACAGGTGCTCATCCAACCATCCATCCCTGCTCGCCAGATGATGATTCTTCTGGGTCACATGGCCTCAACAGTCCATGTGGTTCCTCTGGCGCGACTCCATTTGAGGATACCGCAATGGACCCTCGCCAACCAATGGTCGCAGACCAGGGATCCTCTTTCTCATCCCATCTCTGTGACATCATCTCTTCAGCTCTCTCTTCAATGGTGGTTGAACTCCTCAAATCTTTCCAGGGGCCTCCTTCTTCATCCGCCCCCTCATTCCATGATCATCACCACAGATGCCTCCCCCTATGCATGGGGAGCTCACATAGGGGTTCTACGCACCCAGGGACTCTGGACCCCTCAGGAGCGTCAACATCACATCAATTTCCTGGAACTCAGAGCCATGTTTTATGCTCTCAAGGCCTTCCAGCACCTTCTCTATCCTCAGGTTCTTCTCCTGTGCACGGACAACCAAGTCGCCATGTACTACATCAACAAGCAAGGCGGCACCGGATCTCGTCTCCTTTGTCAGGAGGCCCTCCGAATTTGGACCTGGGCCACAGCCCACAATCTTTTTCTCAAAGCGGTCTATATCCAGGGCGAACAGAACTCCCTGGCCGACCAGCTCAGCCGCATCCTTCAACCTCACGAGTGGACCCTGGATCCTCCCACTCTCCACTCCATCTTTGCTCGATGGGGCACTCCACAGGTGGACCTCTTTGCAGCTCCTCACAACCATCAGCTGCCCCAGTTCTGCTCCAGACTCTACTCTCCACATCGTCTGGCCCCGGATGCATTCCTACTCGACTGGACGGATCGGTTCCTCTATGCCTTCCCTCCACTTCCTCTGATGTTGCGGACCCTGTTCAAGCTCCGCAAGGACAGGGCCACCATGATTCTCATCGCCCCTCGGTGGCCCAGACAACATTGGTTCTCCCTCCTGCTTCAGCTCAGTTCCAGGGATCCCATTCCTCTACCTGTGTTTCCTACTCTTCTTACACAGCAACATCAGTCTCTACTACATCCCAATCTGTCTTCGCTCCACCTGACAGCTTGGTTTCTCTCGGGCTGACCTCTCCAGAAAACCTGTCTCAGCCAGTCCGTCGCATTTTGGATGCCTCCAGGAAACCCTCCACACTCCAATGTTACCATCAGAAGTGGACCCGGTTCTCCGCTTGGTGTCTTCTTCGTCATCACAATCCCACCTCTCTGGCGGTGGAAACTGTACTGGACTATTTGCTCTCTCTATCCGACGCTGGCCTCAAGTCGACCTCAATCAGAGTCCACCTCAGTGCCATCACTGCGTTTCATGAGCCTATCCTTGGAAAACCCCTCACGGCTCATCCTCTGGTTTCCCGGTTCATGAGAGGCCTCTTCAATATCAAACCACCTCTTCAGCCTCCCCCAGTCGTCTGGGACCTCAATGTGGTTTTGTCAGCCCTCATGAAACCTCCTTTTGAGCCTCTGGCTACTACCTCGCTCAAACTTCTCACATGGAAGGTGCTTTTCCTCATTGCCATCACTTCTGCCAGGAGGGTTAGTGAGCTACATGCACTGGTCGCCGATCCACCGTTCACTGTTTTTCACCATGACAAGGTGGTTCTGCGTACCCATCCTAAATTCCTTCCTAAGGTGGTTTCAGCCTTTCACCTCAACCAGTCCATCGTGCTGCCTGTTTTCTTCCCTAAACCCCATTCTCATCCTGGGGAACAGGCTCTTCACACGCTGGATTGTAAGCGTGCCCTGGCGTACTACCTCGACCGTACCAGGGCTCACCGTTCCTCTCCTCAACTTTTTCTGACCTTCGATCCTAATCGTCTGGGTCACCCTGTATCTAAACGAACGCTGTCCAATTGGCTTGCTGCCTGTATTGCGTTCTGTTATGCTCGGGCCGGCCTGTCACTGGAAGGACCTGTCACGGCCCACAGGGTCAGAGCTATGGCTGCTTCCGTGGCTTTCCTCCGTTCCACTCCTATTGAGGAAATCTGCAAGGCGGCCACTTGGTCTTCAGTTCACACATTCACTACTCACTACTGTCTGGATGCCTTCTCCAGACGGGATGGACACTTTGGTCAATCTGTGTTACAAAATTTATTTTCCTAATGGCCAACCATCCCTCCTCCCTCTCTGTTAGCTTAGAGGTCACCCATACGTTAAGAATATGCTGCCTGCTTGTCCTGGGATAAAGCACAGTTACTTACCGTAACAGGTGTTATCCATGGACAGCAGGCAGATATTCTTACGACCCACCCACCTCCCCGGGTTGGCTTCTTAGCTGGCTTATCCTAACTGGAGACCACGCACTCCTCCGTCGGGCGGGAAGGCACTCGCGCATGCGCGGTGCGGCCAACTAGAACTTTCTAGTTAAAAAGGTCCGTACCGGGGCTCCGTCGGTGACGTCACCCATACGTTAAGAATATCTGCCTGCTGTCCCTGGATAACACCTGTTACGGTAAGTAACTGTGCTATATTAGTTGTGTTGATAAAAATTTATAAACAAAGCCCTGCCAGCTGAACATCTCTTTCTCTAGTTCAGCAGCAGGAACTTTGATTTATAAGAAAGGAATAAGCGGAGAAGTGACGTCACCTCGCTGAATGGCAGCGTGAAGCAGAAGCTCCGTCGGGCTTTTGTGAAAATTTGCGAGTGGCGCTTCCACAGCGTTGTTTCTTAGCCACTATTTTTGGCTGCCGGGGTTCCCCTACTGATGGCGACTCGAAAACGCCTGGACAAGTTTAAATTTTTCGGCGATCCGCCGGAAAAATCGGGCCCGGAGGTGGTGAGTGGCATGGGAGAGAAAAAAAAGATGGCGGCCGGGCCGGCGACTCAGTCTGAGTCGGAGGATGAAGGCATCTCTGACCAGCAGGGGGAGGCTGGAGAGGCACCGAAAAAATCCATGGCTGCCTGGTTTACAGAGCTGAAGGCTGAAATAATTGGAGTGAGGGGAGATGTGCGGGCGGCGATTGCAGAGCTCCGTACGGAGGTCAGTGAGCTGGGAGCTCGGGTTTCGGCTTCCGAAGACAACGTGGCGGCTCTAACTACCACTGTCTCCACTACCTCTGATGTTACAGGTCGCCTATCATCTGAACTCCGGGAATTACAGGCACAAGTTGAAGACTTGGAGAACCTCTCGGAGATGCAACCTGCGGTTCAAAGGTATTCCGGAAACGGAAGCATTTCGGGACAGTAAAGAGGTGGTGAGAGCCTTTTGTGCACATCTATTGAGGGCTGATGGAGCTGAAGTTCCTGAGTCTATCGTTTTGGTACGGGCCCACCGCAGTCTGGGAGCTCCCAGGGCACACGAGATATAATAGCCTGCTTTGGAGAGTTTACATTGAAGGAACGTATTTTATTGGCTGGCCGCAGACAAGCAGCTCTCCGATGGAAAGATCTGGCAGTGGGGGTTTTCCAAGATTTGGCGTGGTCTACTTTGCAGAAGCGCAGAGCGTTTAAAGATGTCACACAAGCGCTGCGCTCTGGGGGCCATAAATATCGATGGCTATTCCCCTTTGGCATATGGATGACCATTAACGGCACATCTCGTCGAGTTACTACAGTGTCAGAAGCTTGGGCGGAGATGAGAGCTCTGGGCTG
Source organism: Geotrypetes seraphini (assembly GCF_902459505.1). Classification (NCBI taxonomy): domain Eukaryota; kingdom Metazoa; phylum Chordata; class Amphibia; order Gymnophiona; family Dermophiidae; genus Geotrypetes; species Geotrypetes seraphini. The sequence continues at coordinate 225,787,443 of NC_047086.1, read as the reverse complement.
CGGGATTCCGATGGAAGGGGACGGACCTCCGGCAATAGCATCCACTTCTGCGCAAAGTGAGCCTTGGAGAACAGCGTTGCGTTCTGGCAAGAAATCTGCGAAATCCCAGACCTGAACATGTTTGGACACTGGTAAAACCATTTTGATCTGCCTCGTTGCGGGGCTTTGCCTGGACCTGTTAAGCGCAGGCCCTTGGAACTGGGGGGGAGACTTGGAGACATTGGTTTGACACTGCTCCCCTTGAATGGGGCCTGGTGGTTCATTATTATGTACTGTTCTCATAGTGTAAGTTTGAAGTTGGATGGTTCTCTGGTTGGTGGGGTCTGGGATCCGGGGGGTTCAGTGTTTGCATGGATGGGGTGTGTGAGGTTGGGGGAGAGCTTGGTAGATGAGTGCAGGATGGAGAGGGGTGGAGTGGCATATGGTGACAGTGGGGGTATTCATTTGCTGGAAGTTTCATTGACTTTATGGATGAGTGATGATTGCCTTTGGGGGAGGATTGCACTTTCTACACGCTGGCGAATCCTGAGGCTCGGGATTCGAATCAGCAAAGGGGTGGGGGGAGGGGGGAGGGCTCTGGGGGGGCTAGGGGGGGAAGAAGGGCGGGGAAGGAGGGTGATAAGCTTTTCATTATAGGTTCGTGGAATGTTAATGGACTTAATAGTCCGGGTAAGCGCAGTATTGTATTTAAAGAGTTGACACGCTTGCAATGGGATGTTTGTTTACTCCAAGAAACACATTTAAGGCCTCGAGATGTAGCAGTCCTACAATCTCCATATTTTGATCAAATCTGGACCCACCAGGGGTCGGTGCCGGGGAAGAGGGTGGGAGGGGTGGCCATTTTGGTTCGAAAGGGACTGGGTCTAGAGGTTCAACAAGTCTTTCGGGATGGGGCAGGGAGATGTTTGGCTCTAGTGGCTACCTTACAGGGCCGTTCCATCACTATTATAAATCTGTATGGTCCCAACACTGGTCAAGCAGCATATTTTGGGTCCCTTAGAACTGAATTGGTGGGTTTTGTGAAAGGCTCTGTTTATCTGGGTAGAGATTTTAATGTTACCCCGGATGTTCATCTGGATCACTCTGTGGGAGGGACTCGTTCTCCGACTAGGACCGCTAGAAAGGCTCTTCTATCTTTGTTTTTTTCTCTGGGCTTGGTAGACAGTTGGAGGTTGTCTCATCCTGCGCAGCGCTCTTACACTCACTACTCTCCTGCGCATAGATCGTATGCACATATTGATGGGGTTTGGGTTCATCGTAATTCCTGGGGTGGGATTCGACAGGCTGAAATTGGAGCTATCCAAATTTCTGATCACGCGCCAGTGTGGGTAGCCTGCGCGGGTTATTGGGAGGGGGTGGGACGTCGTTTTTGGCGACTTAATGAGTCTTTATTGAAAGATCCAGCTGTAATTCGAGAGGTGGGTGCGTCCGTGGCTCAGTACCTTCAACATAATGATAACAATACGGTCACTGATGCGACTCTGTGGGATGCACTGAAGGTGGTGGTGCGGGGCATTTTTATTAAATGGGGTGCTCACCGAAAGCGTTTGCGGGCGCAGCGTTCTTTAGCGCTTCATGAACAGCTGGAGCGATTGACGAAGTTGCATCAGAGACATCAGGACCCCTTAGTATATGACCATCTTGTTAAGGTTCGTGCGGAACTCTCCTTACTACAGATGGAGGAGTACGAGTTCTTGAGGTTGCGCCTACGCCACACTGTTTATGAGTATAATAACACACCTGGATCTCGCTTAGCTCGACTTATTAAGCTGAAGCAGGCGAGAGCGAATATTACAAAGATTAGGGATACCGCGGGCACTGAGCATCGTACCGATTCGGCTATTAGTGCTGTGTTCCTCGATTTTTATTCAGACTTGTATCGGCCATCGGGAGGGCACGATTCCACTGCCATTGAGGGGTACCTTTCTGAGTTGCGGCTGCCGCAGCTTTCGGACACTGATAGAGATTTGCTTAATGAGCCTATTGGATTAGGGGAAATTCTGGGAGTCATAGCTAATTTGAAGTTGGGTAAATCGCCTGGGCTAGATGGGTATACTAATCAATTTTATAAACTTTTTCGGGAGATTTTGGCTCCATTATTGGTCCGCGTAGCGAATGGAGTACGGGGAGGTTCCCCGTTGCCCAATTCAATGGGGGAGGCAGGGATTTCGGTCTTGCTCAAGCCGGACAGAGATCCTATTGGGTGCGGGTCGTATAGACCGATTTCGTTATTAAATACTGATGCAAAAATTTTAGCGAAAGTTTTGGCTCTTCGTCTGGGAAAGGTTCTACCCTCTCTGGTACATTTGGATCAATCTGGTTTTGTTCAAAAGAGACAGGTTTGTGATAATATTAGACGAACGTTGCATCTTTTGTGGGCGGCACAACGGACTTCGGCAAAAGTTGTCTTTTTGGCGATTGATGCGGAAAAGGCTTTCGATCAAGTGGCGTGGGAATTTTTATGGCAGGTGATGCATCGGATGGGGCTGGGCTCTTTCTTTTTGGCTTGGGTGCAAGCCTTTTATAGGGCTCCTAAGGCTACTGTGCGTATTAATGGGATTTATAGTGATTTCTTTTCCATGGGGAGAGGCACTCGACAGGGCTGTCCTTTATCTCCCTTGTTTGCTCTCTCTATGGAACCCTTAGCCATTCGCATACGGGAACATGGGGATTTATTGGGGGTGAAGGTGGGAGATCTTGAACATCGTTTAGCACTATTTGCCGACAATGTGTTGTTGTATGTTCGGGACCCGGAGGTTTCATTGCCGATTCTTGTTGCCCTTTTCTTGGAGTATGGGAGGGTTTCGGGATTTACGGTGAATATGGATAAATCTGAACTGTTGAGTGTTACCTTGGGTGAAGAAGACCAACGTCGTTTGGCTGCTCGGTTTCCTTTCCGCTGGGCGCCCAGGGTTATTCGTTATTTGGGGATTCGGTTACCTGCGGACTTATCCCAATTGTTTACTGTTAATTATGCGCGGCTTATACAACAGATTAGGACCGATATTCAACGCTGGAATGGGTTTTGGTTGTCATGGTGGGGTCGTATAGCAGTTCTTAAAATGAATGTTTTGCCCCGCTTGCTTTTTCTTTTCCAAACATTGCCGATTTCGGTCCCTACTCTAGTTTTGAAACAGTTGCATACTCTGTTTTTTTCGCTTTATTTGGCAGGGGAGGCCTTCTCGTATCTCTAGGGCAGCGCTGTGGGCGGCCAGGACTAGTGGGGGGGCGGGCGGGTACCGAATTTATTTTGGTATTTTCGAGCAGCTCAATTGCGACTTTTATTGGATTGGGAGATTGCAGATTATAAATTGGCGGTCCGTCTGGAACAACACTTTGTGGGGCGCCCCTGTTTGAAACATTTACTTTGGTCATCTTCCATTGGTACTAGGAGGTTCGAGGTTCCGGGAAACCCATTTCTGGAACACCTTTTGAAAGTGTGGTGTGATACCCGTCGCCGTTGGGGGGGGGGGTGGTTCCATCGATGTTGGGGGCGGTGCGGGAGGAGCCCCTGTTCCCTGTTGGAAGGGAGAGTTCTGCATTTGTGAGGTGGGCACATTTAGAGATGCATACTTTTCGGGATGTGCTTCAAAAAGGGGTCCTGATGTCTTTTGAGGCCTTCCGGCTTAGTGCTGCCTTGCCCAGAGGAGACTTTCTAGCCTATTCTCAAATACGTCATTTTCTTCATTCTCGGGAGTGGGATCGGGAATCCTTTCAGTCTACTGATCCCTTTGCTCACATGTGGTTCACTCTTAAGAGCCTTCCTAAGCCTATCTCTGTTCTTTACCAATATATTCGAGGCTCCTATTCCTTTCCGTCTCTTTATCAGCGAGCTTGGGAGTTGGATTTCAATTGTACATTTTCTGTTCAGGAGTGGGCCCTGATCACTACTGAGGTAGGCAAGGCCACCTCGTGTGCTCTCATTAAGGAAAATGCTTACAAAGTGGTTATGAGGTGGTACTATACACCGGAACGTCTTCACCGTATGTATCCCCGGGTTTCAGCTTTGTGTTGGAGATGTGGGTTGGCCTTGGGGACCTTTTTGCATATCTGGTGGGCCTGTCCCATCCTACAGCCTTTCTGGAGGCAGGTGGTGGGGTGTTTATCACAATTGTTACAAATATTGTTACCTTTTTCTCCGCAGGGGTGCTTGCTAGGCCTTTACAATGTATGTTTATATTCATGGCAAACTAAGATCAGACGTTGGGGCCTGGCAGCGGCCAAATGCTTGATAGCTGCTCGTTGGAAACAGGGGCAAGCGCCCACCCAATTGGAATGGACTGTTAAACTTCAGTTTATTTGTAATATGGAACTGTCTATAGCAAAGCGTCATGGTTATTATTATACTTATACCCGGTCTTGGACACGAATCCTTGATAAAATTACATCTTTGTCTTGAGCTTATTTCTGTGGGGGGGGGGGGGGGTTGAGGACTGAGGGGGCTCTCCTGAAGAACCAACTGGGGGCCCTCTTTGCTGGTGGTAAAGTTAGGGGGTGGGGGGGAGGGAATTGTGGAGTTCTGGTTGTTGCTGGGTATCAGGGGCTTCACTGTATTGGTGGGGGTACTTCTGTGATTTGTACATTGATTGCAGTGCTCTCTGATTGATGGCTGTATGTTCTGTTGTCTATGATATTCATGGTATGGTTTGTATATTTTCAAAACTTTTCAATAAACATTTATTGATTAAAAAAAAAAAGAAAGGAATAAGCTAAATATTACAGTACTAAGGCTTATATGGATGCAGCGGGGACGGTGACGGGGCGGTGAATGGGATGGCAGTGGCGGTGACGGGGCGGTGAAAGGGATGGCGGTGACGGGGCGGTGAAGGGAACGGCGGTGACGGGGCGGTGCAGAGGATGGTGGGGCGGTGACGGAGCCAGATTTTTTCCCCGTGTCATTCTCTACTTGAGACATCACAACATGCACATACTTGTTTTAACACGTTTGCTGCTTTCTTTCATACTCAGGTAAATTATTGAACGCCCTTCATCGATGGAGGGCAAGCTAAAAAAAATCCAACTTGCTCTGGTAATTGGATGAATCTGAACTGAGTTTAGGGCTTTTCAGCAAATCAGAGAGGCCCGGATTAGTGTAAACTAGGAAGCTGAGGCTCTAGAATCCTAGAGCTCATTTAAAAAAAACAAAACCAAAAACCCAATGTAAAAGCAACTGGGGCAGATTTTGAGCTGTAGGCGTATGTAAGCTTCTTTATAACTACAATAAAATGAAGCAGCTAAAGTAACAATATTTTTTTACACAATTATTTTTCCTCCAAATAGAGGCCCCTTTACAGCATGAAAAATGAACCAAAATGGCCCCGTTGCCCTCCTCCTCCTGCCGCATGAAGGGCAAAAAAATCTTGCTCCAGCCTTTAGATTGTAAGTTTTTCAGAACAGGGATTGTTTAATGTCTAATCTAATCTAATCCTTGGTTTTGTATACCGAGACTTCAATCTAAGAAAGCTCAACTTGGTTTCCAATAGTTAGATTAAGCTGAAAGAAACATATTGAATGGATCTCAAAAAGGATTAATTACCAAAGTGTTTAGTAAATAATGGAGATTTTGGCTCCATTATTGGTCCGCGTAGCGAATGGAGTACGGGGAGGTTCCCCGTTGCCCAATTCAATGGGGGAGGCAGGGATTTCGGTCTTGCTCAAGCCGGACAGAGATCCTATTGGGTGCGGGTCGTATAGACCGATTTCGTTATTAAATACTGATGCAAAAATTTTAGCGAAAGTTTTGGCTCTTCGTCTGGGAAAGGTTCTACCCTCTCTGGTACATTTGGATCAATCTGGTTTTGTTCAAAAGAGACAGGTTTGTGATAATATTAGACGAACGTTGCATCTTTTGTGGGCGGCACAACGGACTTCGGCAAAAGTTGTCTTTTTGGCGATTGATGCGGAAAAGGCTTTCGATCAAGTGGCGTGGGAATTTTTATGGCAGGTGATGCATCGGATGGGGCTGGGCTCTTTCTTTTTGGCTTGGGTGCAAGCCTTTTATAGGGCTCCTAAGGCTACTGTGCGTATTAATGGGATTTATAGTGATTTCTTTTCCATGGGGAGAGGCACTCGACAGGGCTGTCCTTTATCTCCCTTGTTTGCTCTCTCTATGGAACCCTTAGCCATTCGCATACGGGAACATGGGGATTTATTGGGGGTGAAGGTGGGAGATCTTGAACATCGTTTAGCACTATTTGCCGACAATGTGTTGTTGTATGTTCGGGACCCGGAGGTTTCATTGCCGATTCTTGTTGCCCTTTTCTTGGAGTATGGGAGGGTTTCGGGATTTACGGTGAATATGGATAAATCTGAACTGTTGAGTGTTACCTTGGGTGAAGAAGACCAACGTCGTTTGGCTGCTCGGTTTCCTTTCCGCTGGGCGCCCGGGGTTATTCGTTATTTGGGGATTCGGTTACCTGCGGACTTATCCCAATTGTTTACTGTTAATTATGCGCGGCTTATACAACAGATTAGGACCGATATTCAACGCTGGAATGGGTTTTGGTTGTCATGGTGGGGTCGTATAGCAGTTCTTAAAATGAATGTTTTGCCCCGCTTGCTTTTTCTTTTCCAAACATTGCCGATTTCGGTCCCTACTCTAGTTTTGAAACAGTTGCATACTCTGTTTTTTCGCTTTATTTGGCAGGGGAGGCCTTCTCGTATCTCTAGGGCAGCGCTGTGGGCGGCCAGGACTAGTGGGGGGCGGGCGGTACCGAATTTATTTTGGTATTTTCGAGCAGCTCAATTGCGACTTTTATTGGATTGGGAGATTGCAGATTATAAATTGGCGGTCCGTCTGGAACAACACTTTGTGGGGCGCCCCTGTTTGAAACATTTACTTTGGTCATCTTCCATTGGTACTAGGAGGTTCGAGGTTCCGGGAAACCCATTTCTGGAACACCTTTTGAAAGTGTGGTGTGATACCCGTCGCCGTTGGGGGGGGGGGGTGGTTCCATCGATGTTGGGGGCGGTGCGGGAGGAGCCCCTGTTCCCTGTTGGAAGGGAGAGTTCTGCATTTGTGAGGTGGGCACATTTAGAGATGCATACTTTTCGGGATGTGCTTCAAAAAGGGGTCCTGATGTCTTTTGAGGCCTTCCGGCTTAGTGCTGCCTTGCCCAGAGGAGACTTTCTAGCCTATTCTCAAATACGTCATTTTCTTCATTCTCGGGAGTGGGATCGGGAATCCTTTCAGTCTACTGATCCCTTTGCTCACATGTGGTTCACTCTTAAGAGCCTTCCTAAGCCTATCTCTGTTCTTTACCAATATATTCGAGGCTCCTATTCCTTTCCGTCTCTTTATCAGCGAGCTTGGGAGTTGGATTTCAATTGTACATTTTCTGTTCAGGAGTGGGCCCTGATCACTACTGAGGTAGGCAAGGCCACCTCGTGTGCTCTCATTAAGGAAAATGCTTACAAAGTGGTTATGAGGTGGTACTATACACCGGAACGTCTTCACCGTATGTATCCCCGGGTTTCAGCTTTGTGTTGGAGATGTGGGTTGGCCTTGGGGACCTTTTTGCATATCTGGTGGGCCTGTCCCATCCTACAGCCTTTCTGGAGGCAGGTGGTGGGGTGTTTATCACAATTGTTACAAATATTGTTACCTTTTTCTCCGCAGGGGTGCTTGCTAGGCCTTTACAATGTATGTTTATATTCATGGCAAACTAAGATCAGACGTTGGGGCCTGGCAGCGGCCAAATGCTTGATAGCTGCTCGTTGGAAACAGGGGCAAGCGCCCACCCAATTGGAATGGACTGTTAAACTTCAGTTTATTTGTAATATGGAACTGTCTATAGCAAAGCGTCATGGTTATTATTATACTTATACCCGGTCTTGGACACGAATCCTTGATAAAATTACATCTTTGTCTTGAGCTTATTTCTGTGGGGGGGGGGGGGTTGAGGACTGAGGGGGCTCTCCTGAAGAACCAACTGGGGGCCCTCTTTGCTGGTGGTAAAGTTAGGGGGTGGGGGGGGGGGAATTGTGGAGTTCTGGTTGTTGCTGGGTATCAGGGGCTTCACTGTATTGGTGGGGGTACTTCTGTGATTTGTACATTGATTGCAGTGCTCTCTGATTGATGGCTGTATGTTCTGTTGTCTATGATATTCATGGTATGGTTTGTATATTTTCAAAACTTTTCAATAAACATTTATTGATTAAAAAAAAAAAAGAAAGGAATAAGCTAAATATTACAGTACTAAGGCTTATATGGATGCAGCGGGGACGGTGACGGGGCGGTGAATGGGATGGCAGTGGCGGTGACGGGGCGGTGAAAGGGATGGCGGTGACGGGGCGGTGAAGGGAACGGCGGTGACGGGGCGGTGCAGAGGATGGTGGGGCGGTGACGGAGCCAGATTTTTTCCCCGTGTCATTCTCTACTTGAGACATCACAACATGCACATACTTGTTTTAACACGTTTGCTGCTTTCTTTCATACTCAGGTAAATTATTGAACGCCCTTCATCGATGGAGGGCAAGCTAAAAAAAATCCAACTTGCTCTGGTAATTGGATGAATCTGAACTGAGTTTAGGGCTTTTCAGCAAATCAGAGAGGCCCGGATTAGTGTAAACTAGGAAGCTGAGGCTCTAGAATCCTAGAGCTCATTTAAAAAAAACAAAACCAAAAACCCAATGTAAAAGCAACTGGGGCAGATTTTGAGCTGTAGGCGTATGTAAGCTTCTTTATAACTACAATAAAATGAAGCAGCTAAAGTAACAATATTTTTTTACACAATTATTTTTCCTCCAAATAGAGGCCCCTTTACAGCATGAAAAATGAACCAAAATGGCCCTGTTGCCCTCCTCCTCCTGCCGCATGAAGGGCAAAAAAATCTTGCTCCAGCCTTTAGATTGTAAGTTTTTCAGAACAGGGATTGTTTAATGTCTAATCTAATCTAATCCTTGGTTTTGTATACCGAGACTTCAATCTAAGAAAGCTCAACTTGGTTTCCAATAGTTAGATTAAGCTGAAAGAAACATATTGAATGGATCTCAAAAAGGATTAATTACCAAAGTGTTTAGTAAATAATGGAGATTTTGGCTCCATTATTGGTCCGCGTAGCGAATGGAGTACGGGGAGGTTCCCCGTTGCCCAATTCAATGGGGGAGGCAGGGATTTCGGTCTTGCTCAAGCCGGACAGAGATCCTATTGGGTGCGGGTCGTATAGACCGATTTCGTTATTAAATACTGATGCAAAAATTTTAGCGAAAGTTTTGGCTCTTCGTCTGGGAAAGGTTCTACCCTCTCTGGTACATTTGGATCAATCTGGTTTTGTTCAAAAGAGACAGGTTTGTGATAATATTAGACGAACGTTGCATCTTTTGTGGGCGGCACAACGGACTTCGGCAAAAGTTGTCTTTTTGGCGATTGATGCGGAAAAGGCTTTCGATCAAGTGGCGTGGGAATTTTTATGGCAGGTGATGCATCGGATGGGGCTGGGCTCTTTCTTTTTGGCTTGGGTGCAAGCCTTTTATAGGGCTCCTAAGGCTACTGTGCGTATTAATGGGATTTATAGTGATTTCTTTTCCATGGGGAGAGGCACTCGACAGGGCTGTCCTTTATCTCCCTTGTTTGCTCTCTCTATGGAACCCTTAGCCATTCGCATACGGGAACATGGGGATTTATTGGGGGTGAAGGTGGGAGATCTTGAACATCGTTTAGCACTATTTGCCGACAATGTGTTGTTGTATGTTCGGGACCCGGAGGTTTCATTGCCGATTCTTGTTGCCCTTTTCTTGGAGTATGGGAGGGTTTCGGGATTTACGGTGAATATGGATAAATCTGAACTGTTGAGTGTTACCTTGGGTGAAGAAGACCAACGTCGTTTGGCTGCTCGGTTTCCTTTCCGCTGGGCGCCCGGGGTTATTCGTTATTTGGGGATTCGGTTACCTGCGGACTTATCCCAATTGTTTACTGTTAATTATGCGCGGCTTATACAACAGATTAGGACCGATATTCAACGCTGGAATGGGTTTTGGTTGTCATGGTGGGGTCGTATAGCAGTTCTTAAAATGAATGTTTTGCCCCGCTTGCTTTTTCTTTTCCAAACATTGCCGATTTCGGTCCCTACTCTAGTTTTGAAACAGTTGCATACTCTGTTTTTTCGCTTTATTTGGCAGGGGAGGCCTTCTCGTATCTCTAGGGCAGCGCTGTGGGCGGCCAGGACTAGTGGGGGGGCGGGCGGTACCGAATTTATTTTGGTATTTTCGAGCAGCTCAATTGCGACTTTTATTGGATTGGGAGATTGCAGATTATAAATTGGCGGTCCGTCTGGAACAACACTTTGTGGGGCGCCCCTGTTTGAAACATTTACTTTGGTCATCTTCCATTGGTACTAGGAGGTTCGAGGTTCCGGGAAACCCATTTCTGGAACACCTTTTGAAAGTGTGGTGTGATACCCGTCGCCGTTGGGGGGGGGGGTGGTTCCATCGATGTTGGGGGCGGTGCGGGAGGAGCCCCTGTTCCCTGTTGGAAGGGAGAGTTCTGCATTTGTGAGGTGGGCACATTTAGAGATGCATACTTTTCGGGATGTGCTTCAAAAAGGGGTCCTGATGTCTTTTGAGGCCTTCCGGCTTAGTGCTGCCTTGCCCAGAGGAGACTTTCTAGCCTATTCTCAAATACGTCATTTTCTTCATTCTCGGGAGTGGGATCGGGAATCCTTTCAGTCTACTGATCCCTTTGCTCACATGTGGTTCACTCTTAAGAGCCTTCCTAAGCCTATCTCTGTTCTTTACCAATATATTCGAGGCTCCTATTCCTTTCCGTCTCTTTATCAGCGAGCTTGGGAGTTGGATTTCAATTGTACATTTTCTGTTCAGGAGTGGGCCCTGATCACTACTGAGGTAGGCAAGGCCACCTCGTGTGCTCTCATTAAGGAAAATGCTTACAAAGTGGTTATGAGGTGGTACTATACACCGGAACGTCTTCACCGTATGTATCCCCGGGTTTCAGCTTTGTGTTGGAGATGTGGGTTGGCCTTGGGGACCTTTTTGCATATCTGGTGGGCCTGTCCCATCCTACAGCCTTTCTGGAGGCAGGTGGTGGGGTGTTTATCACAATTGTTACAAATATTGTTACCTTTTTCTCCGCAGGGGTGCTTGCTAGGCCTTTACAATGTATGTTTATATTCATGGCAAACTAAGATCAGACGTTGGGGCCTGGCAGCGGCCAAATGCTTGATAGCTGCTCGTTGGAAACAGGGGCAAGCGCCCACCCAATTGGAATGGACTGTTAAACTTCAGTTTATTTGTAATATGGAACTGTCTATAGCAAAGCGTCATGGTTATTATTATACTTATACCCGGTCTTGGACACGAATCCTTGATAAAATTACATCTTTGTCTTGAGCTTATTTCTGTGGGGGGGGGGGGGGTTGAGGACTGAGGGGGCTCTCCTGAAGAACCAACTGGGGGCCCTCTTTGCTGGTGGTAAAGTTAGGGGGGGGGGGGGGGGGAATTGTGGAGTTCTGGTTGTTGCTGGGTATCAGGGGCTTCACTGTATTGGTGGGGGTACTTCTGTGATTTGTACATTGATTGCAGTGCTCTCTGATTGATGGCTGTATGTTCTGTTGTCTATGATATTCATGGTATGGTTTGTATATTTTCAAAACTTTTCAATAAACATTTATTGATTAAAAAAAAAAAAGAAAGGAATAAGCTAAATATTACAGTACTAAGGCTTATATGGATGCAGCGGGGACGGTGACGGGGCGGTGAATGGGATGGCAGTGGCGGTGACGGGGCGGTGAAAGGGATGGCGGTGACGGGGCGGTGAAGGGAACGGCGGTGACGGGGCGGTGCAGAGGATGGTGGGGCGGTGACGGAGCCAGATTTTTTCCCCGTGTCATTCTCTACTTGAGACATCACAACATGCACATACTTGTTTTAACACGTTTGCTGCTTTCTTTCATACTCAGGTAAATTATTGAACGCCCTTCATCGATGGAGGGCAAGCTAAAAAAAATCCAACTTGCTCTGGTAATTGGATGAATCTGAACTGAGTTTAGGGCTTTTCAGCAAATCAGAGAGGCCCGGATTAGTGTAAACTAGGAAGCTGAGGCTCTAGAATCCTAGAGCTCATTTAAAAAAAACAAAACCAAAAACCCAATGTAAAAGCAACTGGGGCAGATTTTGAGCTGTAGGCGTATGTAAGCTTCTTTATAACTACAATAAAATGAAGCAGCTAAAGTAACAATATTTTTTTACACAATTATTTTTCCTCCAAATAGAGGCCCCTTTACAGCATGAAAAATGAACCAAAATGGCCCTGTTGCCCTCCTCCTCCTGCCGCATGAAGGGCAAAAAAATCTTGCTCCAGCCTTTAGATTGTAAGTTTTTCAGAACAGGGATTGTTTAATGTCTAATCTAATCTAATCCTTGGTTTTGTATACCGAGACTTCAATCTAAGAAAGCTCAACTTGGTTTCCAATAGTTAGATTAAGCTGAAAGAAACATATTGAATGGATCTCAAAAAGGATTAATTACCAAAGTGTTTAGTAAACAGAATTAGTTTTCAAAGCCTTACGAAAAAAAGAAAGGGAACAAAAACTTCTCAGGAAAAGTGGAAGCAGTAGCGTACTAAGGGGGGGACAGGGGCGGTCCACCCCGGATGCAAGCCCTGAGGGGGTGCTCCCGGCCTTGCTGTTCAGTCTCCCCACCCCCGAAGGACCGTTTGCCCCCCTGGCCTCCCTGCACCACCTATGAAGCAGCCCGCAGCGGGATCGCGATGTGAGCGATCCCTGAGCTGCTTCGGCGCTGCTTCCTGCGCTGCGGTCCCGCCCCTCCTCTGACGTCAGAGGGGCGGGACCGCGGCGCAGGAAGCAGCTCCGAAGCAGTGCAGGGATCGCTCACATCGCAATCCTACTGCGGGCTGCTTCATAGGTGGTGCAGGGAGGCCAGGGGGCGAGCGGTCCTTCGGGGTGGAGCGGGCAGGCAGGCAGGCTTTCAAGGGGGAGGAGGGGGTGACAGACAGGCAGGCAAGCCTTCAAGGGGGGGGGACAGGCAGGCAGGCTTTCAAGGGAGGGACAGGCCTTCAAGGGGAGGGACAGGCAGGCCTTCAAGGGGGGGATAGGCCTTCAAGGGGATCAGGCAGGCAGGCCGGCCTTCATGGGGGGGTGCAGGCCTTCGGGGGGGGGGGAGTGTAGGCCTTCAGAGGTGGGATGCAGACCTTTAAGGGGGGGACAGGCCTTCAGGGAGGGGGGCCCTGGTGTAGAAATACACGGAGGGAATGGGGGGGTTCAAAGAGACGCGCATATGCTGGACTTTGGGTGGGAAGAAATAATGGGTCTGAAAATAGAGAAGAGGGAGAGAGATGATGGACCATGGTTTTTAGAGAGGGTAGGAACAGAAAGGGAGAGAATTTGGACACAAGGGATGGTGTGGAGGGGGGGATAGAGATACTGGATAGTAGGGTAGTTGGGAAAAGAAAGGGAGAGATGGTGGACCCTGGGGTGGTGGGGAAGGAGGGAGAGATGCTGGATGAAAGGGTAGTTAAGAAAAGATGGATCTGTGGAGGGAGATGAAAAAAGGATAGATGCCAGACCTCCTGGGGAGGGAAGGGAAACGGGGAGGACAGAGATGGCAGATGGATGGTTAGCATGCAGAAAGAAGGAAGAAGGAGACCCTGGCAAGCAAGTTATCAGAAGACAACCAGAGCCTTGGACCAACAAGATTTGAAAAATAATCAGACAACAAAAGGTAGAAAAACTAATTTTATTTTCTGTTTTGTGATTACAATATGTCAGATTTGAAATGTGTATCCTGCCAGAGCTGGTGTTAGACCGCAAATGTGAGCTAGGATTTAACAGAGAGGAAAAGTCCTTTTTGTTTCTTTATTTTATTTATACCACAGTGCCAGTGTGGTTAAGAGAAGCCAAAGGGGGGTGAAAAAGCTATAAAATAAACCCACCAGGATGTTTGAAAAAACAAACACCCAATTGGGCAGGAAAGTTGAATCGAAAAACCAATTCAATAGGCTGAATCGAATCGAAAAAAATTTTTTTTTCTTGAATCGGGCAGCACTAGTTTGCGCTACTGTCTTAGACTTTAGGACCTGGGTTTGGAGAGAGATGCATCCTCAGTACTTTATAATGCAAGTGAAACGAGGATTTGGTCAGACTTTTGAAGGGTCTGCAGAAGAAAAATATTGTATAGGCCGGGGACATGAGACAGCAGGAAACGGGAACTTTTCTTCCTTCTATTTTTGTGAATGGCAAGGCTGAGGATGTCAGAGAGTTCAGTTAAAATATGTGCTTTATAAGAAAATATAATAATGTGTTTTATAAAGTTTATAAGCATTGCTGGCCTACCCGGTGAGGTGTTCCTAATGGTGGTGGTGGCAGCGTGTCAATGTGTTGAGAGGAAGAGGTGGTCTGGGAAATTCTGCTGAGCAAACTCCGGGCCCATTTCCACCCCCCCAGTTAGTCCACTCCACTCAACTGGTTCACACACTGAGTGGGTCTTTGGGTGTTGTGCCTGGGTAGTTGTTTTGGGATCTCAGGTTTGTCAGTATCTCCTTGTGCAAGGAAGGAAACTTTGTTAATCTTAGCATTGACCTTCAGAATATGTTTGTAACAGCGCTGCTTGTGTGGCATTAGGCTATGTAGTGATCGAAAGAAAAAACCAGACCTTTGCACATTTTTGCACGATATGGTGGGTGTATGAGGAGATTCACATTTCCTGCACAGCTAAGTCCTTGTGAAGTTACCTTGTTCTTTCTGTATTTGACATCTAGCAAGGTCTCTGTTTGGAAGGAAAGATCTAAGCTTAAAAATGAAGTAGCCAGAAATTATGGTAAAAGCAGATAGCATTGCTGATTTTAAGAAAGGTTTGGACAAATTCCTGGAGGAAAAGTCCATAGTCTGTTATTAAGACATGGGGAAAGTGTCTGCTTGCCCTGGATCGGTGGCATGGAATGTTGCTACTCTTTGGGTTTTGACCAGGTACTAGTGACCTGGATTGGTTACCATGAGAATGGGCTACTGGGCATGATGGACCATTGGTCTGACCCAGTTAGGCTATTCTTATGTTATGTTCTCATCTGTAGGGGCCTTTGTTTTCACTTCTTATTTTAATGTATTTTTTTTCTGGGAACTTATCAGTATTTTTTAGAATGGGAATAAAAATGGAAGAGAATTAATGTGTGTGGAATGGGTGGAATGGGGGGGGGTGTTACTAATTTCTTCAGCTAAATAATTAAATCCACTTCAACCATACATAGGAGAACTCACGCACCATTCACACACCCTCCAACCAAAATCGTCAAAAGAAAAAAAAACTGTTCGTCAACCTCCTAACACTTGACCCCCAACTCTACAACCTATTGACCTCGACCACAAACTACAAAACCTTAAAAAAGGAATAAAAACCCTTCTATTCAAAAAACACATAAAACCGAACTAACACAATCAGAACTGTCCCAAGCATCACCTGCAACTACTTCTGATGTCATGACAATTCAGACATAATTTATGTGATGTTTGGATTAATGGTTACATATATGAGGTTCAATAAAAGAAAATTTTCAGTGCCTGTTTCTATTAAGATCATTTATTTTTCATGGTTATTACAAAAAAATATTTTTTTACATGGGGGGTGTCAAAAAATGATGGGCCCCGGGTGTCACATACCCTAGGTACGCCACTGAGTGGAAGATCGTTCCAAAGTTATATGAATTTGAAGGACAGAGAGAGGCCAAAAATCTTGGTTCTTTTGATACCTTTACTAGATGGGCAGGAAAGCTTAAGTTGTTGATGGCCTCTTGCAAAAGAGAATCTATAAAGATTCCAAGATAAAGGAACTAAGGAAATAAAAATACCAAGAAAAAAATTTAAAAACAACACAGGCACACTTAAAACTGGACTCTAAAATACAACAGGAGCCAGTGAAGGTTGAAAAGCAATGGCGTCACACGATCAAACTTACACTTCCCCAAAATCAGCCTGGCAGCAGTATTCGGGACCAATTGTAATCTGGAGAGGTAAAGGGCATTACAATAATCGAGATGAGATAGAATAATCGATTGAACCAAAATGGAAAAGTGGTGTTGATGAAAAAGGTGTCTAACTTTTCTCAGCATGCTTGTGGATTGAAAAAAACAACATTTTTTTAATGACAGAGCTGATCTGGACCTTAAAAGAAAGCGAGGAGTCAAAAAGAACTCCCAGGATCTTAGCAGGAAAGAACCAGATATCAGTGCTACAGAACTAGGAAGACAATCAAGTTTAGGGTCTAGCCACAATGTCAAAAATGTACAGCGCTATAGCAGTAGTAGGACCGCGATTCGGAGACAGCTGTTCGTGGGAGAAAAGGATAGTTCTTCTATCACCGAGTTCCGTCCTCCCCGCCCCCCCCCCCCCCCCCATTCGCCGCGTTGATCCCACCTCGCTCCCTGCGCCCGATTGGTAGGAATTCTGAAGCGGCGGCAGTAGCGGCCACGCGTACTTCCGGTCACGCCCCCTCCGTGGCCGGGCTTCCGGTTCGAACGGAAACCTGCTCGGAGGGATTGTGTGTGAGCCGCAGAAGCGCGCACCGCTTGTTGCCACCGGTTCTTGCGTTGTGCGCCTCAGCTCGCGCCGCCTCTTGCTGCTGGTTCTCCGGTGCGTTCCGGAGCTCGCGCTTCCTCCACTTCGGGTGAGTAGCAGAAAACTGACCAGGGAGGGAGAGCTGTGCAGCCGCCGTGACCCTCCCGTGAGTGCAGGGCTGCCCGAGGGGGAGGGGAGGCGGGGGGCTGAACGTCTTGAGCCTCGGAACTTAGGTGGTTCTGACGTCTTCAGTGACGTAGACAGTAGTTAGTTTACGTGGCCGCATTTATTTTCGAGGACGGGGATTCGGAATCACCCCCCTAAAGATGTAGTAGTGAGTTTAGGGAGCTCTTCCTTCCCCGTCTCCCATGCATTATTCGAGTGTGGCCTCGGTAGCTTCTCCCAATGGCTAAGGCAGCCCTACATCCCCCAAAGAGACCGTGGGCATCTTTCTGCAGTATTGTGCCCCCCCCCCCCCAATGATGAGTGAATAAGCAATACTGTACTATCCAATTGTGCCCGATGCGCGTTATTAGCCGAACCATGCACTAAAGGCTTAGGCGTATATTTAACCTGCTGCAAATTGTATTAAAATGTATGGTAACCAGGTCAGTGAAAATTCGCATCAATGCAATAAAAGGAGTCGATTTTGCCGTTAGAATAAAGAAAATCACCTTTTTGTTCAGTTTGTGTTCATTAAAATTACTTCAAAAAAGGTAAGCAAAATAAAACTGTCGGAGTTACCCTGCCTGCTCAGTTGGCGAACGTTAATCAGTTTCAATTCTGCTTACCTCATCTGTGGTTTTAAACAGGGCAGGGACAGTCTCCAGGCATTGTTGCCCTACGATTGCAAGTCTTTTGTTAGGTGGCACTAAAAAAGTCAGCATTGATTTGTTATAGGAACTCTACAGTTTGAAAAATAGTAGTAACAGTGGGATGGAAACAACTAGGGTAAGAGTGAGATGAGGTGGTGTGGTCAAGGGATTAAGTAACTTTCACTGGGTGGGTTGGAAAGTTTCTGGACTAGACACTTATTCCCTTTATTTAATTTTTGTTCTTTTAGATGAGGAATTGAAAAGCTCCAGAGGCAGCTGTTAAGTTGATGATAGCAGTGATTTTCTTCCTTGTCAGCCTGGATACCAGCAGTGGGGTGTTTGTGCCCACCATTGATTTTCATCAGAACACCTCTAGGGTCTGAGCTACAATGCTGGCGATGTCTAGAAACATGATGGCAGAGAAAAGACAAATGGTCCATCCAGTCTGCCCATCCATAGCATCCACTATCTCCTCCTATTCCTTAGAGATCCCACATGCCTGTCCCACGCATTCTTGAAATAAGACACAGTCTTTTTCTCCACCACATCTACTGGGAGACTATTCCACACATCTAACACCCTTTCTGTAAAAAAGTATTTCCTTATATTACTCCTGAGCTTATCACCTCTTAACTTGATCCTATGCCCTCTCATTCCGGAGCTTTCTTTCAAATGAAAGAGACTTGCCTCATGCGTATTTAAGTCATGTAGGTATTTAAACACCTCTGTCATATCTCCCCTTTTCCTCCTTTCCTCCAAAGTATACATATTGAGATCTTTGTCCCCATACACCTTATGATAAAAACCACTGACCATTTCAGTAGCCTTCCTGTTTATCTTTTTGAAGGTGAGGTCTCAACAGAGTCTTTTAAAGGGGCATCAGTACTTCCCTTTTTCCTAACTGATTGGCTGCTGTGAGTTCACAGCAGCCAATCGGATAATGGCTCTGCATGGGCAGGAGTGACTTTCCTTCGCCTCTGTCCATGCAGAGCCGCTAGCTGATTGGCTGCCACGAGTGTACACAGTTGCCAATAAGCTAGCAGTTCTGCATGGGCAGGAGCGAAGGAAGGTCGCTCCTGATATGATTCACTGTTGGACCACCAGGGATACTTAAGGTACGCGGGGAAGGAGGGAGGAAGATAAAAATAATTAGAATTGGGCTGGGACAGTTGGCGGGAGAGATCCCTTCTGTCTCAGCCACCGTTAGACCACCAGGTATAATTAAGGTACGGGGGTAAACGGAAGGGAGATAAAAATACTTAGAATCGGGCTAGGACAGGAGACGGGAGGGGTCTGTCCTGTCCCAACCATCATTGGACCATCAGGTCTCACTACAGGCCCGGTGGAAGCCTGCAGTGCATTGAGAGGGAGGGCGGAAAGGATGCAGAGCAGCGAGGGAAGGGGGTACAAGGTGTAGAGCCCCTTGTACCCCCCCCACCCACATAAGAACATAAGAATTGCCACTGCTGGGTCAGACCAGTGGTCCATCGTGCCCAGCAGTCCGCTCACGCAGCGGCCCTTAGGTCAAAGACCAGTGCCCTAACTGAGACTAGCCCTACCTAAGTACGTTCCGGATCAGCAGGAACTTGTCTAACTTTGTCTTGAATCCCTGGAGGGTGTTTTCCCCTATAACAGCCTCCGGAAAAATGTTCCAGTTTTTTAACATTCTCGAAGAAGAACTTCCTTACATTTGTACGGAATCTATCCCCTTTTAACTTTTGAGAGTACCCCCTCGTTCTCTCTACCTTGGAGAGGGTGAACAACCTGTCTTTATCTACTAAGTTTATTCCCTTCATTATCTTGAATGTTTCAATCATGTCCCTGGTTTATATTCGAGTTAACCTTTTTTCCTCCTTTTTTTTTTGGGGGGGGGGGATAAAAGGTTATCTTGGTTTATATTCGGGTCAGTTTATATTTGAGTATATACGGTAGGTTTTTTTTATTTATGTAGATGCCTGTATGGAACACTGTCAAAGGCTTTGCTAAAATCTAAATACACCACATCTAGTGCACTCCCTCTATCCAACTCTCTAGTCACCCAGTCAAAGAAATTGATCAGATTTGTCTAAGGCGTGCCTCTAGTGAATCCATATTGTCTTGGGTCCTGTTACCTTAGCAGCAGTATGACAGACTGCCTTAAAGGGTGGAGGGTTGAGAGGGGGTAGATGGTAGGAATGAGTAAAGAAGCAGTATTTCCCAACCTTCCCTTGAGACCGCCATGCATATAGGTGTCTCCAAGGGAGAGATGGAAGATAATGGGGAGAGAGGATGTGGGATGCTCATTCTTTCTCTGTCCCCCTCTCATCCTTTCTAGCTTCAGCATCCCCTGACTTTTACCTGTTGCTCAGTATTTGCTCTTTGCCTCATTTCCTCCAGTATCTGCCTCTGTAGCCCTATACCTATTCTCCCTAGCATGTGTCTCCTGCCTTTCCTTCCTCCTCTCCCTTTCCAGCATGTGCTTCCTATCTTTGGCTTACTCTGCCTTCATAGCTCACCCAGCAAGGCTTTGGTATGCAACTGATGTTTCCTCCATTAGAGCATGTTGAAAATTCACATCCAATGAATGCTTCCTGTAAGCAGATCCTGATGCTGCGCTTTTTTCTTTTTTAAGTTTTAAACCATTTTATTATAAGTGAAATAGAGCAGAATAGAGATACATCTCCAAGCACTGATTACACCTATCCCCAAAGATCAGAAAACCTCTACAGCACTGACATCCAACTACAGACCCATAGCAAGCATTCCCCTCTTCACTAAACTACTAGAAGGATTGGTCAACCTCCAACTAGTAAACTACCTAGACAAATTTAACATCCTCAGCGAACATCAATCAGGTTTCAGGAAAGGGTATAGCACAGAAACGGTCATAGCCTCCATACTAAACCACCTCTATGATCTATTCAGCAAAGGCAAAAGCGCACTGATTCTGCAACTAGACCTTAGCAGTGCGTTCGACCTAGTAGACCACAAAATCATGCTACTGTGCCTTGATGCAATGTGAATCTCGTGAAAAGTAAAGAAATGGTTTCAAGAATTCCTAACAAACAGATCCTACCGAGTAGCCAGCAACAGAAATCACTCCAATCCATGGAAAAACCCGTCAGGGATACCCCAAGGCTCCCCTCTATCACCTACATTATTCAACATCTACATAGCATCCTTAGGTCACCGAATACAAAAATTAAACTTAAAGCACTACATATACACACATGATATATCCATCCTAATCCCCTTAAATGACATCTCAATTGAAATTATAGACAACCTCTCACACATTATGATAGAAATCGAAAAATGGACCACCAACTTCAAACTGAAACTAAACACAGAGAAAACAAAAATCTTCTTGGCAAGCCCCAATGACAAAATAACGAGAAAATCACTAAAAATAAACAACCACGAATATCCGATTTCCAAAACCATAAAAATTCTGGGTATCACACTAGACACGCACTTGACCATGGCTGACCACACAAACTTAACAGTGAGGAAATGTTTTTATACACTATGGAAGCTAAGGACTATTAAAAAATACTTTGACATAACATCCTTCAGGTTACTGGTACAATCGCTGATCCTATCCACCCTGGACTACTGCAACATCGTCTACCTGGGTATCCCACAAAAAACAATAAAGAAACTGAGATTAGTGCAAAACACTGCAGTTCGCCTAATCTTCGGACTGAGAAAAAATGACCACATTAGCCCATACTACAAAAAACTGCACTGGCTACCAATAGAAGCGCGAATACAGTTCAAATTTGCATGCATCTGCTTCAAACAAATCTGGGGCCTAGCTGCAAACACACTTCACTCTACACAACCCCACACGAACAACCAGAAACAAAAACATCTTCGCCTATCCTAAAATCACTGGCTGCAAATACAAATCCTTCCTTGACAGAACCTTCATGTTCCAAGCTAACAGACAACAATCCTGGCTGGGAAACTACATAAATAAAACCAGGCAGACCTACAACGCATTCCGAAAATCAATCAAAACCACTCTGTTTGACAAATTTATCAGCTAAACAGACCGACCTTTGCTTACCATGCTTTTCCCCCTACAAACCCGAAGCAATCTCTCAGGCAACCCCTCTCACTTCCCTCCCTTTACAACCCCTCTTACTTTTCCTCCCCTTACTACCCTTTTCTTCTGTAACATTCCCCCTCATGCATTTGTAATTTCGCTGAAAGTTCAGCCTTCTTTCGATGTGAACTGCCTAGAAGTCGTCTGACTATGGCGGTATAGAAAAATAAAGTTATTATTATTATGAAACAAAACGCATCATATTGAACACAGTTGCATAGTGCTCAATAAAGCATCTCAAGCTAGCTACAAATGAGATATGCATAATTTTAACCACTGGAAATATCCATTTCACTGTCAATAACATCCTTACATAATTCCCCCCCCCCCCCCCGAAGCCCCCTCCATCAGCTAGTACACATATTTATGAAGCATATGTATGTTGCTGCTTTTAGAACAACAGTTTTGGCCTATGAATTTTCAATGTGTTTTTGATGGAGCTGGAGTGGTAGCATGACTCCAGTTGAACTGTGTGCAGTTGAACCAGGAATGCTGAGTGGAGAATTCATGCATACATCCGGGGGGGGGGGAACACCCCCCATAAATTTCCAGCTCAATTTTGGTTTACATGTTTCTTTTCCTTTCTTAATCTGTAGTGGTAGGTTTATAATGCTGACAGCTAGACATAATAGAAGATCCATGCACAGAAACTACATGTTTGCAAAAGCCTTCACCTCGGTCATATAGGGAGAATGACAGGAGCATGCTTCTCAGAAGGCAAAAGTGAGCAACTGTGCAGAGGCTGCCTGTATGAAAGGGCATGGTGTCAGACATTTACGAGCTTTCACCATCAGTGCTTATTTACTGAAGTTGTGACCAGCCAAGTTGTGAAAGGGTTACCCCTTTGGTCGATTGTGACTTCTTTCATTAAACCTTGGCATAGGATACACAGCATTTAGCATGTGCTAATGCTTTAGTAAAAGAGTCTCTTAATTCATAATCTCTGCTGTAGCATCCTATTACAGGCAGAATAGCTGCCCCCCCTCCCCCCCCAGTGCAGTCGCCTGCTTTGCTTTTTTGAAAAGTTTACCTTGTCTGTCCTCTATATGGGACTGAGGTAAGAAAGTCTGCTAGTGTGTAATTCTTGCAGCACATGTATTGTAGGGTCCAATGGTGTGGCTTTTTTTGCTGCTCATGTTTTGTGAGTTATTACTATGTTGGTAAAGCAGAGGTTTGACATTTTTGACAGGGTTTTCAATAATTTCCTGCTGGCACCAGAGCATTGAATGTAATTTACATGTCATGATAAATATTCTGCAATGTTTCTTTTTTTGTGTGCTGCTTTTTTCTAAACAAAGTCTATAATTTTTCAGTTGGCGTGGCAAAATGTCAGAGAGAAAAAGATTGTCTGGGGCCCAGTATCGTAAACGCAAGGCTGAGAAGGAAAAAGAGCAAGTGGAGCAAGCAAGTCTTTTTCTGAAGTATCTTTACCCAGAACGTGGGCAAGAAGGCAGTTCAAAGGATCAGCTCGAGACAGAGGCCAAGATGGCAGCTTCACGAGTGGAAGTACAGATTGAGCAGAATCTAAATGTAAAAGATGAAACAATTGAAGTCAGAGTGGGTGAAAATATAAGAGTACATGAAAGTGGCAATTCCTCCAGTTTTAGCTACGGAGACCCCGCTACTTGGCCTAGTTTGCTAACCCCGGGTGATGATCATGTGAGACAGCTTTTGGTGGAGCACGGACCAGAACAGGTTCAGCAATTTGATTTCCCTAAAGATGGCAATCAAAGAAAATTTTCAACAAGCCATTACAAAAGGAGACTTGCGAATGGAGAAGAAGTGCATCGTCGGTGGCTGTTATATTCTGTGTCAAATGACTCTGTGTTCTGCTTCTGCTGTAAGCTGTTCACCACTGACTTAGCTGGTTTGTCATCACTTTCTGACCAAGGCTCGCGAGATTGGAAAAACATGTCTGCGATTTTGGCAGCACATGAGAGAAGCTGTAGGCATTACCAGAATTGTAAAAAGTGGAAGGATCTGGAACTAGTATTGGAAAAGAAGAAGAAAATTGATGAAGAACATTTGCACCTCATTAAACAAGAAGAGAAGTATTGGCAGCAGGTCTTGGAACGATTAGTTGCTTTAGTGAGAGTTCTCGGCATGCAGAATCTGGCCTTTCAGGGACTCCATGAAAAATTGCACACTGTTGGTAATGGGAACTTCCTGAAGTTTGTGGAATTGCTGTCTTTGTTTGACCCGCTTATGGAAGGGTATCTTCATAAGGTAAGAGATGCTGAGACCCATGCCTACTACCTTGGGAAAGATCTACAAAACGAAATGATTCAAATGTTGTCCAGCGCCGTAAAAAATGAAATCCTAATGTCTGCTCATGCTGCCAAATACTTTTCCATCATTCTGGACTGTACAACAGATGCAGGCCATTTTGATCAAATGAGCATAGTTCTCCGCTTTGTGGATGTAACTTCAGACACGGATAATTGCAAACCCATATCCATTAAGGAACACTTCCTGGGATTTGTGCCGCTCAGGGAGGCATCTGGTGCAGGCATGATGGACATTATTCTTCACCTGTTAGAGGAGATGTCTTTGCCTATCGAAAACTTGCGTGGCCAAGGCTATGATAATGGTAGCAACATGAGGGGGAAAGAGAATGGTGTGCAACGAAAAATTTTGGATATTAACCCACGAGCTATGTTTGTCCCTTGCAGTGCACATTCTCTGAAACTGATCGTTAGTGATGCTGCCATGTGCTGCTTAGAAGCAACGATCTTTTTTGACCTAGTGCAACGCATGTTTGTATATTTCTCAGCTTCCACACATCGTTGGAGAGTTCTGATGCGCCATATACCTAATATTACAGTGAAACCGTTGCGTGAAACAAGATGGGAGAGTCATATTCATGCCTTGAAACTTCTTCGCAATCAGCTGGGTGATGTCTATGATGCGCTTATTGAAATAGCGGATGACTCTACATTGTCGGGATCATCTGGCAATGCTTCACGAATAGATGCACAGACTCTTGCAAAAGGCATTTCTAGTTTCAGATTTGTGGTTTCTCTCGTGGTGTGGCATGACATCCTCTTTGAGATCAATAGGACTAGCAAACAGCTTCAGGCAAATGAATTAGACATACAGAATGCCATTCAGCAGCTAAGAGAAACTGAGAAGTTTCTTGTAGATCGGAGGACTGACGAAGGGTTTGAGAAATCGCTACTGGATGCACGCGAACTTGCAGAGGAGCTGGAAATACCTGTACATCTTGAACCAGTTCGTATGTGTATGAGAAGAAAGAGGAAGCAGTTCAAACTAGAAGCAGATGGTGAGCCTATTCAGAATGCTGAGGAAAAATTCAAAGTGGATTTCTATTTTGCAATCCTTGATGCAGCAATACAATCAGTCGACGAAAGATTTACACAGATGCACCAGATTAGTTCTGTTTTCGGCTTCCTCTATGATGTTCACGGTTTGCAGAATAGAACACCAAAGCAAATTCTGGAGCACTGTTTGATACTAGAGCATGCGTTACACCATGGGGATTCCAAAGATATTGACGCTTCAGACTTGTGCAATGAATTGCGGCTCATTGCCAAACGGATACCAAAGGGCGCATCACCACAAGATGTGTTGAACTTTATTTGCAAGTACCAGCTGCCAGAGTGCTTCCCCAATACATTTATTGCCCTCCGAATTCTCTTGACCCTCCCTGTTTTTGTGGCCAGTGGTGATCAAAGTTTTTCTAAGCTAAACTTGATCAAAACATACATTTGTTCCACAGTGGTGCAAGAGACACTTGATGGGCTGGCTGTTTTGTCAATGGAACACGAAACTGCACAAAAGATTGACCTGGAGAAACTCGTGTCTGCATTTGCTAAATTGAAAGCACAGAAAGTAGCACATCTAAATTCTAATTTATATTTTATCTAGTATATATCCATAAAATAGAACAAATGGAACAGCGAGGATGGACAATTGGTATCGCTTTTTCTCATGTAAATAAATCTGTTTATAAATGTAGAATTTTTATTCATACTAATGCATAATACTAATTTTCTAAAAATTCTGTTGAGAGGGGGAGCGGAAGGCTAAAAGTGTGCCCCAGCCATAGATTGGGCAATTCAATATAACGTGGACAACACTTTGGGTGCTAAGCACTGTCCAGTAATGACATCTGGGCATGCAATTGCTGTTATAGAACAGAGCTTAATTTGGTATATATGCACCTTCATTTAGGCACACATACTCATATCTGGTCTTTGGCAGTGTAAATACTCACACAAATGTCAGATTTTAACATTTTAAGTATTCTATAAGGCAGGCTTTTACAAAGTTGCACTGCTGAGCTGCCCTTAGGAATAGAACGGATGGCTTGGCATTTAGCATGCAATGCTCGACAGCGCAGCTTTGTAAAAGAACCCGTAAGTTCCTTATGTGGAAACTGTGGGTATTCTGTCCGTATTATGGTCCCCTATGCAAATTTGTAGAAGAGCAAACAGAATACATACATGTGTGAATGTCTATAATCTTAGCATTCTAATGGTGCTTATGTTTACCACTGAGTGCCTTTTCTACTAAACCGTGCTGCTCCCGACGCTCATAGGAATTCAGTGAGCGTCTGGAGTAGCGCGGCTCTCTGTGCTAAAATCGCTAGCACGATTTAGTAGAAGAGGGGGTAAGGCTATAGAATGAGGTGGGGGTTTTTTTTTTGTCTTTCTACTAGCCTTTACTGAGCCTCAGTACCACCAGTGAATCTTTCTGTCATTGGAACCTGTTTCCCTTAAGAAATGACCCAACCAAATCATTCATCTGCTCTCATTTGGTTAGGTTTAGGAGTGGAGTTGACATCCAGTGCTCACTCTAGATCAGGGGTAGGGAACTCCGGTCCTCGAGAGCCGTATTCCAGTCGGGTTTTCAGGATTTCCCCAATGAATCTGCATGAGATCTATTTGCATGTACTGCTTTCAATGCATATTCATTGGGGAAATCCTGAAAACCCGACTGGAATACGGCTCTCGAGGACCGGAGTTCCCTACCCCTACTCTAGATGTTCTAAATTTTAGTTACACAAAAGGCAAAGGTTTTAGGCTGTTAGATAAATAAGACATGCTTTGAGACAGTAAAGCCCCAAGTCTCTCAATGTGAGAAAATTATTCTATGATTTCATTAGTGATATCTAGTTTGTATAACTACTGGATTAAATATATGCATAACTTTGCACTTCACATGAAAGTTTTCAACTTCCAAATAGACATTTAGGTTTTTAGATAACTTGCCATTTTACCTGCTCCCTCCAGAACTGTTCACTTTGCTGCAGATCTTCATGTCGTACACAAAAAGGTACATTTTTCCTTCTAACCCTTCAAAAGTCTCATATGTTAAACAAAATCAGTTCCAGGACCAACTTTTGAAACACTTCACTACTCAACCTTTTTTTCTGAATGAACACAATTTACCACTTCCCTCTGTTAGTGAACCAGTTTTTTTTATCCAGTTGATCACCCAGACTGATCAGTTTGACTGTTTTTCCTCCTGTGATATCCAAGTTCAGAGTATGCCATCTTGTCTAGTCTTCTGGTCACACAGTCAAAGAAGCAGATGTATTTGTCATGATCTGCCTCTGGTAAAACAATGCTACTTTGGAGCTTTCAACCCACTGGACTGTTTAAAAAAAAAAAAAGTCCAACAAAAAGTAGACCATACAAATGAAAATATAAAAGTTTTATTTAGCTGCAAATTTGATTAACATGATAGTTACTACTGTGTTTCACCCCCGTACGTGCTTGCGTCAGGGACTTGAATAAAAATAATCAGAAGCGGTGTCGAGTGTACACCTATCTGGTGTCAACACAGTTTCTCACGTTCAACACCTTAATTCACAGCAGGTTCCATTTCAGAGGGGCATGAAACGTAGCCGTGTCAGGCTGGTAGCAAATACTGTATTCATCAAATTCACAGCTAAATAAAATGTAATTTGTACTGTCTACTTTGTGCTGGATCTTATGAAGAATAATGTACACTTCTCCCTCTGTATTTGCGATTTCAGCATTCGCGGTTTCAATTAATCACGGTTTTTAGCTTGCTGGCTCCCCCCCTCCCCCCCCAAATTATATCAGCTTGCATAGAGAAATTGCTGATTCCAAGCGTTTACAGAGAAAATCACTGATTCCCAGCACTTTCTTCACCGTGTTTTACCTCTCCTTCAGGAACAGACCAGGTTATTCACGGTTTCACTATATTCACGATGGTTTTTAATAGAAAACAGCGAATAACATATGAAAAAGTTATTTGTGGTTTTTCTGTATTTGCGGTTCTGTTAATCCCCTATCACAGCGAATACAGAGGGAGACGTGTACTGTTTCCTTCAGCATCTCCATTACCTTTCCCACCATCAAGGTGAAGCTTACTAGCCTGTAGTTTCCCATTTGTTTTTGTTACCACTTTGAATAAAGACAGGTGTGATCTCTCGTCACAAATCACATGAAACTTCCCATCTCCACGGATCTGTTAAACATATTTATTTAACAGATTTCTCAACCACCTATTACTAGGCGGCTTACAAATAGCAATATTCTTCAGGGGACCTACCAGAATGTTCCCCAAGCTCCCTTAGTATTCTGAGAGGTGATCCAACTGATCCTATGGCTTTGTCCGCCTTCTGCCCTGCCAGTTCTTTGCAAACATCCATTCTGTGAACGGTGCCATATCTACTTCGTTGTGATATATAGTTTTGCTACTTATCTGCAGAGCTGTGGCGTTGGTACACAAAACCTTTGACTCCAACTCCTTAATTTATGGCACCTTCACCTCCTGTACTAATTGAAAGCACACAACGTACAAGGCATTTCATCACTGCCAACGTGAATCATCAGGCTACTTTTGAGGCACTCTAACCCATTAAAATTTGTGTTTAAAGGCTATAGCTATGCCGTTGCGGCTTTTTGTATTAAGTTATGAACATGGCTGAGTAACATTAAATATAAGACAAAACTTACAAAATTAAAAAAGAGGCTAAGAATTCTTACAGGAAGGTCAAAAATATGCCCGTTGTAAAAGAAATAAACTCAATTAGGTACATGTCAAGGGAATCATACTGAACACGCGTTGACGTGTTCACGTGCTGTACGTGCGCGTGTCCTTCGATGGGCAAGCGGCCTCTAGTGGCGCGCTGAATTGTCATTGCGCTGAGTTGTCTTGCGCTAAATTGTCTTGCGCTGAGTTGTCGCGCTCAATTGTCTTGCGCTCAAATGTCTTACGCTGGATTGTCTTTGCGCTTACTTGTCTTGCGCTCAATTGTCTTTGCGCTGATTTGTCTGCGCGCGATTGTCTTGCGCGCTTTTGACCCGTCACCATTAGGTACATAACCCATGTTTTTTTGAGATTAAAGTATTGTTTGAATATACAATTTAAATGAAGAGAACATGAAATATTACAGTAATCTCTTCCTTTACTAGCGCGTAGCACGGGTTTTAGTGCCGGCAGCGGCGGTAACTGCTCTGACGCTCATAGAATTCCTATGAACGTCAGAGCAGTTACTGCTGCTGCCGGCGCTAAAATCCACGCTAAGCGTTAGTAAAGGAGGGGGGAGGTGAAATAAAAATGATATTGTAAAAGCTAGAAAAGTTTATCAAATCAAATTACTACTGTATCTGTGAAATTGGAGTTACCATTTACACTTAGTTGGAGTCTGCATTTTTCCCCCCTCCAGTAGGATCGGTAGCATGGAATATCGCTACTCCTTGGGTTTTGGCCAAGTACTAGTGACTTGGATTGGCCACCATGAGAACGGGCTACTGGGCTTGATGAACCATTGGTCTGACCCAATAAGACTATTCTTATGTTCTAATAATTGCTCCCGACTCCACAGTCCTGGTTATCTGTGCCTGTCTCCAGGGCTTTCCTCCATGTATAGTGAACATTGTGTGTGTTTAGCACATCTCAGTCGATGTGCATTCATCCTTGCCATGCATAGAACATATGCACGTTAAAGCCATTCTTGCCATTCTCTTCCATTCAATCATCATTTCTTTTTATGGTGATATGTCACCTGTACTATTGCAGTGACCTGTCTCCATTCCGCCCCTTTCCTGACTTCAACGTCTTCGGATTATTCAATCTACTGCAGTCAAAATTTCACCACAATGCCCATACTTTGAGCACATACCCTCTTCTAATTTCTGAACATTGGCTCCAGGTCTCTGCACATGTGAAATTTAGACTTATCACTGGTTTACAAGGGTCTTTCTCCTAAGGCACCAGACTACATCTCTAAGTTTCCCATTCCCTACCCCTGTCCCTCTGAACATTTTGGTCTTCACAGCAGAATTTACTTTCTCTTCCTTTGCACTTGTATCTTCATCTTTATATAACGCAGTGTTTCACATTTATAGAATTCACTTTTCAATTAATATCTGGATTTTATTATTTTTTACCAAGATTTCAAGAAAATGGTTACAACATGGCTGTGTCAACAAACATACAGCTACTTGTTCCTTGTCTCCCTCACTTCCTTCACTGTCAGCTGGTTCATCAAGAAACTGCAGCAAATGCATCGAATCCCCTAAGAATTGAATGGACTTCAGCGCGTTTGCCACGGGAGAATTGCTACTGCAGCTTTTGTGAAAGGAGCCCCTTGTCCTTATTTCACATCTCTCTACTTCTTTCCTTTGTAACTTATTTTTTAAACTTAATTTATAATATGTAAACTTCCTAGCAGCACCATGATGTAATTGGTGGTATATCAAACCTCTAGAATAGTGGTCTCAAATTCAAACCCTTTGCAGTGCCACATTTTGAATTTGTAGGTACTTGGAGGGTCGCAGAAAAAATAGTTAATGTCTTATTAAAGAAATAACAATTTTGCATGAGGTAAAACTCTTTATAGTTTATAAATCTTCCCCCTCCCCCCTAAAAGCCTGCATGTTTCCCCCCTCCTTCTATGCAGCATCCTCCAGCTTCCCGCTCTTAGTTTCAGCTAATTACCGCAGCCTGCAGAGAGGATCGCTGGTGCTATAGCATTCCTTGCAGACTGCCATCAGCCTCCGCAGCATGTTCCCTCTGCTGCGGTCCCACCCCTCCTCTGACGTCAGGGGCAGGATCGCGGCAGAGGGAACGTGCTGCTGAGGACGATGGCAGCCTGCAAGGATCGCTACAGCACGCAATGTTCCCGCTAAGCTGCGCTGGGGTGCGCTGACGCACAAAATATTACCTCGCAGCGCACAAGTTTCTCGTCACAGCGCACACAGTGTAGAGCACAGTTCTTCAACCGCCGGTCCGCAAACAAAATCTTGCCAGTCCGCGAAGGATTCGGTCCCCGCCGCAACGAAAGGCCAGCGTCAGCTGACTTGCAACTTCCTGTTGCAGTCGCTGTGCCGGGACTCCTGCCTTCGCCGGGACTCCTGCCTTCCACCGCGACTCCTGCCTTCCACCGCGTTTGCCTCCTGCCTTGTCTCCGCACCTCCAGACCAGCAGCGGCAGCTCTGTATGCGTTTAACTTCGGCACAGAGCTGCCCCTAATCAATAGTTTAGCGCGGTTTCATAAGGCAGCCTCGGGGCCTTTGCTAGGCCGGCCCACATCGCATCATCGAAGCGGGCCGGCTATCAAAGGCCCCGAGGCTGCCTCATGAAACCGCGCTAAACTATTGATTAGGGGCAGCTCTGTGCCGAAGTTAAAAGCATACAGAGCTGCCGCTGCTGGTCTGAACTCTTGGGCCGCTGAAGGAGGGCAAAAAGCAGCTGTCCTGGAGGTTTCCCTTCCTCTCGCCTTTACAGGTTCCTTTTTTCCACCTTTTTTTTTTTTCCTTCAAACGGCAACGGGCCCCAGCATCGACATCAATCAAGTAAGTTCCACTGTCAATCAAGCGGTTCTGCTCGGCCAAAGCTTCCCCTGTGACATGAGCCACCCTCAGGGGAAAGAAAGTGACCCACAAAGGTGAGGGGAAGGCGGCAGATGATGGAAGTTGGGGGGGGGGAGAGAGAGAGAGAAGGGGCAGATGATGGAATGGAGGAGATGAGAGAGAGAGAGAAGGGGACAGATGATGGAAGTGAGAAGAAGGGAGAGAGAGCAGAAGGCAGATGGATGTCAGTTGAGAAGGGAGAGCAGATGCTGAATGGAAGTGGGGAAAGAACACATACTGGATGGAAGGAGGAGATAAATAAAGGGGGAAGAAAATAGGAAGATAATGGAGGGGTGAGGGAAAGGGGTGACAAGCTGTGTGTAGACACAGTGAAAAGAGGGAAACGGGACTAAATAGTAAGAAAGAATTTAATTTAGATGGAGGCAGAAAATAGAGAAGGAAGACCAGAGAAGAAAAGGGAAGAGAGAGCAGAGAATGATCAGATCTGAGTGGAGGAAATGAGAAGAGAGATATGCTAAAAACCACAGGGGGGAGGGAAGGATAGAGATGCCAGACCATGAGGGGAACAGAAGGAAGATGATGGATGCTAGACCAAATTGGGGGGTGGGGGGGGGGCAGGAGGAGAGATGGCAGGGAAAGACAGACAGTGAAGGGAAGGGGCAGATGCTGGACTGAAGAGACAGAGAAGGTTATCATGCTGCTGTACCGGGCCATGGTACGCCCTCACCTGGAGTACTGCGTCCAGCACTGGTACTTTAAGAAGGACACGGTACTACTCGAAAGGATCCAGAGAAGAGCAACTAAAATGGTTAAGGGGCTGGAGGAGTTGCCGTACAGCGAAAGATTAGAGAAACTGGGCCTCTTCTCCCTTGAGCAGAGGAGATTGAGAGGGGACATGATAGAAACATTCAAGGTACTGAAGGGAATAGACTTAGTAGCTAAGGCAGGGAGAACGAGAGGGCACTCTCTAAAGTTGAAAGGGGATAGATTCCATACAAACGTAAGGAAGTTCTGTGGTAGAAAGCAACATATTTATTTGGCTCATAACTTGCTGGCGCCCGATATTTTTAGCTCACAGTGAAAAAAGTTTGCTCACAACACCCGCCCGCTTAGAGGGAACACTGATCTGAAGGTAAGAGCAGGAGGCCAGGGGAGAAGCCAGAGGACGCTGCAAAGAGTGGGCAGCACTAGTACAGACTGTGGGCCACAAAATAGTACCTGGCGGGCCACATGTGGCCCCCGGGCTGCGAGTTTGAGACCACTGCTCTAGAACTAAATACATACATTTTTTCCACATTTCAGTCTTCAGCATTCCATGGCCTTCCTCCTTTCCTAAACATAACTTTTTAAAAAAGAGTCTTCTCACCTTGTTTTACGTTTTTGGCTACTTTTTCTTCTGCCCTTTGCTCTTCACCATTTGCCCTCCCCCTCCCTTTTTTGTTTTTATTTGGATTTTGCTCACACCTTTTTTCAGTAGTAGCTCAAGGTCTTATCTTCAGGTGCAGTATGTATTTCTCTGTCTCAGCAGTGCTCATAATTTAATTTTGTACCTGAGGCAGTGGATGGTTAAGTGACTTGCTCAAGATCACAAGGGGTAACAGTGGGATTGGAATTGGACACCCCCTGGATGTCGAGCCCTGAGCTCTAACCACTAAGCAATTTTTTTTTCACTCAGAGAATAGTTAAGCTCTGGAACACATTGCCAGAGAATGTGGTAAAAGCGGATAGCGTAGCTGGTTTTAAGAAAGGCTTGGACAAGTTCCTGGAGGAAAAGTCCATAGTCTGTTATTGAGAAAGACATAGGGGAAGCCATTGTTGCCCTATATTGGTAGAATGAAATATTGCTACTCCTTGGGTTTTGGCCAGGTACTAGTGACCTGGATTGGCCACTATGAGAATGGGCTACTGGGCTTGATGGACCATTGGATCATTATGTTCTTATCCCCACATATATCCATCCTCTCTCTGCTTCCTACATCACCCTTGCCTCACCACCTCCTTACCATGACCACCCCCCCATCTCCTATACCTTTCTCTCTATCCCAGTACCAGTTACTAAGATCCTCATACATTCAAAAGGAAAACAAAACACACAAAATGAGTGACCATGATGGCAGAAAATAATTTTTTTGTGAAGTGCAAATTAATGTTAATAAGTACATATGATAGAATTGCATTTGCAAGTTCATGGATTTTCCCCTGAGCTGCAGCAAGGAGGGTACGACTTAGCTGCATAAGAATGTGGAGGTAATTTTGCCTGATGACCACAAGAGGTAGCAACAAGCTAAGCCAGTTTTTAGGTGCTGTGATTGTGTTCATTGCCTTGCTGTTGAAAGATATGGTGTTATTTCCACTCTAAAGGCCTGAGGGTAATCAAAATATGAGCTGTGTGTGAGGTATATGTAGAACAACCCTTGATGAACTTTGATTTTGATTTTGCAGATAAAAGAATTATGTTTACGAGTTACCCAGTGAAATTTTTTTTTCAAAAAATCAGAAGATAATTGCTCTTTGCTGCTAACACATTTACTAAACATAATATTTTGTTATGCCATCTTCTCCCCCCCCCCAGGTGTAAGTGTAAAACATTAGATGGGTCTTTCTCATAATCCTTATACTATTCTGTGTTTCAAAGCTCATGTTAAGAACTAGGGCTGGGACCGAGTAATATTTCATTCCATTTCATCCTGACCAGACCAGGCCTGTGGGTAGTTGTGTCTGCGACTAATAGGTGTAGACAGAGAAACAAAATGTTCCTCGTGATTTTCCCTATAAGGGCTCCATGCAGACGCAGCAATTCGGTATTTTCTCTGTCTCCAGTGGATGTCACACTGTGCAGGTTTGAGGCTGCACTGCCTTATGTGAGCTCCTGAACCAGTGTTCTGGTCAGATGCAGCTACTCTCTTTCAGGATTGTATGGAATCCTTTAAAAAAAAGAGGAGGAAATACTTTGGATGGTTCTGAGTCCCTTCCTAACAAATTCTACTCTTCCTCCTTTCTCTGAAAGAGTTTTTGAGGTTGAGAGGCTCTCAGTTGGAGTGAGCAAATCTGAGGCTAGCTCTTGATCCAGTTCTGACTAGCTCTCAGTGGTGCAAGGGGACCTTGAGGGGTAGATGGTCTGGAGCTTTTGAAGTCCCTTCCTTCCTAACCCCTCTACCTATGTTCATTGTAGCACCGGAGCCTGAGCATTTATTCTAGTACAGTAGGTGTGTCATTCTGAATGGACAAGTAATAGCCCACTGCCTGCGAGCTATGCAGAAGGAATCCACTCCGGCTTTTGAATTCCTCCGACTTCACCAGAGGGCTCTGCTGCCTCCTTCATTTTTTTCCTTCTGCACGCATGCCTGATCTGCTCTGCTTGGCTGTTCCTACCATGATAAGGACTGGTTGGTGACATACAATCTGCATAGGAAACTATGTTCTTGACTTTGCTGCTTTGTTTTTGAAGGCAAGGCTTAGCTGACTGTATGGTGTTTGCCATAGCAGGATTGTCAGTTCCTTGGCCTCACATGTTACAGGACTTGCCGACACTGCTGGGCCTACCTTGACTGTAAATTGATCTGCGCTATGGTTTTTTTTTCAATCACAGGCTTGTCTTCATTGCATGGCTGATTTTCTCCGCCCTGGCATAGTGTTGCATTGGGGGCAATGGCTTACCATTCCTTATTTGTTTGGCCTGCCATAGCTGAAGCCATTGTGCATCCCATTGTACATCTTGATAAGCTATGCCTGATCTCTAATTACTTTCTTTTTTTTTTTTTTTTTTTGTAGCCAGCTGGGATGGAGGCATTCTTGTTCTCTATGGCATGCTTTCCTTTTGCCTTCAGGAACCAGTCCCAACCTCCTTTCGTGGGCTTGTCCACCCTCCATGGAGCTTTCTTCATCAGCTCAGTTCTTTCATCTGTGAATGATTACCGATGTTGGAACTTTGCCTGCAAAACCTGGTCTCCACTGGCACTGTGTCTCGACAGTGCGAAGGCTTACTTTTTCAGGATGGATTTCTCCAATTGCCTTCTATTCCAACTGCGGGATGTGAGCTTTGAGAGCCTGGGCTGAGGTGCCTGCTGAGTCCTTCCACTTGAAGGTGCTGTGTAGTCTAGGCTGTAGGATGTTTATGCTCAAAGGGTGGCCATTATACCAAGTTTTTCACTTTGGGGAGCACCAGTGTAGTTCTACCTTGATATTTTCCATCTTTTTGTTTTCATGCTCTTCTGGTTCAGTGCCTGTACTGTTGGAGGGCTTATGCCTGTGGTTGGGAGGGGGAGGTGTCCCGGTGCTTTGTCAGGAGAAATACTGAATTGCTGTACCTGCTCTTATAGGACGAATCACAAGGAACTATTTTGTTTCTCTACATCTGCTGGTCAACAGACACAACTACCCATAGGTCTAGACTGGACTGGTTTGGTAGGTCTAAAGAAAAGAAACTTAGCAGGTAAGATATAATTTTTCCTTTTGTGGGTTGTTTTTTTAAATTCATTTGGAAATTAATATTGAATGTGCACCTTTCTTAAAGAGTGTGCATTATTTATATGGTTAGTATATGCTCTTTACTAATAATGCACATATGATACATATAGTATATGGTGTCTAAAACATTGGCGCTGAACGGGATTCTACAAGGTTTGCATACTTCTTATAGAACCTCTATGTGAAACATAACTTAGGTGCACCCATTTAGGCCAGCTAAAACCAGGCCTAAATCCCTGTTCCTAAGTTGTGCACAGATCTGGTATATTCTGTAACAATGTGCATAGGTTTTGGGAACGTCCCTGATCTTTCCCTGCCCCTTCAGATTCGTGCACTACAGTTGGTGCATACTTTTTATAGAATCGTACTTTTTGAGTTGTGTGTAACTTTTTAATTAG
Organism: Geotrypetes seraphini; assembly: GCF_902459505.1. NCBI lineage: Eukaryota > Metazoa > Chordata > Amphibia > Gymnophiona > Dermophiidae > Geotrypetes > Geotrypetes seraphini. Next base: position 225,751,338 of record NC_047086.1, on the reverse strand, counting down.
TTTCAATTAGCATCAACTATGAGGTGTTGTACGTGTGTTTGCACAACTTTAGGTGCCGTTTATAGAATTTGAAATTATTTAACTGGCCAGCTCCTAGTTAAATAGCATTTTAGCGCTTAACTGTGGATATTCAGGGGGGAGATAACTGGTTATTTCCCACTGAATATCCCCGGCTAGCCGCTATTCAGCTATATCGCATGACTTTATCCAGTTGGGTGCTGATATTAGCACCTAACTAGATACGTCTAGTGGTCAAATAGGACCGTATTAATAGCTGTTTTATATTTAACTGCTAAAAAGTTAATTGGTTAGCACTAAATATCGGCATAACCGGTTAATTTTTTTTGCAGTTAACAAAAATACCTCCAGATAGTCAATGCCAGTCTCCAGAAATTGCCCTGTATTTGGAGAAAGAGACACATTTTTTGTTCAGAATTAAATCCTTTCTCATAAAATTATTTAGTCTAGTTCATTCCTGTCACCCATTTAGCCAGATCTTTGGTCTTCATAGATCTAAATGAAATAAGCGGTTCAACATTCTTCAGCAAATAATGCATATAATGGCAAGCCAAAGTGAGGAGATGTGTGAATGTTTCATGATGCTTCCTCTTTTTTGCTGTTCAGATAGCTGCCCTTCCTCTCTAATGATGCTCCTCTGCAAGTGTTAAATCAGTTAACCATGTATATTAATAAATAATTACAGTTAGATTCATTTCCCTCTGAATTAAGAAATATAATTGTAACACCTATTCCTAAAAGCACAGTTACTTACCGTAACAGGTGTTATCTAGGGACAGCAGGCAGATATTCTTTACGCATGGGTGACGTCACCGACGGAGCCCCGGTACGGACCTTTTTAACTAGAAAGTTCTAGTTGGCCGCACCGCGCATGTGCGAGTGCCTTCCCGCCCGACGGAGGAGTGCGTGGTCCCCAGTTAAGATAAGCCAGCTAAGAAGCCAACCCGGGGAGGAGGGTGGGACGTAAGAATATCTGCCTGCTGTCCCTGGATAACACCTGTTACGGTAAGTAACTGTGCTTTATCCCAGGACAAGCAGGCAGCATATTCTTTACGCATGGGTGACCTCCAAGCTAACAGAGAGGGAGGAGGGATGGTTGGCCATTAGGAGAATAAATTTTGTAACACAGATTGGCCGAAGTGACCATCCCGTCTGGAGAAGGCATCCAGACAGTAGTGAGTAATGAACGTGTGAACTGAGGACCAAGTGGCAGCCTTGCAGATTTCCTCGATGGGCGTGGAATGGAGGAAAGCCACAGAAGCAGCCATAGCTCGGACCCTGTGGGCCGTGACAGCACCTTCCAGTGAGAGACCGGCCCGAGCGTAGCAGAACGCAATACAGGCAGCAAGCCAGTTGGAAAGCGTCCGTTTAGAGACAGGACGACCCAGACGGTTAGGATCGAAGGTCAGAAAGAGCTGAGGGGACGAGCGGTGAGCCCTGGTACGATCAAGGTAGTATGCAAGGGCACGCTTACAATCCAGCGTGTGCAACGCCTGTTCCCCAGGATGAGAATGGGGTTTAGGGAAAAAGACAGGCAACACAATGGACTGGTTGAGGTGAAAAGCCGAGACCACCTTGGGAAGGAATTTAGGATGGGTACGCAGAACCACCTTGTCATGGTGAAAAACAGTGAACGGTGGATCGGCGACCAGTGCATGCATTTCACTAACCCTCCTGGCAGAGGTGATGGCAATGAGGAAAAGCACCTTCCATGTTAGAAGTTTGAGCGAAGTTGTGGCAAGAGGCTCAAAAGGGGGTTTCATGAGGGCTGATAAAACCACATTCAGGTCCCAGACGACAGGAGGAGGCTTCAGAGGTGGTTTGACATTGAAGAGGCCTCTCATGAACCGGGAAATCAGTGGATGAGCCGTGAGAGGTTTTCCGAGGATAGGCTCATGAAACGCAGTGATGGCACTGAGGTGGACTCTGATTGAGGTAGACTTGAGGCCAGCCTCGGACAGAGAGAGCAAATAGTCCAGTACAGTTTCCACCGCTAATGAGGTGGGATCGTGATGATGCAGGAGACACCAAGAGGAGAACCTGGTCCACTTCTGATGGTAACATTGGAGGGTGGCCGGTTTCCTGGAGGCATCCAAAATGCGACGGACAGGCTGAGACAGATTCTCTGGAGAGGTCAGCCCGAGAGAAACCAAGCTGTCAGGTGGAGCGAAGACAGATTGGGGTGCAGTAGAGATTGATGTTGCTGTGTAAGTAGAGTAGGAAACACAGGAAGAGGAATGGGCTCCCTGGAGCTGAGCTGAAGCAGGAGGGAGAACCAGTGTTGGCGAGGCCACCGAGAGCGATGAGAATCATGGTGGCCCTGTCCCTGCGGAGTTTGGATAATGTCCGCAACATCAGAGGTAGTGGAGGAAAGGCATAGAGGAACCGATCCGTCCAGTTGAGCAGGAATGCATCTGGGGTCAGACGATGAGGAGAGAAGAGTCTGGAACAGAACTGGGGCAGCTGATGGTTGTGAGGCGCTGCAAAGAGGTCCACCTGCGGAGTGCCCCAGCGAGCAAAGATGGAGTGGAGTGTTGAAGGGTCCAGCGTCCACTCGTGAGGTTGAAGGATGCGGCTGAGATTGTCAGCCAGGGAGTTCTGTTCGCCCTGGATATAGACAGCCTTGAGGAAGAGATTGCGGGCCGTGGCCCAGGTCCAGATGCGTAGAGCCTCCAGACAAAGGAGGCGAGATCCGGTGCCGCCTTGCTTGTTTATGTAGTACATGGCGACTTGATTGTCTGTGCACAGGAGAAGGACCTGAGGGCAGAGAAGATGCTGGAAGGCCTTGAGGGCATAGAACATGGCTCTGAGTTCCAGGAAATTGATGTGATGTTGACGCTCCTGTGGGGTCCAGAGTCCCTGGGTGCGTAGATCTCCTAGGTGAGCTCCCCACGCATAGGGGGAGGCATCCGTGGTGATGATCATGGAGTGAGGGGGTAGATGAAAGAGCAGACCCCTGGAAAGATTTGAGGAGTTCAACCACCATTGAAGAGATTGCTGAAGAGACGATGTCACAGAGATGGGATGAGAAAGAAGATCCGTGGTCTGTGACCATTGATTGGCGAGAGTCCATTGAGGTATTCTGAGGTGGAGATGTGCCAGAGGAAGTACATGTACTGTCGAGGCCATGTGACCCAGGAGGACCATCATCTGTCGGGCAGGAATGGAGTGATGCAGGAGCACCTGACGACAGAGGTGGAGTAGGGTCCGCTGACGATCGGAGGGGAGAAATGCCCTCATTAGTGTGCTGTCGAGAACTGCTCCAATGAACTGAAGTCGCTGTGTAGGAAGCAGATGCGACTTGGGGTAGTTGATCTCGAACCCCAGGAGATGGAGGAGAGAGATGGTGTGATGAGTGGCTTGTAGCACAAGCGTCGATGTAGGAGCTTTCACCAACCAATCGTCCAAGTAGGGGAACACCTGGAGGTTGTGAGACCTGAGGAAGGCCACCACCACAATAAGGCACTTGGTGAACACCCTGGGCGATGAAGCGAGGCCAAAAGGTAGCACTTTGTACTGATAGTGACTGTGCTGTATCTGAAACCGTAGGTAGCGACGTGAAGTCGGATTGATTGGGATGTGAGTGTAGACCTCTTTGAGGTCCAGGGAACATAGCCAGTCGTGTTGAGAGAGAAGAGGGTACAGCGTGGCAAGGGAGAGCATTCTGAACTTCTCCTTGACCAGACACTTGTTGAGGTCCCTGAGATCGAGGATGGGACGAAGGTCTCCTGTGTTCTTGGGAACCAGGAAGTAGCGGGAGTAGAATCCCTGACCCCTTTGGGCCGGAGGCACCTCTTCGATGGCATTGAGAAGAAGGAGGGATTGGACCTCCCTCAGGAGGAGGGGGGTTTGGGAGGAGAGAGAAGCAGACTCTACGGGAGGATTGTCTGGTGGAAGAGTCTGGAAGTTGAGAGAGTAGCCGTGGCGGATGATGTTGAGGACCCATTGGTCTGATGTGATGACCTCCCAACGGCTGAGGAAGATTTGGAGACGTCCCCTGATTGGTTGAGGAAGAGGCAACGAGGGAGGAAGACTGGCTATGCCCTGGAGAGAGGAGTCAAAAGGGCTGAGAGGGTTTCGAAGTAGGGAGAGGCTTAGCAGGCTGAGTAGATTGAGAACGAGCCTGAGTGTGTTGATGTTGCGGACGGGGCCGCCGAGGTTGTTGTGAAGGCGGATTGAGGGGTCTGGCAGAGAACCTGCGCTGGTACGAGGACTGTGGTCTGTAAGGACGAGCAGGTGGAGCCTTTTTCTTAGGTTTGATAAGGGTGTCCCACCTGGTCTCATGGGCGGAGAGCTTCTGGGTGGTTGAATCTAAGGACTCCCCAAAAAGTTCAACCCCAAGACAGGGAGCGTTGGCTAGGCGGTCTTGGAGGTTGATGTCCAAATCAGATACCCTCAACCAGGCCAGGCGGCGCATGGCAACGGCCATGGCAGATGCACGGGAGGTCAGCTCAAAGGAGTCATAAATAGAGCGCACCATAAATTTTCGCAGTTGAAGGAGGCTGGAAATTTGCTGTTGGAAGAGCGGAACTTTGCGCTCTGGGATGTATTTTTGAAGGGCGGACAGTTGTTGCACCAGGTGTTTCATGTAAAATGAGAAATGAAATGTGTAATTGTTCGCCCTGTTGGCCAGCATAGCGTTTTGATAAAGGCGCTTGCCAAACTTGTCCATCGTTTTGCCTTCTCTGCCAGGAGGGGTGGAGGCATAAACACTGGAGCCTTGAGTTTTCTTCAAGGTAGACTCAACTAGGAGAGACTCATGGGGTAGCTGAGGTTTGTCAAAACCTGAGATCGGGATGACCCTGTAAAGGCTATCCAGCTTATGGGGGGCCCCAGGAACGGTGAGTGGGTTCTCCCAGTTCTTATAAAAAGTTTCCCGCAGTATGTCATGTACAGGTAACTTGAGAAACTCCTTGGGAGGCTGTTCAAAATCCAAGGCCTCCAAAAAGGCCTGGGATTTTTTGGAGTCAGACTCGAGAGGGATGGAGAGAGCCGCTGACATCTCCTTGAGGAATCTGGAGAAGGAGGATTGCTCCGGCTTAGAAGTGGTATTGGGCGCTGAGGGCTCCTCGTCCGATGATGATGCGTCCTCCTCGGTACCGGGAGGGGAGTCTTCCCATAAGTCCGGGTCCCTGACATCAGTGTGTGCATGTCGAGATATCGGGGTGGAAGGCTCAGTATGGTGGGTCTTGGATAGAGACTTGCCAGAGCGCACTGAGACATTACCGGGAGAGGAAGATCGGTGCTGGTCTCGGTCCCGGGAAGAACGGTGCCGGTCTCGGTCCGGGGGGGACCGGTGCCCAGCCTGGTACCGAGGAGGATCGGCATCAGCGTGGGTATGACGCACGGGATGGGCACGAAGGTGCTCAGCCAAGAGGATCGGCATGGAAGAGCTAAGCGGTACCGATGGAGTGGATACCGGTTGGGCGGTGTAAGGCTCGGGCCGGTCTGGTACCGAAAGGAGCGGTGCCAAGATGGTCGGTAACAGGTGCTGGAGTTGTTGCTGCAGCTGTTCCTGTAATTTATCTTGGAGGATGGTCGCGATGCGGTCATCCAGGGGTTGCACCGGAACCGCTTTTTTCTGCTTCGGTTCCTTAGGTGCCGCTCCACGCCCCGGCGATGAGGAGGCCGATGATGAGGCACTCACCGAGATCGGGGCGGAGTGTTTCCGGGGTCGGCGTGAAGCCGGTAGGGCCGGTGTCGCCACTGTGGCCAGAGGGCGCTCCAGGGAAGTGGAAGGCTTCTTAGCCGGCTTACCTGGCGCCAGTGGCGCCGATGAAGGATTGGGCGTCGTCGAAGTGGTGGGTGCTGATTTTGGCGGTACCGTAGTCGACGCAATCGGCTCCATCGCAGATGCGGTGCCGAAGAGGATGTTCTGCTGGATTTGTTGATTCTTCAGAGTACGTTTTTTAAGAGTGGCACAGCGGGTGCAGGAGTCCGCCCGATGCTCAGAACCCAAACACTGTAGGCACCAATTGTGTGGGTCAGTGAGGGAGATCGGGTGTGCACACCGCTGGCACTTCTTAAAACCCGGCTGCGGGGGCATGAATGGAAACACGGCCTCCGCAAAATCAAACCCGGAGGCCTGTATGGTGACAACAGGCCCCGCCGGGGCTGGAACGAAAACAAAGTAAAAAAATCAAATTTTTTTTTTGAAAAATAAAATAAGAGAAAAACCCGAAGGGCAAGGGAGAAAAATAGAGAGAAAAAACGCGAGCGGGAAGGCAAAAAGGTGGATTCAACGGTTGTTGAGAATACACGCGTCTTCTTCGCTCCGCGGAAACGAAGAAACTGGGGACCACGCACTCCTCCGTTGGGCGGGAAGGCACTCGCGCATGCGCGGTGCGGCCAACTAGAACTTTCTAGTTAAAAAGGTCCGTACCGGGGCTCCGTCGGTGACGTCACCCATGCGTAAAGAATATGCTGCCTGCTTGTCCTGGAATAAAATATGGATCTCAATTTATATCAACCAATACTTGCAGACTTGCTAAATTATGACATGGGGACACATTTTTCCCTGTCCCCACGGGAACTCATTTTCCTATCCCGGCGAGTTCTTTTCCTGTCCCTGTCCCATTCCTGCAAGCTCTGTCTTCATCTGCACAAGCCTCAATCACTTTAAAATCAGTTTTCAAGGCTTGTGTGGTTAAGGCAGAGCTTACAGGAATGGAATAAGGACAGTGACAAAACTCACAGGGACGGGGAAATTGAGTTCCTGTGGGGACGGAGAAAAATTTGTCTCCGTGTCATTCTCTATGAAATTATTGGAGACTGTAATGGCTAATCTACTTTCAAATTTTCTATATGATCATAATTGTTTAAGTAAAAACTCAATTTGGTTTTAGATTCCATCACAGTACGGAATCTTTGCTTTAGTTTCAGATACAAAACTTTAGCTAACCCAAAGTCCTGAATTGATATTATTACATTTGGATTACACCAGTGCATTTGATTTCAGTAGTTCATGAGATATTACAGTTAAAGCTTAGCTATCTAAGCATACTGGTAAAGAATTGAATTGGATTAAGGAATTTATTTGTAATCGCTGTTAAGAGTGAAAATTAATCTTTCTTTTCATTCAGTTAGAAATCAAATTGTGGAGTACCACAAGGTTCCCCCACGTTCTGCTGTACTCTTAACATCTATATGTCTTTGTTTGGAGACCTTTTTTAGAATCTGTCTGATTTTGTTCTTTTGCCCATGACATGTTACTTCTGGAGAAACCAAATTTCTGATACAGCCATTCTGATTATTAGTTACATCAGTAGAGTTAAGAGCTGGAGTAAAAATCATGGTTTAAGCTTAAATGCTAATAAAACTAAACTATTATGGCTGAGTTCCTCTTATAGATCAATTCTAGATTCAGTTTGATTACCTGATGGCCTCTCATTACTGGTTGAAAGATCCTCTAAGTATAGAGATTTTTCCTTGACACAAGATCTTTTTGAAATTACATCAGCTTCATAATATTTGCTCACTGTTTCTTGAAGCTTTTGTTGTTTCACACCTTGATTTACTGTAATTCTTTACATTATGGCATGTTGATCAGATTAAGATCTAAAATTGCAAAGATGCAAAATGTAGCAGTGAAACTGGTTTTTTGGTATGAAGAAATATGATAGTGCTACACCATTACTGATCAGACTACACTGGTAGAATTCTCTTTAAATTAGACTGCACTATTTGTAACATTATTGAAGGATCTAGTCCTGAATATCAGGTAGAGATCTTTCCCTTCCCAAAATTGATTAGACCACTTAGATCCAGAGAGTCTTTTCCACTGTTTTCCTTCTGTTAAATGTGTAAATTAAAAAAGATCCTTGAGAGTTCTTTGAATTTTCTAGCCATCAAATTTTGAAATTCCTCATCCTTTCAACTAAAATCGGTTGGACCGCTAGACGACCGAGGGATGAAAGGGGCTCACCATAGCGGAGAGATTACATGAATTTTTTTTGCCTCGGTCTTCACCAAGGAAGAAGTGGGGGAGTTACCAGTTCCCGAAATGGTATATTCTGATGAATCTGAGAAAAACAAATTTCTAACACTGGATGATGTAATGGGTCATTTTGACAAATTGAACAGTAGCAAATTGCCTGGACTGGACAGTATATATTCCAGAGTGCTAATAGAATTGAAAAATGAACTTGCAGAGCTATTAGTAAATTTGTAATTTTTCTCTAAAATCCAGCATAGTACAGCATCAGCATCAATGAGACAAACTTGGTTTTTCTTGTTACATAGAAGCTTTTGGACCCCTGTTCGTTTACAGAAATTAAATAGTTCAAACTCCAATAGATGTTGGCACTGTTATCTGGGCATAGGGACACTGGATCACCTACTTTTCTATTGTCCTTTAATACTTACCTTCTGGACGTCTATTTGGGGACATATTAACTTGATTTTAGGAGACTGATTCCGTTGTCATATGAAATGGTAATCTGTGGGTCATTATCCCTTAAGCCACCAATAGATAAACATAAAAACAGATTGTTGGGTATTATGACTGGGGTAGTCATCCAAATAGTCACAAAAAATTGGAAAAATTTTGATTTTTGAATTTTACTTTTTGATGGCACTCATGTTTAGTTTATAAATACGAAAAAATGATATTTATGCAAGGAGGTAATAAATGGTTTAAACGGGTATAGGGTCCATTGACTAACTTTATTGATACTACTTGAATGATGTTTCCCTTTATTCCTGATTAGAATTTACACATCCAGGGAGGAGGGAGGGAGGGAGATATTATATTGGAATTGTTTTCTTGATTATATTGAAATAAGGGGGGGGAGTGTAAAAATATTATTTATATATTTTATTGAAAGTTGTAAGTGCTATTTTTTAGTATATTCTGTAATGTATTCATGTATGCGCTATTTTAAGTTTCAAAGAATTATAAAATCCAGCATAGTACCGGAAGACTGGAGGGTGGCCAACATGGTGCTGATTTTTAAAAGGGTTCCAGGCAAAATGGTAGAGACTATTATAAAGAACAAATAACAGAACATATAAATAAGCATGGATTAATGAGAGAAAGCCAACATGGATTTAGTCAAGGGAAATCTTGCCTCACCAATCTACTGCATTTCTTTGAAGGGGTGAATGAATATGTAGATAAAGGTGATTGATATTGTGTATTTGGATTTTCAAAAAGAATTTGACAAAGTACATCCATGAAAAACTTCTGATGAAATTAGAAAGTCATGAGCTATGAGATAATGTTCTATTATGGATTAAAAACTGATTGAAAGAAAACAGACTAGATTAAAATGGTTAATAATCTTAATGGAGAAGGGTAAATAGTGGGCTTCTCTAAAGGCCTGTGATGGGATGGCTGCTTTTTAACATATTTATCAATGATCTAGAAATGAGATAATTAAATTTGCTGATGATACATAGTTGTTAAATCACAAAAGGATTGTGAAAATTTGCAAGAGGACCTTGTAAGACTTGGAGACTGGGCATCAGAATGGCAGATGACGTTTAATGTGAACAGGTGCAAAGTGATTCATTTGGAAAAGAGGAACCCAAATTATAGCTACATGATGGTGGGTTCTATGTTAGGAGTCACTGCCCAGAAAAAGGATCTAGGTGTCATTGTTGAGGATACATTGAAACCCTCAGCTCAAAATGTAGCAGCGGCTAAGAAAGCAAATAGAATGTTAGGAATTATCAGGAAAGGAATGGAAAACAAAGATGAAAATGTTTTAATGCTCTCATATCACTCTATGGTATGGCTGCACCTCAATTACTGTGTGTAGTTCTAGTCGCCATATCACAAAAAAGAAATTAGAAAAGGTACAGAGAAGGGTGACAAAAATGATAAAAGGGATGGGGGATGACTTCCTTATGTGGAAAGACTATAGCAGCTAGGTCTCTTTAGCTTGGAGAAGATACAGCTCGGGGGGATATGATGGAGGTCTATAAAATAATGAGTGGAGTGGAAAGAGTAGATGTTAAATCATTTGTTCACTCTTTCCAAATGTACTAGAACTAGGGGGTATGCGATTAAGCTACTAAGTAGAAGATTTAAAACAAACTAGAGAAAATATTTCTTCACACAACATGCAATTAAACTCTGGAATTTGTTGCCAGAGAATGTGGTGAAATCAGCTTAGTGGGGTTTAAAAAGGTTTGGATAATTTCTTTAAAAGAGAAGTCCATAGTCCATTTTTGAAATAGCATGGGGAAATCCACTGCTTATTCCTAGAATAAGCAGCATAAAATCTGTTTTACTACTTGGGATTTAGCTATGTACTTGGGACCTGGGTTGGCCACTGTTGGAAACAGGATACTGGGCTTGATGGACCTTCGGTGTGTCCCAGTATGGCAATTCTTCTGTTCTTATTTCATCACTCCCTTAAGATATTTTTATTTTAAAAAATATTTAGGTTAACTTTATATTGTTTGTTGTAATTCCAAGTGTCTGTCTTTGATTAAGCTTTTGATACTAATTAAGATTCTTTCACTGGTGCCATGTACATAATTATGACTATAAACCCAACTGGATGCCTACTCTCAAAATGTTGATGTCACAATGTGCTCTGAGAGTTTAGCTTATCATTTTTTTCTTCTCCAGAGAGTTAAACTGCCTGGTACATTGCTGTATTGTAAGTTTTATGAGCAGGGACCTTTAGACATAACTTGAGAGCAGATTTAGCTGCAAGAGTTAGACCTGTTACAATTCTGCTGCAAAGTTATTTGCATTTCAGGTATTAACGTTACTTATTTTACTGTATAAAAATAGTCTGTGATCTGTTTTCATGTATCTGGGTCAAGATTATGCAATCATACTAGGTGTGGCAAAGAACAGCAACACTTAAAACAATAGGTTCTGATAGCCACACAAAGAATTTGTACTGCTACCTACTAGAAGGGTGGGCAACCTTTGAAACAGCCCATGTTGGTGGGTATTTATTAATGCTTAGTACATAATATTGCCATTATTTTGGGTTAATTGGGAAAGGGATAGAGGATAGGATTTGAAAAACTGCCTATCTGTGGTTACAATCAAAGCAGTTTCCAATGCAATAAATGTCATTCTGGACAGTAGGGGTATTCTCCGCATGCTTATGAGTCTTGCAGAAGGAATACATTCCAGATTTTCAGCTCCTCCTCCTCATCCAGAAGGCTCTGCTGCCCCCTTCAGTTTTTCCTTCTGTACGGGAGTTGGAAGGTGTCTTTCTGATCTGCTTTGTATATTTCTTTATTTTTGGTATTTTTTTGCACCTATCAGTGCACCAGAGCTCCCCAATGTGGAGGTAAGCTCGGCATGGAGAAGAAGCAGACTTGGGTCTGCACTGTAGCCAGCAAGTTAATCTCATGGGAACCTGTTTGGCCAGCCTACAGAAAACTTTGTGGAGCTTGGGGTCCATATCCCTAGTAGTTTAGCTTGCCTACTAAATCATAGAGGCTTGAACAAAAGCTGTTAGGCATCTACAGGGGGCTTAGTGGGGCTCTTCAGGGTGCCGGTTGCAATTTTGCCTCCCCTTGTTCATGTATGTGGTTCCACAGGGATTGAGGGATCAGTATGACGGTCCAAATGGTAGTGCAAAGATCTCAGCGTTTGGAGGATTGGCTGATTGAGGCAGAGATTCTCTCAAAATCCAGCTACTGCTTAGAGCTTGAGGCAGGCTGCAGCACTTTCAGGGCACATGTCACAGTGAGTAAGGCTATTACAGCCTATGGGCAAAATTGGGGAGAGGGGTCTTAAAATCATGTTTTTGAAGGTTTATGCCACATCATGTAGGGTCTTCCACCTCTAAAATCCTGTTTTTTTGAGTTTTTAACTTTAGGTTGTTTTTGAGCTGTTTTTTGGTGCTAAAATGCTATCTTGGATTTCCTGATTTTTTTTTTTCCTTCAAAGTTCTCCAGATCCTTCAAATCACCACATTTTGCCTCAGAATTGGCATGGATGGAGTCCTTAGGCTGTTTTACTCCTAATTCATGCCAATTTGTGCTGGATAGATGCCAGAAGAGCACCCTTGTGCCACATGAAACACAGCATGTGAAGAGGAGCAGGAGTGTTGAGCTTAGCCTTCCCTTTGGTCTCTAGGGCTGAAGATCCTTCATGAGGCCTGTTTACCAGAAGAAAATTGCTCCTGGAGCCCTGGTACAGCAGCATACCTAAGAGTAAGGGCATGGTAAAGCCTTTTCTCCTGAATTTGTTAATTTAATGTGGAGAGCTTATTTGGATAGCCGGGATCCTCATTTGAGATCTGGCAGCAAGCCAAGAGTCACACAAGGGGGCTTGGGCAATCGGTACCTCAGGGTCATTGACTGAGGCAGACCAGGATCCGGTGGACCTTTTCTGACAGGGATTTGGAAGGCAAGAGGTCAATCTATATGCCCTTTGACACAGAGCAAGTAAGTATACGGAAAGCAGTGGTGGCCCTCGGTCAATGGGAAGATCCCACAGTACACTGGCTGTTCAAGCCTTCAGTGCTATTAGAGCTCATTACTAACTCTCTGCGGGAGTTGCAGTTAGACTCCCAGTAGGCTTCTTCCACTCAGTGTTCTATCTTGAGCAGAGTGAAAATGCAAGTCACGTCTCTTCCCTGGTATCCTTATATGAGTGTTGTAGTTACAAAGCATTGGAATGCTCCTGAGAATTTTTTAAAGGTAGCCAAGGTAATGACTAGGCTGTATCCTATAGTACAGGATTGTCAGCGGATGTTCGCTCAGCCTAAGGTGGAGTCCTTGGTTGCTCAGGTAACTAAGCGCATGTCCCTGCCTAGTGAGGGAGATATAATATTAAAGGATATTGCAGGATCACAGAATGGATGTGGTACTAAAAAGGCAGTTTGAAGCTTTGGGAATCAAAGCAGCTGCAGAAGCCTCTTGTGGCATGTGCTTGTCATACCAAGATGCATGGGCTCACCCTGGCAGAGGATGAGCCTTTGCTAGAAGGGATGGATTATGTAGCCAGTGCTCTCTAAGACATAATCAGAGTCATGAGCAAGTCTCGGCTTATTCAATTTCAGCCCATAGAATGCTCTGATCAGGCAATGGGTGGGAGATTCTACCTCCAAGGCTACGTTCAACAGACTCCCTTTAAAGGACAGATGTTTGGAAAGAGTCTGGATGATCTGATGGCCAGCATTGCAGATTGCGGGCCAAAATCTCTGCCTGACAGTAGACCACAAAACCTCTAGAGGTTCTGGGTGATCTAATTTTCTTAATTCCAGGTGCTTTCAACAGTATTCAGGAGGAGCTTCATCTGGGAGATTATATCAGGGCTCAAGACAGAGATTCAAAGGACCTAGGTGAAGCCAAGCCTCTGGTCTCATCCTAAAGCAGCCTCCAAGAAAGCGCAATAATGCCAGGGCCAAAGTCTTCCCCCTGAGGATAAGAGGAAGATTCTCAGTGTATGCTGAGATCTGGGCACAGATCTCTTCAGACTGCTGGGTGCTGGCGATTCACCCATCCATTAACAGACTGGTTTGTGAACTCCCCAATGGGACAACCAGAAAGGTCATGCAGTGTCTTGGCTTGTAGAAATTCAGACCATAGAGCCAGTGCCGTCAGAAAAATTGGGATTGGGCAGATACTCCATATATCTAATCTAATTTGATACAAGATTTCTGAATCACTCTCATACCATTTAGTTCAAAGTGGTTTACATAAAAAGAAGCAATAATAATTCTATGGGAAAATACAATTCCTTGAATAAAAAGATGTCCATACAAATCCTTAACTAAAATGACTAACTTTACAGACTATCATATAAAAATGTTTTTCAGCATTCTATGAAATTTCCAATAGCTAACTTCTATTCTTATTTGTATAGGTAAATCTTTCCAAATAACAATAGCAGCATATTTAAAAGAAGAATTAAATTGACGTTTAAAACGTATACCTCTAACAGGGGGAAACTGCAATAAAAATGTATTACTCAATCTATTAGATGAATAAGGCAAACATGATAGAACAAAGTGAAATGATTGGAAGCCTCTGCCTCTGTGACGCAGGGGTTAGAGCTACAGCTGTGGGTTCAAATCCCTCACTGCTCCTTGTGACCCTGGGCAAGTCACTTAATCCCCTCATTGTCCTAGGTACACTAGATAGAGTTTGAGCCCACTGAGACAGATAGGGAAATATGATAAAGTACCTGAATGTAAAACCACTTAGGATATAAATGGTATATAAATAGTTTTAAACTCTACACGTTTATAGTCATCCAGTGAAGTTTCTTATTCTTTATAGTGCCCAAGAAAGGCTCAGAGGACTGGAGACCCATTCTGGATCTCACCCATGTCAATGCAGCCCTAAAGATTCCACGCTTTCGCATGGAGACCATGCAGTCAGGCATTACAGCAGTTATACTTTTAGAGCAGAACAGATTTGTAGTTCAGGGAGTCTCCCCGTACCCCTCCTTCATATATGTTCTTATATAGGGCTGTCGTCTGCTTTGGGGCAACAGAGCCCTCTAGAGAAGGAGGAGTTGAAAACCTGGAATGGATTCCTTCTGTATGACTCATGAGCATGGGGAGAATACTCCTACTGTCCAGAATGACACACCTATCTATTAGAAAAGCATTAGCAAGGTAAGAGCCTAATCTCTTTTTAGAAGGGATCTTCAATAAGTTTCTGCACTTTTATTTTTTTAAACACTATTAAATATCTCAAAAGGAAATTACATCACTTTTCCACATGACCACCTTGTTTTGCCTGCCTGACTAGTCACATGACTTTCTACGACACGCCCTCTTACCACTTCTCGTCCTGTTTCCCATGAAAATCTGAAAGTGCAGAAACTTTTTGATGAACCCTCATACATATTATATACAGTACACTGACAAATCCGTGCAGGACAGTTCCGCTCAGACAAATGCTTCCTGATAATTGCACACGAAAAAGTGCAGCCTGTGAAGGATATCTGGAAGGCCCTGATTTGCTGAGGCTGGTGCCTCAAACCCGTCCCAAGGGGCGGAGCTTGAGGATTCTCAGCAAATCGCAGCCTTCCAGATATCCAGTAAAAGGGTTCCCATAATCAGACTGTAAACTTAACCCTCAAAAAGACAAAAAAGTATCCTGTAAGGGCAGACCTCCCATTCATTGCGCGCATTTGTCGTGCATGCAAATGTCGGCGCCCATTTGCACATTTGATGGGTCACCATTATATACAGGTAATTATTTTGTAACTGGGGAAATGGAGGGTTAAGTGACTTGTCCAGAGTTACAAGGAGCTGCAGTAGGAGTTGAACCTAGTTCTCAGGCTGGTGCACTAATCATTAGGAAATGCCTCCACTGCACATTAATTTCAGTCTTAAGAATGGGCAAGGGACCCAAACCTTGAGCATGCCTGGATTTAGTAATGATACATAAGGTGGTAGGTATTCAGGTCAAAGAAGAGCTGTACCTGCTTGCTTTAATAATAATAATTTTATTTCTTATATACTGCTATACCATAAGGGTCCGGTGCATGAGTTTGTTCCAAGGGGTTTCATTATCGCACTATTTGCTTTCCTCTGTACTTCTGGTTGTTCAGTCTTTGCAAAGACTGAGGCCAATCCCACCCCTCCTGCCTTCTGAGTGCAAAGATCTTAAATATGGGCCTCTTAGTTGGGGGGGGGGCACAAGGCTGGAGGTTTACTGAGGTGTGCCTAGTAATCTTGCACCAGTTCTGCTATGGTAATCTCTGGTTTTATCTAGGTTTTTGGGTTGGAGGGGTGAGGTATCTTAATGATCACTGCAGGGACATGAGGAATGGAGATAGGAAGGATAGCAGAGGGAAAAGCATCGGGGATGGGGTGAAGACTGGGAAAAAAAGGAAAAATGTTTTGGGGTGTGGGATTTTGGAGAAGGAGGATCAATGAGGCACAGAGGATAGGAAAAGATTATCTGGGATGAGCTCCTCAGCCCTATTCATCTCTCAAACTATCCCCTCCTCCTTGAAACTGATGCCCTCATACACACATTCTTTCACCCACCTTCTTTTAACCTATCTCCTGTTTGCCTTTTGTGTAGGGCCAGTGTGTTACATCTAAGAGCCTAAAGCTGAAATTTGAGAGGGGACATAAAGTTCACCCACAAGCTGTGTCACTTTTGCATAGGCTCAGGGTCCCTTATGAGCCCCGAGTGCAATTGCCTGGATTATATTTTTATTTTAGGCTGACCATCTGTACCAGTACTTTTTCCCCGACTTTTCATAGTTAATAACCTTTTCACCAGCTTGTATTCTTACATTCCCTTGATACTTTCACTAACTCTTACTGCTGTTACCTTGAGCTCAAAAAAGGCTAGTTGCCCTACTTGTCTGTCTCTTGAGATTAGGACTGATCAGGTGTTCTGTTTGTGGCAGAAACTCGACACCACTATTTTCAAATGCCTGTTGGGTAGTGACAGGTATGCGTATTTCATTTTTCCGTGAGATAGTAGGCTAAAAAACAAATATGCTTCCTGGTGCTCCTGTGAGCGACAGCAACGCCCACAGCGACTTTCGGTAGTCAAGCTAAAGCAATGCGGATAAGGCCAGAAGCGACGGGGCTTAATGGGCTGTATGACGTCACAGTAGCAGCCCAGGTACGGCCGCTTCGGATTCCTGACACATAAAAACATCCCCGGAGAGCTCACACCCACAGTCCGCTGCACTTTCCACCTCCTCCATTGGCTGAGGGGGTCGCCGCTGCCAACCAATCAGCAGCCGCCTGGGCTCTTCACATGAATGAGCAGTGTGTAAGGTCTCTCACTGCGTTTGGTGCAGCTTCTTGGGAAACTTTCCATACTACGGAGCTTTTTATTAGGGGGGGGGGTTACTGTTAATCCATTCGCTTCCTGCGAGTGGGAGAGAAGGGCATTTGCAGGCAGATCCCTTCCCGAGGGCACAGGCAGCCAGAAGAAAGAGGCCCCTTGCCTGGCATTTTTCTGCATGGCATTTTTCCTCGGATGGTGCTGACCATGTCCTGATCCCGGCTACAGACATGACGGTGACACGCTTCTGGGCCTGGGTTGTACTCCTGCTTCGGTGTGGGCACGACCCTGTCAGTTCCCAGGCAGGTAGGTGGCACGCCAAGTCTTTCCGTCTCTAGCCCTGTGAGAACAGCGCACAAGTGAATCGCAATCGTCCCACGGGCAAGAAGCGAAAGCCTCAAACGCGGGCATAAATCAGTGTCGGTGCTCTTTATGGCTCAGTGGCTTGCTCGCGTTTCATGTTTGGTTAAGTGCCTTTGAACCTGCTCTAGGGAGCAGAAAAACCTGTTTCGCCCGTGGGAGCGTTTTGAATTTATTGTTTTCGTAATTTGTTCAAGGTTTAGTGACCCCGCTGCTTGTTAGCTGCCAGCTAGCCCCGAGAAGGTGTGTCTCTAAGCGTTTTGGTGGTTTTTTCTTTTTTTTAATTTAACAGGTTCTAAACCCCGATCGAAGAGCGACTCGTTTTAAAGCTGCCTAGGATGCAATTTATGGCACTGATCAAAATTTTAAAAAGTGATTTAATAGATTAATGATACGTTATTGAACTATGTATTCTTCTAAAACTAGTCATTTGTGTTTCCAGCTCTTTTGAGAGCGCCTTAATATTTTTTTTGAAGTTTGCCAATTCCGTTTAGTGTATACTGGTTCATTCTTTTTTTTTTTTTTTTCCCCTGATCTGGTGTAAATAGCGAAGCAGTTACGTCTTTTGGCAAACAAAACTGAACAACAAATAAGGAAGTGAGGACAGGCATTTTAACAGTGAGTGGGGAGGGGGGTGCAAATATTTCTCCTCCCCGTCCTTCCCGGTTTGTTCAAATATTCCAGAGAAAAGGTACTTATGCAAATCAAATTTCAAGTGAAGAAAATAGTGAGAGATGAAAACCCACAAGTGAAGCTTCACTTTCCCAGTGACCAAATTTTCATCGTTTGAACACATAAGAAACAATGCTGTGAGGCAGATATTTATTTGAGAGACGGGCATTTTAATTAAACCCTTTGGTGGATATTTAATAGAGAGAATTCATTGTGTAAACCAACAATTGTAGTTTTTTTTTTCATAAACTGGTTTGATCTGTATGCCTAGACACCCCTGGGTCATCTCGAACGATTAAAGGTGCCCATGCTTCTTGCAGCGTGTTAAAAGTAAAAAGGCTCAGTTTATTATTGGTTTTCTTGAGAAATAAAAATACATTAGTTATGGCTAAGCGAGATTTCTCTATGCATCCTTGATGGCAAGGTAGAAGAATACTGCTGCATTGCTATCCCTAGAAAGCCTGCTCCATTGTAAAAGGTGAAGTATAAAGACAGAATGATCTTGTTAAAAAAAAAAAACAACAACCCACAACAACACATTTTTAATCAATGGCCTTTTGGGTCAGGCGGCAAAATAAATATGTCTTGCAGAGGTACTTGTAAAATACCCACCTCTGTGATAAATTCCCTGTAGTAGGATGAGACTAACAAACCAAAGAAACAGATTGATACAGACTACGGAGGACGGTTTATTGGCTGCCTTTTTTTTTTTTTTCCAGTCGCATATTGTGTGTTTCGTTTGCCTTTTTGGTCTCTTAAATGGTTAGCTTCGCTCATAATCAAGTGCTGTAAACCACTGCTGTAAGACTGTAATAACGGTTTCTGCTTAGAAATTGAGAAGATGGTTGGGGGAGGGGGAGGTTGCGAACTTGCTCAGGTCTGGTAAAAAAAAAAAAAAAAAAAAATTGTACGAGAGAGGAGAAAACATAAATGTGTGCTTCTGTTTTGCTCTCTGACTCTTTCGTTTCTTCGCGGTTAAGACTTAACTTTGTGGAATTCTATAACTATTGCGTAAAAGGCGCTGGGAATGCAAATAGCCCTTTTTATGTTTAAATGATTTTTATTATTCCAGCAGTAAGAAGCAAATACAAACAGTAGTACCAGTCAGGAAATAACATTTTCAACAATATAATCAGTTCCCCTCCCCAAGAAATAGCCCTTTTTAAAGCCCCCCCCCGTGCTTTATTTGTACGTCGATTTAGACAGAGTTGGGGGGGGGGGCTCCGTTGTTGCAGCCTATTTTTAGGGGGTCTGGGTAAAAACCAGGATCTGCAGGATCCTCATTGACTTTCCATTCTTAAGGTGGTCTGCCCCTACATCCTGGAGATCCTGAGAATCCTGCAAATCCCGTTTTTTTTTTTTTTACCATGTTCCATTTTTTTAGGCAACCGCCTAAGTCAGCAGCTTCTGCAGTTTAGACCTGCGAGTACAGTTCTCTGGCCATTGGATTGAAATCTTCCACCGTCTACCACGGGTCGAATCTACCGCGCTGCGTTCGTCTTTAGGCGCAGTGGAAGACAGAAGTATGTTTGACAGATGCTGTAAGGGATGCAGTACCGCGGGGAGGCGATGGAGGGCAGAGCTGCTCAGTCAGCGGCACTTTTCAACTCTGCTCAGGACTTGAATCTCTTTCCCCGTTGCCCTCCTCGCTTTTATCGCTGCACTACGACCGGATACACGACTTTTATTTTGTGATTTGAGTTTATGACGGAGGTGGCATTTCATAATGAAACACAAGCGAGTGCCTAAGAATAAATAAAACTGTTCTCCACACCTTTTTTTTTTTTTCCCAGCCGCCAGCGCTTACTAAATATGAAAGCACTAAACTCACTGAAGGAAGGAAAAAAAAAAAAAAAAAGGATGGGGTTATAGGAGTCAATTCTTCAAAATGATCAGGGTGTTAAACCCCACAAGAGCTACCTTTCCCTGAACCACAGTCGAGGCATTTTCTCAATATCTAGGGGGCTCAAGCCCTCTCGGAGTTGGCACCTAGCAGCCCTTTAATTAATAGAAGAAAGTCTATTTTTTGCTTTAACTAACAGTAACACCAGTCAAGGAAGAACTGGTGCCAACCTGTTTTTAAGACAGGAAAAAAGACAGACCTTAAAAAAAAAAAAAAGGCAGCTGCCAGGTTTTGTTTGATATTGCTCCATTTCTGTCTCTAGTATGATCTACGCTTCTCATTTTCTTTTGTTGTTTATTTTATTTTAACTTGCATCTAGCAATCAAATAAAGCCTTCATCTGTGGGCTCCGTGTCTGGTCCTAGAGTCCTCCTGTGGCTGGGAATAGGTTACTGCTCTCTCAGAACTACTTACAGTACAATGATTTTTGTTTGACCACTAGATGTTACTGTAAGAGCAATAGGGAACGCTTTCCTCCTTTGGTGGCGTCTCATTTCTGCACTACCATCACCTACTCAAGGTCAAGGAAGTAGCTCCCAAGCTATTTTCCTTCATCCCATGGTAGAGAGTGACACAGGGACAAATTTGACCCCATGGGATCCATCTCCATCCCTGTCACAATGGGACAGGGACAGAACTCATGGGGATGGGATGGAGATAGATCCTACAGGGACAGATTTGTCCCCATGTCATTCTCTATCCCATGGCTTTTCTTCTAGTTTCTCTTTTTTTTCTGAACATTTTTAAGGATGAAGCAAGTAATTGGATGCTCGGCCACTAGGATCAACCTCGCCTGTCCAGTGAGCTGAAGAGCTAAAGAAAACCGGAGAAAGGCAGGTTACACCTGTTCCTGAGCAACTGCTCCAGGGTCTGGGAAATGTGTGGGATCGTAGTATTGCTGTGCAGGTCCTGGCTTGCTTTGAAAAACTTGTCTGCTCCATTCATGAAAGGCAGAAAAGTGCATGGCTCAGGAAGTCTTCTGTTATAAAACCATCACTTGGGTTCACAGGACTGGAATAGCAGTGGGATTTGCAGGCCAGGATTGTAGTTCATTGACAAGAGTGTGTGTCATTCTAGCACTGAGACAAGGGGTGAGAATTTACCCAAAAGACACTGCAATGATTATTCAGGAGTTTCTTAATGTGTTGAGGTTTTTGGTTTTTTTTTTTGCTCACATAAGGTGAGTCACCATTCTTTGTATACTTCATTTGGCTGCCCACATCTGAGGAGGATGAAGGTTTGTGGCAGGCAGCAGTAGAGGAGCCACACAATAGATGCTTGATATAGTCCCTTAGATGATTTCCTGTGCGTTCTTGGGGTCTCCATTGCTGATAGTCCCAGGGACAAGCACTTTAAACTGAAAAGTGAGTGAGACTTTCCAGCACAAAGGGAAGGCTGGAGTTCAGGAGTTCAGCTGATTATACACAGCACTGGAATTTCAACCTCGCATAGAGAAAGAGAGAAACTCTTTATAAGTTGTCTGTGAACAGCTAGGGGGCAGAACCCTTTCAGCTGCTGCCATTTCATACTGTGTCATTGGGTGGGATCAGGCTAGGCTGTGGTTAGGGCCCATGAAAGGCTATTAGATGCACTAGGCAAATCTTCAGTCTTGCATCCCCTCTCCCCCCCAATTACCTTTCTTGTTTTAGCCATACTCTCATCCCCCATCTCATGTTCAACAATCATGATTATTCTGCATAGTCCAACATCGCAATTAAGGAAGGCAATTTCTAAAAACCATTTGCAAGGCTAGGAATGATCAAGAAGGGGATCACGGACAGATCGGAGAAGGTTATTATGCCGCTGTACCGGGCCATGGTACGCCCTCACCTGGAGTACTGCATCCAGCACTGGTCACCATACATGAAGAAGGACACGGTACTACTCGAAAGGGTCCAGAGAAGAATGCCGCGGCCAAGCTTATCTTTGCAAAAAGTAAATTTGATCGTGTCTCACCGCTCCTATCCAAGCTTCACTGGCTTCCGATAATTTCCAGAGTCCACTTCAAATGCATCTGCCTAACTTTCAAGATCCTCCACGGCATCCTTCCTCCATTAATTCCACTTTCTTGGAACTCCTCAAATCTTAATACCACCAGACCTACCCAAAAATCTTAACTATCCTTCCCTTCATTAAAAGGCATTTCCCACCCAGGAAAGCTGGGGACTTCCCTCCCCTTCAGATTCACCGAGCTCTGGAACAACCTTACCTCCCCTCTTCGGAACCTGAGTTCTCTCCAATCCTTCCGTAAACATCTGAAAACCTGGCTTTTCTCAAAAATCTAACACTCCCTCCTCCTCTGACATCCTAGTCCTCTAAACATTCTTCTTTCCTCTGATCTTCATCTAGCCCTTTCCTTGGAGTTCCTTTCTCACCACAATTCCTGTAAACTGTGCCGAGCTCCACAACTATGGAGATGGTGCGGTATACAAACCTAAGGTTTAGTTTAGTTTAGAAGAACGACTAAAATGGTTAAGGGGATGGAGGAGTTGCCGTACAATGAGAGATTGGAGAAGCTGGGCCTCTTCTCCCTTGAAAAGAGGAGACATGATCGAAACATTCAAAATACTGAAGGGAATAGACTTAGTAGAGAAAGACAGACTTTTCACCCTCTCCAAGGTAGGGAGAACGAGAGGACACTCTCTAAAGTTGAAAGGGGATAGATTCCTTACAAATGTCAGGAAATTCTTCTTCAACCAGAGAGTGGAAGAAAACTGGAACGCTCTTCCGGAGTCTGTTATAGGGGAAAACACCCTTCAGGGTTTCAAGACAAAGTTGGACAAGTTCATGCTAAACTGGTGAGACTGGACTCATTTGAAGCACTGGTCTTGACCTAGGGGCCTCCGCATTAGTGGACTGCTGCGCAGGATGGACCACTAGTCTGACCCAGCAGAGGCAATTCTTATGTTCATATGTACCTCCTCTCTCTATGGATAGAAGTGTACTGTATGCTAGTGGTTCTTTCAATTGGCTGGCCTAGAGAATGACAACGGGGACAAATTTTGGCCCCATCCTCGCGAACTCTGATCCATATAAGCCTCAAATAGTTATGATTTTATATTGAAATCAAACTTCTTAAAGTATAAAAAGAAACAATATTCTGTACAACTGTCATTTTATAAATCACAAATAATACAGAGAAAGGATCAACAAAACCCATGTCTCCCCTCTCGCAAATATCTCCTCCACTATCGAGGAAACTACAGAATGCTACATAGAAAAATCATGCTGACTGAATATTAATTGCAAATTTTTTAAAAAAGTTGTCTTCGATAAAATCTTAAATTTCATCAATGACATCTAAGCCTGAATAATTTCAGTTAAAAAGTTCCACAGAGTAGGAGCAATCCATGCAAATGCATTTGTCTAAATGGAATCGCAACGAGCGCTGTTGGTATGACCATTCGATAGTCTTGTTATGCTAATATTCTAGAATCTAGGCTAAAAGTCCACTTTTTTGAGGCTACTTTTAACTCCTAACTCTTGCTCACTTGTAACCTACCCATGTCTGTTTTATCATTCCCTCTGCAAAATTCCCTAACCCCCCTAGATGTCTTGTTTGTCTGGTTTGATAAGATTGTACGCTCTATCAAGCAGGAATTGTCTCTTACGTGCTTAATGTACAGTGCTGCGTATGTCCAGCAGCGCTATAGAAATAAGTGGCAGTAGTAAGACAGGAGAACGTGGCAGGATCCCCTCACGCCTAGTATAAGGGCTGCAGACTTGCAGCTGGGGCTTGAGCACAGTCTGCTGATTAATCTCTTATTTCCCGCCAAAGAGCAGGCAAGGAGAGAGTGGAGCAAAGGGCAAACTCCAGGGACACAAGCGCCAGGAGAGTGCATGTCACTTTGGTCCCCCCCTCCCCCCCCTTCTCTGCTGCTTGGAGGGCACAGTAAAAAGAAAAACAACTCTGAAAGAAAGGATTAGAGGTGAGCAAGTTTTACAGCCTCAGAGAAGGGGAGGGCTTTGGTTTCTAGTGCTCTGTGTACGCATGTATCTCCTAATATATATACTGTAGACTCCTGCTCAGGGTGTGATCTATTGAACCTATTTCTCCCTGACTGAGATTTACACACCTTTCTTCCTGGTAACTAAGAAATAAAACAAAAAAAACAAAACAAAGGAAATAATGTGATACCTTTTTTATTGGACTAACTCAATGCATTTTATGATGAGCTTTCGAAGGTAACCCTTTCTGATCTGAAGAAGGGTTACCTTTGAAAGCTCATCATAAAATGCATTGAGTTAGTCCAATAAAAAAAGGTATCGCCTTATTTCCTTTGTTTTATTTCTTTATACTATCGTGGAAAGTGGACTAACATGGTCACCACACTTTAACCCTTTCAACATCCACAACTGTCCATACCAGCTGTAGATGCTGCACACACACTGCCCCACTTAGTAGTTAGGCCCCGATGCTGAAAGGTCCAGCGCTAATACTAACAGCGCAGACCCCATAGCGCAATAACCGTGCAGAAACTTAGCTCAAAACAAACAGTATTTAAATTATATATGTGTTATGAAACCTAAAACAAGGGGGATAATTTCCTAAAATGAAAGTCCATGAGCCATTATTAAGATAAACTCGGGAGGGCGTGGCCTAAGAGAAGCTCACACTTGAATTTTGTTTCCCCTCCGGTTAGAGGATGTAAATTTAAAAGACATCATCAACATCTCCTCTCACATCAGGCAGCATCATGGGGTAAAGATCTAGAACAATTGCTTATGTCTACTACTTATGGGGAATTTAGGAAACGCCTAAAAACATATCTGTTCCTAAAGTACTTAGGCAATTAACCTGCACAATCTCATTCCACATTAACTGATCCCTAGAGCTGTTAATCACTAGCTTTTAACTTTGTTAAATCCACTCAATTTGTAGCATCTTTTAATCAATGTTAACCGGCAGAACATTGTTAAATCCACTCAATCCGTAACCTCTTTTAATTATTGTAAACCACATAGAACTTCACAGTCCTGCGGTATATAAACTGTTATATTATTATTATTAATAATAATAATGGTTAGAGCTGCTGTCTCAGCACCTTGAGGTTGTGAGTTCGATCCCAGCCCACTCCTTGTGACTCTGGGCAAATCACTTAATCTTGCTAATGCCCCAGGTACCACAGTTAGATTTTGAGCCAGCCAGGACAGATAGGGAAAATACTTGAGCACCTGATTACTAGTCCGTGTATTGATAAACTTTTGGTTCTTTGTGAAAAAGGCAGTTAATAAATCCAAATAAGTAAAATCCACTGTTTATTTCTAAGATAAGCAGCATAAAATCTTGCTAGGTACTTGTGACCTGGGTTGGCCACTGTTGGAAATAGGATACAGAGTTGATGAAGCCTACGGTCTGTCCCAGTATGGCAACGCTTATGGTCTAATGGGGAGGAATGTGCCTGGCACATGCACGCATGAGTTTCTCAGTAAGCCCGGGTTGTGTACGCATTCCAAGACAAGACTTTTTAAAATATAAGCCTTTCAAAAACTTTCACATTCAATTTTCACTTTTTTACATGAAAGGCTCACGTAGTACAGAAACGCAGGCGCTGATGTGTATTTGCACTTTGCTCGGAATCACGCACACTTGTTTCTTGCTATCAGCATTTATAGGCTGCATGGAATTCCTTCTGCTTCTATAAAAATAATAATAATAATTTACTCTTGTATACTGCCATACCGGGAAAGTTCGAGGCGGTTCACAAAAAGTAGAGCTAATACATACAATGCAGATAAAAAGTACATCAGGTTAAAATAAGAAACAAACTTGATAAAGTTAAAACAGGATGCATTAAGATTCCGACCTATCAAATAGTTGTGTCTATAACTGGTAGTTTAAAGTGAGAGATTCTGAAGAAATCCTTTTTTTGCAAACCTTCAACGTTGCCCCCTGAACTTGCGGTACAGTTTCCAGCGTTTGCGCGCTGTTCTTTGAGCGTTGGAAGGGAATACCAAATGACTACTACTACTGTTAATTATTTCTATAGTGCTACCAGATGCACGCAGTGTTGCACAGAGTCACAAAGAATAAGAAAACAGTCTCTGCTCGGAAGAGCTTAGAATCTAAACAGGCAAGACAGACAAACAGGATGCCATGAATACAGTTAAGGGGAACGGTTAATCAGCAGGCTGGGTTGGAGGGGAGTACAGGACAATCAAGCCATTGTGACATCACTGATGAGGTTGCCTCTTATTGGTGGACGGAGGCATTATGACATCACAATCTCAGCTCTGCTTCCCAAAGACAAACAGGATGTCATGGATACAGTTATGGGGGATGGTTAATCAGCTGGCTGGGTTGGAAGGCAGAGGAGTAGGTTTAAGGATTGAAGGCTATATCAAAAAGGTGGGTTTTCAGGCCGCTTTTAAACAAGGGGAGGGGCATCCCGTTTGAGGACATTTTAATACAACTTACAGTCATTTGTATGCACATTTGTTTCCTGCACTAAAGCCCTCTGAACATTCTGCACAATTTTGTCCAGCGCTAATCGCCTCTAACATAGGTGTTAGGTTTTGAGCATCGACCCCTCTGTGTTCAACCCTTTTTTTTTTTTTTTGCAGAGCGCACTTTCAAGCTTGCTTGATCCTTGTGGCACAGAAAACCAAATTTCACATAGTTGTAAAATTTGCTTGTCATTGACTACTTGACTGTAAAATCCAGATAATTTAATCTGCCTGTCTAATTGAGCATTCAAGAAGCATATTGGCAACAAATGATGACAAAGACATATCAGAATCTGAGTTTCAGTCTGACAAACATTTGCAAAAGCAGATCAATAGAATTACAAAAGAAGTTTAAAATGCTGGTTTTCTGGGTTCAGTATATTTTAAGTCAGTGGTTCCAAATGCTGTCCTCGAGGACCTCCAGCCAGTCAGATTTTCAGGATAGCCCTTATGAATATGCATGGGGCAGATTTGCATGCCTGTCACCTCCATTATATGCAAATCTCTCTCTTGCATATTCATTAGGGTTATCCTGAAAACCTGACTGGCTGGTGGTCCTCCAGGACAGAGTTGGGAACCACTGACTTAAGTCATTGTTGATTACAACAAAAGTGTATTAAATAACCAACATTTAAAGAGAGTGCAACAAATCTGTTTTCAAATCAGCTAAAGATGACTCCCCCCCCCAAAAAAAAAAAGAAAGCCCCCATCTCTTTATAAATCCAGCAAATCAATCAAATAAATATAATCTAAAATATGCATTAACATTCAGGAAGCCAAAGATATCTACTGTTTTCTTATCCATCATGATATTCCAGCATGGTCAAACATTCAAATCATTTAAAAGGCAGATGGTCCCGCATCAAGTAAGAGTTCCAAATCTTAAGTAATCTCTGTTTTTTATTTTTATTTTTTTTATTTCTGACCTCATTTCAAGGGACATTTTTTTCCATCTTTAACGAAGCATGCATTTGCATTTTAACCCTCCAGTGCCCAAGGTACAAAATAAGTGTCTCTATATAATATGTAAACTGCTTTGATTGTAACCGCAGAGAGGTGGTATATCAAGTCCCTTTCAGTTTATGCTTCTGAGTCAAGGCATGTTTTAGGTTTTTTAATACTGTGTTCTTTAGTTTATTTACCCCTTTTTTACTAACGCGTAGTGCGGGTTTTAGCTCTGGCAGCGGTAGGAACTGTTCCGACGCTCAAAGGAATTCTATGAATGTCGGAGCAGTTACTGCCGCTGCCGGCACTAAAACCCGTGCTATGCATTAGTAATAGAGGGGGTTAGAGATTTGTAAAAAGCGTATGGAGACCATGGTTGTTTCTAATGCAAGATGTTGATTTGCTTTTTTCAGATGTCCATGGGCAAAAAACAAAAGAAAAATAGATCACCTTTTTCCAAACAGTACATTTTCCAAACAGTACATTTTTTGTATCCTCCTCCTCTCACAATAACTCTTTTTTTTTGTTTTTCTTATGACCACCTTCTTAGGGGTCTTTGGATAACAAACGGTTAATGACATAATGCAAAGTAATGAAAAGAACTCCATTTAAATAGTAAAGATTATTGTAATTCACTATACTTAGGAGTTGTGAAAGGGAAAATGAGGGCTTTGCAAATGCTTATCGACTCCGCTGCAAGATTAATCACAGGGGTTTCTAGGAGTACCCATATAACTCCTGTGTTGAAGAAATTACATTGGTTACCTATGCAACAAAGAGTGCAGTTTAAGATTGTTGCAATTATACATCAGACATTGGGCTCCTTTTACTAAGCTGTGTTAGGGCATTAACGCATGGAATAGCGTGCGCGCTAGACCTTAACGCCAGCATTGAGCTGGCGTTAGTTCTAGCTGCGTAGCGCGCGGTAATATCCTGCGTGCGCTAAAAACGCTAGCGCACCTTAGTAACAGGAACCCATTGTATCATGCTTCCCCAAAGATCTCACAAGAATTCTTCCAGATCTATAAACCGAGAAGAGAGCTTAGAGATGTAAATGGGATGAAATTAAGTTTGGAGGGTAGAATGTCGACTATGCATGCTAGGATCGGAGCATCAATGATATCTGTGGCTGGCGTAGAACTATGGAATGCCTTGGCTGGTATCCTGTGGTTTTGTATGGGGGAGGATGAATTTTAAGAAAATGCTGAAAACTCAATTATTTGCCAATACTTTCCTATGCTAAGGTATATTTCAGTTGATAATCGCCTTTTAGAATTTTTTTGACATCAATGTATGATTTAAAGCTTGTTTGTACTTCTGAATTGATTGAATTTGTGTTCTATCCCTATTATAACAGGGATGATTAACGATGGTATCTTGACTATGTTATATGTGATAATCGGAGAGAAACAAGATTTTATGTATGTGATATGGAAACCGCATAGTTGTATGCAGTATATATATTTTTTAATAAATACATTTCTAATATATAATTATAGAACGATCTAAAATGATTGTTTAATTTTTCTTATTTTTTTATCAATGAATTCATTTAATATAGATTGAAATCCCAAATTCACATCCCGTCAGTGTGGGAAGGCCAATTGAAAATAATTTGCCCTTAAAATGTCTTAAAATTTAGGAAAGATTCTTCCTTTCTCAATTCTGTAGGTAAACTATTCCATAAGGTGGGGGTAACTCCAACAATATGTTGCCCAAAGCAAGAGAAGAGATGGTGGTGCCCCCCCCCCAACCCAAGAGCACCCAAAAGGTAGCTGTCCCCCTTTAAAATTCTGGTCGGAGAGAAGGTTGCGGAGGTACCCTCACTCCTAACACTGGTTAGGCAATTCCTCAAAGAAAAAAAAGAGCATAACTTTATTCTCAGGCTACTAGAAGAGAAAAATAAAAGCCTAGCCAGTGTTAGCTGGCTATGCTCAGCAAAAATGTAATTAATTAGCCTGCAGTTCTAATATAAAAAATAAATACTGACTCTAGACCCTGCACTTCATTCTGTTAAATGCAAACATACGAGGTCTGACAAGTTCACGAGTTTGCCACCATGCGCTTACGTTGGCAGCCCTGTGCAAACAGCATGGAAAGGTTTCATAAACTTGGTATATTAGTGTCTCACAGCTGTGTTCATGTTGATGTGTGGCGGTGTTTTGCTGAGTGACGTTCATTATTGTTGTTGCATATTTTTATGTGCCATCGCAAGACTGTCACAGCTCGAATTAGAGCAACAAATAAATTCAATTTCTTGTTAAACTTGGCAAGAGTGGAAATGAAATTGGGGACTTGTTAGTCCAAGTTTATGGGGATAATGGCATGAAGAAAATGGCAGTGTACAAATAAATGGATTAAATGTTTTTCTGAGGGGAGAGAAAGCGTCGCTGATGAAGAGAGGTCAGGGTGGCCAGTAACGAGCAGAACTGATGAAAACATTGCAAAAAATTGTTGAATTGTGCGTCAAAATAGTCAGCTGACTGTGAGAAGCACTGCAGACCAAGTAAACATTGATAGAAAACATGAATATCTTAACTGAAAATCTTGGCATGAGAAAGGTGTGTGCAAAAATGGTCCCTCATGGCTCTTGCATCACAACAATGCAGCAGCTTACCCGGCATTGCCTGTGAGGGAGTTTTTAGCCAGTAAACAAAGAATTATATTGGAACACCCTCCCTACTCACTTGATCTGGCCCCCAATGACTTTTTTCTTTACCCAAAGATAAAGGAACTATTGAAAGGAAGACATTTTGATGGCCATTCCAGAAAAAGAGCTCCAAAATTGCTTTGAAGGGTGGACTAGGTGCTGGTGTCAGTGCATAGCTTCCCAAGGGGAATACTTCGAAGGTGACTGTAGTGATATTCAGCAATGAGGTATGCAGCACTCTCTCTAGGATGAGTTCATGAACTTAATTGTCAGTTCTCGTATATTCTGCATCTACAGAAGTCTTCCTTGCACAATGAGAAAATTGAACAAGCCAGATTATTGCAGATTCCTACAGATACTTGGTCACACTTGCAGAAAATAGATTTCTTTCCAAATACAGGATAACTAAAATCCTGTGCTCGGTGTGCAGCAGAGGCTAAGAAAGCAAATAGAATGTTAGGAATTATTAGGGAAGGAATGGAAAACCAAAATTGAGAATGTTAGAATGCCTTTGTATCTCTCCGTGGTGCGACCGGATCTTAAATACTGTGTGCAATTTTAGTCACCGCACTAAAGAAAAGGTTCAGAGAAGGGTGGTGAAAATGATAAAAGGAATGGCATGAATTTCCTATGAGGTAAGTCTAAAGCAGCTAGGACAGGGGTAGGGCACTCCGGTCCTCGAGAGCCGTATTCCAGTCGGGTTTTCAGGATTTCCCCAATGAATATGCATTGAAAGCAGTGCATGCAAATAGATCTCATGCATATTCATTGGGGAAATCCTGAAAAACCGACTGGAATATGGCTCTCGAGGACCGGAGTTCCCTACCTCTGAGCTAGGAGAAGTAACCGCTAAGGGGAGATATGATAGAGGTCTTTAAAATACTGACTGGTGTGGAACAGGTATATGTGAGTTGCTTGTTTACTCTTTCCAAAAATACTAAGACTAGGGGGTGTGTAATAAAGCTACTAAGTACCGTATTTTCACGCATATAATGCGCGTGTTATACACGATTTTACAAACCGTGCATAACCATGCGCGTTATATGCGGGAGCGCGTTTTACAACTTTTTTTTAACATAGTTCCCCCCCCCCCGACATCTGATTCACCCCCCCGTAGGACCACTAGCACCCCCACCCAGAAGGACCGCTCGCATGCACTCGCACCCGCACCCCCACCCCGAAGGACCGCTCGCACCCCCACAGCATCCTGACCCCTCCCATCATGTAGAAGCTCCTACCGTTATCCTGCTGCTTCCTCTGCCGGCGGTCCCGGCCCTTCTGTGAGCCCTGCGTCTGCGCTGCTTCCTCTTCTGGTGGTCCCGCCCTTTCTCTGACATCATCTGAACGGTCCATTCAGTCTGCCCAATAGTCACTTTCATTCATGGTTAAAATTGTCTCTCTTCTTTAATGTTTCTGGGCAGTAGACCAGTGTTTTGCAACTTCTTCAAGCCAAGTACCCCCTATTTCCACTGAATACCCCCGAGCTCCAAGCCGCAGAGGTTTTGGAATGGACATTTGATTGTTAAATAATAACTAACTGTGCCATCACCTTCCCCCACTGCCACTACTGTTTGGGGAAGTACAAAAAAATGGCACTGTGGGGCTTCAGAAGCTGAGCCCGTGCTCACTCTTCTAGTCCCGCTCCTTCCAACGGGACAACTTTGTCCAGAGAGCATGGGACCAGCAGATTCCGAGCAGGTACATGGGCTCCAAGGCCCTGTTCTGCTGTTTTCATACTGTTGCTTCTCTGTCCCGTTTTGTTTGGGGGACAGGGGTTCAACTGGTGTAAGTCTCGCAATAAACTGGTAAACTCTTGGCAGCACACTAGTTGCAAGCGTCCATCTCCCAGTACTGCTCTGCTACAGATGTTTTGTACCACTGATAACTTGTGCACAGGGAAACTAGTAATCTGTCTTGATGCACCAAATGTGTTTAGCACAGTGGTTCCCAAACACCTGGTCCTGGAGGAACCCCAGCCAGTCAGGTTTTCAGGATATCCACAATGAATATTCATGAGAGAGATTTGCATGCAGTGGAAACAGTACTTGCAAATACTGTATTTTTCATGGATATTCATTGTGGATATCCTGACAATTTGACTGGCTGGGGTGCCTCCAGGACCAGGTGTTTGGGAACTGCTGGTTTAACACACTACTGCCTAGATGTGGCTCTGCCAAACTTACCCATCTTACTACTACTTCACTGGAGAGTGTAAATAAATACCAGTGGTGGAATGTGGGATGGGATATGATAAACTGCCTTTCTGTGGTTACAAGCAGAGCGGTTTACATATTATATACAGGTACTTATTTTGTATCTGGAGTAATGGAGGGAAAGGGATTGGGACTTGTATGCTTCCATTTTGTAGTTATACAACAACACTCAAAGTGATTTACATATATATACTTTCACTTTTGATCGAGTGGAGACAAGGAATTGTCCCTACGCACAGCTGATTGGCTTTTTAAAGTCATCCCATTGAATTACTCATCAATTATTTAGATTTTGGTTGTACATTATAAGAGAACATTTGCAAAATAGTGCTCCACATTGAGGAAAAGACCCCTGAGGCAGGCCTTACGGCTGAAACACGTACGTGTCGGGTCTTGAGTGAATATAAAGATTGAGCACCACAGGTCTCCTCTTTTTCTTTACATATATACAGGTACTTATTTTGCACCTGGAGCAATGGAGGACTAAGTGACTTGCCTGGTCTCTAGGAGCTGTGGTGGGAACTGAACCTGATTTCCCAGCTGCTGTAGTAACCAATAGGGCTACTTCTCCACTTTGTGTACTGTTTAGGGGGTAACCCTTTAGTTGAAATGATAAAACTCCCTTCCACTTGAGGAAAGTGTATGAAGATGCTTTAGATTTACACAGCTGAAGAGCATTGATAATCCCTGTCAGAATATGAGCAGCTTAGGGCTTTCAGATACTGTGATGCAAAAGAGAGGGGAGCTGTGGACAAACAAGGGAGGATGTGAATGACAGAGAGGATTAGTTTTAAGAAACATTTGGGTGGAAATACAGTTCTGAGGCTTTTTGAAGAATCCCTTCTCTCCACAGATAGAGCTGTGCAGTTGTCCGTTTCCAAGAAGGTGAGGTTGGGCCAGTCCTGGATTTCTGAACACCCAATTCTAATGCATTATGAGACCTGCAGCACTGATTTCAATGGGTAAAAACACGCTACCAGTGTTGTTCATAAGCAGGACTGACCAAAAAGTCTCCCTCCTAAGAACTGGATAACTTGGCAGCATGCAAACTTCAGTTGCTATGTGAGAATGCAGAGCTGCCAAGTTACCCAGTTCCGGGAAGGAGACTGACCAGTTCTGGTTGTATACTTGCATCTGAAACAGGGCTGGTGCTTGACATGATGAGTAAAAAATGACACGGGGACAAAGTATGTCCCTGCCCCCATGGGCTCTATCTCCTTCCCCACCCTGCCCCTGCCCTGTGAGCTCTGTCTTCATCTGCACAAGTCTTGAACACTTGTGATTTTATATTTAAATCTTAAAGGGACAATATTCTGTACAACTGTTGTTTGTAAATTACCAGTGGAGCCTTCCATTTTGATCTGGTTATGGTACAGTCTTCCCAGAGATTCAGTTGCCTGTGTTTTTACATCATCTAGGAAGATAATTGTATTGTCTTTCAGACATGGGTGTAGAAGAGAATCTTATATAGATACGCTGTCACACAAATATATGCACACTTCCATAGGTATTCTAGAGAAAAACAGGGGTCTCAAGTGCTCACAGCCAGAAGCCTGAGATATACTTCAAAGCTAATGACTGATGCAGTGAGCTATCATCGGTCCCGTTTATGTTCTCTATACCAATGATTTGTGGTTATTTGTATTTTCTTCTACTTCTATTTTATTATATTTTTATTCTTTTTTATCCTTTTCAATATATATAAATCAGTTCTTTTTCAGTTCTTTTGCCATTCTATTCGAAATTACTTAGCTTTTCTCCCTCTTTGGCTGACGGAAGATCTCCGTTTCGCTCCCATACATTAACCAGGGGCTTCGTCAGGAAAGCGCCAAAGGCCACTCTTAGGATCCCCAGCGCTGTAAAGCTATATTAGCTGTTAAGATGTAGAGTCTGCTTCCTATCAGGACTCCCACAACGTGAAGATTCTCCGCTCTTCACGTTGTGGGAGTCCTGATAGGAAGCAGACTCTACATCTTAACAACTAATATAGCTTTATAGCGCTGGGGATCCTAAGAGTGGCCTTTGGCGCTTTCCTGACGAAGCCCCTGGTTAATGTATGGGAGCGAAACGGAGATCTTCCGTCAGCCAAAGAGGGAGAAAAGCTAAGTAATTTCGAATAGAATGGCAAAAGAACTGAATTATATATATTGAAAAGGATAAAAAAGAATAAAAATATAATAAAATAGAAGTAGAAGAAAATACAAATAACCACAAATCATTGGTATAGAGAACAAAAACGGGACCGATGATAGCTCACTGCATCAGTCATTAGCTTTGAAGTATATCTCAGGCTTCTGGCTGTGAGCACTTGAGACCCCTGTTTTTCTCTAGAATACCTATGGAAGTGTGCATATATTTGTGTGACAGCGTATCTATATAAGATTCTAGTGTGATTCACAACATTAACAAAAGTGGTGTAGAAGAGAATCAACACAGTATGGTGGATGAACAGGAAAATAAATGTCTATTAAATGTTGGAAATGCTCCTTGATGCCAACAACAATGGATGAATCTGTTGTCGTAACAGTAAGATGGTTGAGCAACTGGGCATGTGATGGAAGGAAGCTGGTTAGGCGTCTGATGAGCAGACAAAACTCTTGTTGCCACATCAAAGGCTGACAGGACCCAAATTATGTCATTTAACAGTAGTTCATTTAAATCCAAAAGCAGCTTCTGCAGTTTTTTTAATCTTTGAATTCAGTTGCCAGTTGTCTAAGATGTGTTAAGTTTTTACATATTGATACTAGCATGTTATAGATGCTATTCCATCTAGTTGGAACAGCCTGTTTAAGGCTAGTCTCAAGCTTTTCGAGAATGAATGGGGACACAGTTTGTCCCCATCCACATGGGCTTTTTCCTCACCTTGTAGTTAACCGCAAGTACCTGTCCTTTGTCATAAGAATTGCCGCTGCTGGGTCAGACCAGCGGTCCATCATGCCCAGCAGTCTGCTCACGCGGCGGCCCTCTGGTCTAAGACCAGCGCCATAGCCGAGACTAGCCCTATCAGCGTATGTCCTTGTTCAGCAAGAACTTGTCTAACTTTGTCTTGAATCCCTGGAAGGTGTTTTCTCCTATGACAGACTCCGGAAGATTGTTCCAGTTTTCTATTACTCTCTGGGTGAAGAACTTCCTTACATTTGAATGGAATCTATCCCCTTTCAACTTTAGAGAGTGCCCTCTCATTCTCCCTACCTTGGAGAGAGGGTGAACAACCTGTCCTTATCTACCAAGTCTATTCCCTTCAGTACCTTGAATGTTTCAATCATGTCCCCTCTCAATCTCCTCTGTTTGAGGGTGAAGAGGCCCAGTTTCTCTAATCTTTCGCTGCACGGTAGTTCCTCCAACCCCTTAACCATCCTAGTCGCTCTTCTCTGGACTCTTTTGAGTAGTACTGTGTCCTTTTTCATGTATGGCGACCAGTGCTGGACGCAGTACTCCAGGTGAGGGCGCACCATGGCCCGGTACAGTGGCATGATAACCTTCTCCGATCTGTTTGCGATTCTCTTCTTTATCATTCCTAGCATTCTGTTCGCCCTTTTCGCCGCCGCAGCCACACATTGTGTGGACGGCTTCATCGATTTGTCGATCAGAACTCCCAAGTACCTTTCCTGGGAGGTCTCTCCAAGTACCGTCCCGGATATCCTGTATTCGTGCATGAGATTTTTGTTACCGACATGCATCACCTTACACTTATCCACGTTAAACCTCATTTGCCATGTCGATGCCATTCCTCGAGTCTGATTATGTCACGTTGCAGATCTTTGTAGCCCCCTGAGTCTTCACTACTCTGAATAACTTTGTATCGTCCTCAAATTTAATCACCTCGCTCGTCGTTCCTATGTCCAGATCGTTTATAAAGATGTTGAAGAGCACGTGTCCAAGCACCGAGCCTTGCAGCATCCCACTGGTGACCTCTTCCAGGCCGAGTATTGTCCATCTACCCCCACTCTCTGTTTCCTATGCTCCAGCCAGTTTCTAATCCACGTGAGTATTTCACCCTCGATCCCATGGCTCACAATTTTCCGAAGTAGTCATTCATGCGGAACCTTGTCGAACGCCTTCTGAAAATCCAGATATACAATGTCGACCAGGTCGCCCTTGTCTATCTGCCTGTTCACTCCCTTGAAGAAGTGCAGCAAGTTTGTCAGACAAGATCTGCCTTTGCTGAAACCGTGCTGGCTGGTCCTCCTCAGACCATGTCCGTCAAGGTGATCAATGATGCGGTCCTTTATTAGCGCTTCTACCATCTTTCCCAGTACCAAGATCAGACTTACCGGTCTGTAGTTTCCCGGGTCTCCCCTCGAACCTTTTTTGAAGATCAGCATAACATTCGCCACCTCCTCCGGAATCTTTCCCGTTTTGATCGACAGATTGGCTATTAGTTGAAGCAGTTCAGCTATGGCCCCTTTCAGTTCCTTGATGACCCTCGGATGGATGCCATCCGGTCCCGGGGATTTATCAATCTTGAGCCTATCAATCTGCCTGCATACCTCTTCTAAACTGACCGTTAACCCTGTCAGTTTCCCGTTTTCACTTCCAGCATATAGCCTGATGGGTTCCAGTATGCTGTGTATATCCTCTTCGGTAAATACAGACGCAAAAAACGTGTTCAGTCTGTCTGCGATTGCTTTGTCCTTCTTTAGCGCTCCCTTTGTTCCTTGGTCATCCAACGGTCCCACCGCTTCCTTCGCAGGTCGTTTCCCTTTAATATAGCTTGAAGTTTTTCACCTCCTTGGCTATTTTTTCCTCTTAGTCTCTTTTGGCCCCTTTTACTGCCTTATGGCACCTGCGTTGATGTTGTTTGTGCTTATTCCAGTTTTCGTCTGTTTTTGATCTTTTCCATTCCTTAAATGAGGGGTTTTTTTTGTCTCTGATTGGTTCCTTAACCTCTACAGTGAGCCACGCCGGTTCTTTATTCTTTTTTCTCTTTGATCCCTTGTTGATACGCGGTATATATAGATTTTGTGCCTCGGTTACTGTATCCTTAAAAAGAGACCAAGCTTGCTCTAGCGTCCTTAAAGTGTTTATCCTCTTTTTAATCTTCTTTCCCACCATCCGTCTCATCCCTTCGTAATTCCCTTTTCGGGATTCTCTTTTCTGGATCCCAGGGCATATACTAGGGAGGGGGCCCCAAATCTGCCTGAAGAGGGGCAGCCTGAAAGCTATCAGTGGGGTCCCCTATGATGGGGGGGGGGGGGGAGGGCCCAGGGCAACTGCCCTGTTTGCCCGTCTCTAATTCTGGCCCTAATCTGAAAGTGTGTGGAGGATTTATAGTGCCCTGATTAGTGCCCTGATTTCTACTCATTGAAACTGGTGCTGCAAATCCCATAATGCAACAGGATGAAGTTGTCAGAAATCCAGGACTGGCTTAAAATTGCCCTCTTAGAGCTGGGAAACTTGGCAGCTTTTGTCTGGAGAATGTAACCATGTTAGAAGCACAACAGTGGGAAGAGGGGGGAAAAAAGAAACACTTTTATGCTGTGTTGCAAAACTTTACAAAATGTGTAAATTGCCACTTGGTCTGAGGCTGAGGTATGAATAGGAGCAGAGAA
Source organism: Geotrypetes seraphini (assembly GCF_902459505.1). Lineage (NCBI taxonomy): Eukaryota > Metazoa > Chordata > Amphibia > Gymnophiona > Dermophiidae > Geotrypetes > Geotrypetes seraphini. The sequence continues at coordinate 225,713,887 of NC_047086.1, read as the reverse complement.
CCACTACAGGCCCTGTTGTCAAGGAGACAGTGAGAGTCACAGAGAGAGGAACAAAAGGAGCTGTGAGTTCTTAGGAATGTTTTATAAAACTCTGAGCTGCCCTTCCCTGTGCTGAAGCCTCCTCTCAGCACACTGTAGAGTCTCTTTTCTAGCCTTTATCGCTCCTAGTCCTACTGCTGCCACCAGATGCAGAGAAACATGTTCCTGGAGGGAGAAAAGTAATAAGGCAACCAGGAATGTGCTTCCACCTAAAAGTTGTTAATAAAGAAAAATAAAACAGAAAGTGGAAAATAAGGCAATACCCTTTTTATCGGATTAACAATCCATTTTTTTAAATTAGCTTTTAGAAACCAGAACCACCTTCCTCAGGTCAGGACAAGGTGAGCAAAAGATAATATCAAATTGTTGTATTCAAATATATAAATGAAACTACTATTGTTTATCACTTCTATAGTGCTGAAAGGCGTATGCAGTGCTGCAAACACAAAAGTATTCAATGTCCCAGGGAAAGGTACCTGTGGGGTGCGGTGAATGGAGGAAGATGTATGGGTTATAATTTTTTAATCATAAGTCATTGGCTGCTAACATTATGCTGTCCCCCTTCGTATCCTCTCTTTCCACCCCACTCCCGCGAACTTCATCCCCATAATTGAAATGGACACATTTTCATTTTCTTTCACTCACCCCCTTCCCAGTGTATGCATACATACATGTGTTGTATGTATTGTGGCCTGTAGTCCTTCACTCTGCCATGCGGTCATGGGTGATATGACTCATGGTTGATGGTCCAGTGAGAGCTGTGAGCGGCATGGAACATTCCAAGCTGTATTGATCAGCGGCTCTGCTGAGAGCCAAAATTCCCACCAGAGGCAGGGGCACTACTTTTATCTCAGCTCCAGCACACTTTCTGCACAGATACAAAGACCCTATTTACCTTTCCACCGTAAAGATGAAGTCATGTCTGGTTCTTTTAATGCGTTCTGTCCCAGGCAGCTGCTGTTGTAGGCCTGTGACCACAGCCCTGGCCCTTGTAAGGTATCAACAGGTAAGTGGATGTGGCTATCCATTATTCCAGAAGCAGAGAGGGAACAGGAGGGGTGGGGGAGTTTTTTAATCTCTATGCATGAAGGCCAGTGCTCCTACGGTAATAGGTTGTACAGTACTTTATTTGGGCCTGTCCTGGTGAGTGGAGGGGTGTGCAACAAGTGGTAAGAAGACCCTTGCTAATGTGGATCGGAGTGGGGTGCTCTGAGGTGAAGAGAATGGAGCCTTTTGGCAGATGTTAACCTTTCCAGCCTCAGGGTTCCCCATGCTTTGTTCATGTTCTTAGAGTCTATAGGGACCTACCTAAGAAAAGTCCATGTTCTGGGGTCTCCAGCAAAGTCAGGTTTCTAATAAAGTTCCTGAAAAATCTCCACCACTGAAACAAAGAAAGTCCTTTGAAGAATGCTTGTATATTCCCTATGGAATAAAACAGAGAGCCGTGCCCCAGGGTATGAGAGACATATTGCTTCTCTTCTTGGAGCAAAGTAATGGATGTAGATCTCTGTGCGTGTGTGTGTGTGTGTGTGTGCATGCATGTCATCCTGTTGATGGGGAGCTGGTAGGAACTACAGTATAGATAAAAGCAATTTCTCCATCGGATCCTCAAAGGCTCCCCCAACCCTCTTTTTTACATTTTTTTCTGCTACAGAAAGCTGCTGCCTTTTTTTCCAGCAAAGTCTGGAAAACAGATAAGTTAAAGAGTAGAGGGAGCCTGCATCCTGCCGCTGGGACAATGAACTGCCTGTGTCCCCCTCAGCCCTCACTAAGGCCTTTTGTGTCCCGTGCAAAGAAGGACCCCATTATTTCTCAGTACGTCAGGGGGCCAGCCCCCGCAGCTCCAGCTTTTGACCTTTTAGGACTTTGCCAGAGAAGGAGGAGAAAAAGTTAAATTAGGGGAATTCAGTTTTTCTGTAAAAACAATTGGACAAGAAATGTTGGCAAATATGGATTGTTCTGGGCCATGTTTCTGGAATTAGATTTTTCTGTTTTGTTTCTCTGACTTTGTTTTGTGGGGCATGGATATTGTGGTTTTGAATTGATCCCAGAGTGACTTTGGGCTAGGGGTTGATACAGCCCGTAATCTGAGCAGTCTGCCTTATGAGAAAGGGATACAGGTTAAAGAATACAGCAAGAAATGTTACCAAATCTATAGTAAATGGGGGTTATTCACCTTCTCTCTGTCTTTTGGTTTCTGCTAGTATAATAGGACAAAACCATAGCCTCTCTCTCATAGTGTGTAATATTGTACTGTTGCAGCAAGATTTTGTGCAGGATGGAGGATCCTTCTCAGCTATGCAGAGCAAGTCACCTTCAACTCTACAAGGCTCTTGGGGAGAAAGGATGCACTCTGTAACCCAAAGACTTAGCCTGTACTTTTCTCTTCAAATGGGTTAGTTTCCACATATCATGACAGCAATTAACCTGATTCTTAAGACAGGGTATATTCTTTACGGCTTCAAGTGTGACTTTCTTAACACCAGAGAGTTTTCTTGAACATTGTAGAATCTGCTAGTGCTGGCACTGAAAGTTTGAGCTGATAAACGGACAAATAAAATGTGCCTTGTGGTCTTTATCTGTTGGGTACTGTAAGAGTCTGGGCATCACTGCTATAATTAATTTCACAGCATCCACTCTCAATAAGTTATTGTCTGGCAGTTAAGGGAGGGACTGACACAGGATGAAAGCTTGGCAAATGGGGGGTACTCAGGTCATCGTCTGGGTCTGATGAAAACAACATTTGGGACGCAAAGCCTCCCCCCCCTCTCAAGCCTAGAGACTCCAGGAAATGCTCCTCTTTTCTGAGGTGGGGGGGGGGGGTAAATCGTATGTGGCTTTCATGTCTTGAAGGGAAGCAGTGGATCCAATCTGATGTGGGAGTGAAAGAGAGATAAAGTGTGTGTGGGGGGGGTAATAGGCATAAAGGAGAACGAGAGAGTCTTGTGGTAAGAGAATACACTATGTACAGGGGCAATGAAGCAGAATGCGAGGGGGTTCGGTGTACAGGCCATTTCTGGTCTGCTGCAGGGCTGTTTTTAGCTTGTAAGACCCCCTTTGTTATGTTTCCTGACAGTGGTTTAAATGTTCAGCCAATCTGGAAACATACATCAAAGCAACTAGTTCTCTCAGCTACAGATATTAGAATGTAGCTACAGTTCTCTCGGCTACAGATATTAGAATGGGTATTATATGCCACACTACCCTGTATTGGCTCTGATTTATTAGCCTGTTGATAATAATGATGCAAGTCTAACACACTACTTCTCCGGACGGATGGAATCCCAAAGACAACACCTAATATACCAAACGTAATCTCGCATGCCACCGCCACTATAACTTGAATTATTACCACTTTCTCTGACAACAAAGATGCACCCACCTGCAAAGAAAAGCTATTCTACTTCCTAGTATATCTACACTGAAAATACCGCAATCCAAACCACCCTATGTCCACTAAGTCTGTATTTATAAGTCTGCATGTTACGTCTATACTGTAAATGCTGTAAAGTCTGTGAATGTGCAAAGTCTATGTCTCACTAAAATTTGTCCTACCCATGCTATGAATGTACTCCTGTAACCCATTCTGGACTCCTTTGGGAGGACGGGCTAAACAAATGAATGAATAAATAAATAAATAAACATAGTAACATAGTAGATGACGGCAGATAAAGACCCGAATGGTCCATTCAGTCTGCCCAACCTGATTCTTTTTAAATTTTTTCTTCTTAGCTATTTCTGGGCAAGAATCCAAAGCTTTACCCAGTACTGTGCTTGGTTCCTACTGCCGAAATTTCCGTTAAAACCTACTCCAGCCCATCTACACTCTCCCAGCCATTGAAGCCCTCCCCAGCCCATCCACCACCAACTGGCAAATTTTAATAAAAGACTTCAAGAGTAGATCAGGCCATTGAATAAATTATGCCTGTATCTATCTTAATAAGCCATCATTAGTTAGAAAAAAATTTCCCAAAATTCGATACAGCCCAACACAGTGGCTGACTTATGAGGCCAGGTTTTGCTCCTGCTGAAGCCGATATGAAGCCGTCAGCTCCGTTGAGCATGAGATTTCCATGCTAAACTAAGTTAAATTTCACTGATATGAAGTATGTAGAAATTATGTATCGGCCATTCTATTGGGGTGTACTGAATTTTGGGAAGGCTTTAATGACTAAAGATGGCTCATTAACTTTCCCCCGCCCTCCTCTTTTTACAAAACCATAGCACAGTAACAGCTCCGAAGGTCATAGGAATTCTATGAGCGCTGGAGCTGTTATAGCTGCAGCTGGCGCTAAAAAACACACTACAATTTTCCAATTTATTCAATGGCCTGATTTACATGAGTCTTGGGAAGTTTTTTCCTTCCCCCATAAATTTTAGTGAAGTAGTATGTTAGACAATAACACATGATGCAAGTCATAAGAACATAAGAATAGCCTCACTGGGTCAGACCAATGGTCCATCAAGTCCAGTAGCCCATTTCCACAGTGGCCAATCCAGGTCACCAGTACCTGGCCAAAACCCAAGGTGTAGCAATATTTCATGCTACCGATCCAGGGCAAGCAGTGGCTTCTCCCGTGTCTTTCTCAATAACAGACTATGGACTTTTCCTCCAGGAACTTGTCCAAACCTTTATTAAAACCAGCTACACTATCTGCTCTTACCACATCCTCTGGCAAACTTCCCTTTAACTTCATCGAGTGTCCCCTAGTCTTTTTGTAATTTTTGATGGAGTGAAAAATCGATCCACTTGTACCTGTTCTACTCCACTCAGGATTTTGTAGACTTCAATCATATCTCCCCTCAGCCATCTCTTTTCCAAGCTGAAGAGCCCTAACCGTTTTAGTCTTGCCTCATATGAGAGGAGTTCCATCCCCTTTACCATTTTGGTCGCTCTTCTTTTAACCTTTTCTAGCGCCACTATATCTTTCTTGAGATAAGGAGACTAGAATTGAATGCAGTACTCCAGATGAGGTCGCACAATGGAGCGATACAGAGGCATTATAACATTCTTAGTCTTGTTAACCATCCCTTTATTAATAATTCCTAGCATCCTATTTGCTTTTTTGGCCACCGCTACACATTGGGCGGAAGATTTCATCGTACTGTATATGATGACACCCAGATCCTTTTCTTGGGCGCTAATCCCCAAGGTGGACTCTTGCATCTGGTAACTGTGATTCAGATTATTCTTCCCAATGTGCATCACTTTGCATTTGTCCACATTAAATTTCATCTGCCATTTGGACATCCAGTCTTCCAATTTCCTAAGGTCCGCCTGCAAGTTTTCACAATCCACATGCGTTTTAACAATTTTGGACAATTTAGTGTCATCTGCAAATTTAATCACCTCACTCGTTGTTCCAATTTCCAGATCATTTATAAATAAGTTAAATAGCACCAGTCCCAGTACAGACCCCTGCGGCACTCCACTGTTTACTCTCCTTCATTGAGAAAAATAACAATTTAACCCTACCCTATGTTTTCTATCCGATAACTAATTCCTAATCTACAACTGAACTTTGCCACCTATCCCTTGACACTTGAATTGTCTCCGAAGCCTCTCGTGAGGAACTATATCAAAAGCTTTCTGAAAATCTAGATACACTATATCAACCGGCTCAACTTTATCCACATGTCATTGATATGCCACAGAAATGCAGTACATAGAACCAAAGGGTATTTGGTATCTTCTCTTGTAGGATTGCTGTAGAACAATGGGGAAAGAAGGAAATCTCTGGATAACGTGGGTGGCAATGGTTAATAATGCTAGGAGAAACTAAAGATGGGGTTATGTGGTACCTACAGTGGAGGTGAGGAGTGGTCTAGTTGTAGGGAAGTGCTGGAATCAAGCCCTCCATAGCAAAATTTAGCAAAAAGGAAGCTGCAGTAAGTGCGTAAGAACATAAGAATTAACCGAAGGTCCATCAAGCCCAGTATCCTGTTTCCAACTGTGACCAACCCAGGTCACAAGGCAAGATCCCATAGAGTAAAACGGATTTTATGATGCTTAGCCTAGGGATAAGCAGTGGATTTTCCCAAGTCCGTCTTAATAATGGCTTAAGGACTTTTCATTTAGGAAATTATCCATACTTTTTAAAACCTTCTAAGCCAACTGCTTTCACCACATTCTCTGCCAATGAATTCAGAGTTTAATTACACATTAAGTTAAAACATTTTTTTCCCAGTTTGTTTTAAATCTACTACTTAGTAGCTTCATTGCATGCACGATGCACCCTAATCCTTGTATTTTTGGAAAGAGTAAACAAACCATTCATGTCTACCTGTTACACATAAACTCAAATAATGCTTATGTTACTTGCAGGGAGAGTGTGATCAATTTTTTAAACAGCTTGTTTACCTGTATAAATGTGGAATTTTTAGGTTGGTTGTTGTTTTTTTTTTTTTTAAGTTCTCTAATGTTTGTGTTATGTATTTCATGTTAAACATTTTGTCCAAATATGGCTTTTACAGGATTATTCTGGGAGGGAAGATGGCATGATAAAGATTCTTAAATGTAGTTTTCAGAATATCTGGTTAGGAGTCTGAAAGTTGAGTTCCAGGCTGAAAATTAATCTAGACCAGGTGTGAGCAACCATGGTCCTTGAGGGCTAGAACCTAGTTGGATTTTCAGGATTTCCTCTATGAATATACATGACATTTGATTTACTTTACATGTGCTACCTCCATTGTATACATAAGAACATAAGAATTGCCATACTGGGACAGACCGAAGGTCCATGAAGCCCAGCATCCTGTTTCTAACAACAGTGGCCAACCCAGATCCCAAGTACTTAGCTAGATGCAAATAGATTTCTGGAACATTCTTTGGGGAAATTGTGAAAACCCAATTAGGTTGTGTCTCTTGAGGATCCCTGCTCTAGGCCACTTATCATCCTTACACCAGCCTAGAGGGAAGATATACAGTACACAACCCCCAATTTCCCATGCAATAGCTACCATATTCTGGGACACATTTACATTATTCTGCATAATAAATTAACTTTTCCACACCTGCATTGTGTCTGAATAATTTATTTTGTTCTCTTGGGGATTTTATGAGTCAGTGAAGTTTTCATGTGTCAATGTGGGAAAGGTGAAGAGGGGAGACGGGGATGGGGAGAGAGTATGAAAGGAGATTCTGGGATATTGTCAAGTGAGATCCCAGGTGTGCTTGGCGGGGAGTATCCCATTGGACCACCATGGCTAGGGTTTTGGGGCTGGGGTCATTTTTATAAGGGTGGTAGGGTGGGAGTGAGATCCCCGATGTGGGGTTGTTGGTTTTTTTTAATGTCAACTTTTCCTATCTTGGGCAAGATCAGTACTCAGGCACTGGCAGGAAAATAGCACAGGATAATAAGCAGCAAATTACTGGTGTGACTTTAACACAGCATGAATTTGCCTGCTTATTGCTTTGAGCATGCCACACTGATTTTTCAGCACTGGATTTGCAGCAGAGTTTTTTCCATACCACAATGTTTTGAGCATGGGCCCATTGGCTCCAGTCTTAATCCTTTCAAAACCACCTTTTCATAGTTCTCCTTATCCCAGTTCTTTTCCTTCCATTCTCCTGACTACCCCATCCTTTTTCTGGTCCTTCTTGCCCACTGCACTTACACTCTATGCTGGCCTTTGGAAAAAGTAAATGAGGCAATCAACAGGGACGCTGTCATCATTTAAATTGATCAGTACTTCACCATCCACTCTCGTGAGGCCAGTCTCATAATATGAACTGTGTGCTCTTGTAGCTCCTACTTTGACTGTCCCTCAACAGCAAAAGATCTGCAATTAAACACTGGTCCTGTTGTCAGCTCATTCGGGGGGGGGGGACGGAGACGGACATGGACTAAGAAGGATTGAAGGAGCATAAGTATGTGCATCCTGAAAACTGTGGGACCAGTGACATTCAGTCTTGATGGAAAATGTGCCAAACAATGGGGGGGGGGGGGGGGAATGTCCTGGGGGAAAAGTTTAAGAAGGGGTTAAGAATGTTTGGAAAGGGAGGGAAAGATGAGTGCTGTCAAGGGACTGGGAAGAGGCTCAGGGACAGTAGAAAGAGACACAGGGCTTTAGAGAGAGGGAGAGACAGAAGAAAGGTATAGACTAGAGCAGTGTTTCTCAATTTGGTCCTGGAGTACTCCCTTGCCAGTCAGGTTTTCAGGATATCCACATTGAATTTGCATACACTTGATTTGCATACACTGCCTCCTACAGACACTTCATCCCCCAACTCTGGAACCAACTCCCCCCGCAAATCAGATTACAACTCATTGATGACCTTCCGGAAGGCGGTAAAGACCCTCCTCTTCAACCAAAATTACAACCGCAATCTATCCCTCACCCACCCTAAGCTCCCCCTCCCTTCTACCCTCTCTTCTCCATTCTGAACCTACTTAAATTGCTGTATAGTCCTTGTACTTAAACTACCATATAGTCTTTGTATTGTCCAAATGTATTCCACTGTGAATGTTTGCTTGTAGGTCGTTCTGAGCTACTGGGAGGACGCGATTAAAATCTAAATAAATATATGCAAATGTCTTTCATGCATATTCATTGTGGATAGATTGAAAACCTGACTGGCAAGGGGGTACTCAAGGACTGGGTTGAGAAACACTAGACTAGAGAATGACACGGGGACAAATGTGTCCCCGCAGGAACTCAATTTCCCCATCCCGTCCCTATGAGTTTTGTCATTGTCCCTGCCTCCCCATTCCTGTAAGCTCTGCCTTAACTGCACAAGCATTGAACACTTATGATTTTAAAGCATTTGAGGCTTGTGCAGAGGAGGATGGAACTTGCAGGAATGGGGCAGGGGCAGGAAAATGAGTTTCCATGGGGACGGGGAAAATTTGTCCCTTGTCATTCTCTAGTATACTTCTCCCTCCGTATTCGCGGTGGATACGTTCCGGCTATAGGTGCGAATATGGAAAAACCGTGAATAACTTTTCAATATGTTATTTGCGATTTTGGAGAAATTGACATCATTATTGATATTGAAACCGCGAATAAGAATCCCCAGCGCTAATAGAATTGGTATGGGAGCTTAAATAAACTCACCGCACCTGCACACCTACTATGAACCCCCCCCCCCAGCAAAAGACTCCAAACTTAACTTTTGAATGTTGGTCAGGGAAAGCTGCCTCCAAAACGGAGAAGTACAGAGAAGAGTGGATACGCTCGGGTCGTGCAGACTACACTATAAGGCGGAGCAAAGACCTAAAAAGCCAATCAGAAAGACAAGAGAGGGAGGTGTCCAAAAAAATGAGGGAGCCAATAGATTGTTCAATCCGCTATTGGATGCGGGCAGATTTGTCCCCTCTAAAGTCCAAAGATAGCTGTTTAATTACAGACCGCGCGCTGCTCCTAAACCAACTGCTCCGCTCCACCCCGCTCGCCTCCTTTATATGGACGGCGTCCTACGAGTCTTGATGTTAGTGTTGTCAATGGGGAGTATTTCCCACCAAATTGGGCTACTTTTGAGGACCGGAGGTAGAAAATTTGTGGCACTGGCGGATCAGGCTTTTTTGTGCTACTTTCCTGGATCGTGTATGGTTTTTTTTGTGGTATTCAACCTCGTGTTTTGGTCGTCTCTCTCTGAGTTCTGTTAGCACTGGGGATTCTTCTCCTTTAAAATTAATTATATATTATTATCTATTTGTTCCTGCTATGAGAACCTATTGAGTTTAATGATGATGTTTTGGGGCGGAGTCAGCCAACAAAAAATCGCGAATAAGTGAAATCGCGAGTGCCGAAACCGCGAATACGGAGGGAGAAGTGTACAGACCTTTTAAAGAAGAGGAAAGGTTAGAGCAGTAGATTATGAACCAGAAAAGCCGAGATTCACACTTTTACTGTTCCAATGGATGTTGTGACCATGAGCAAGTCACGTAAAGCCCCTGTTACTAAGCTGCACCCACCTAACAAAATTTGAAATGAGGTACCACAAGTGTTCAGGCATCCTGTGGTAATTGCCAAGTTAGTGCATGCTAACCAGGATGCTAAAATAATTTGTGATTTGGGTTTTTTTGGGGAGGAGCATGTTAGAGGGGTGGAGAGTGGGCATTCCTTCAACTGGTGAGTGCAGGAACGCTGAGGGCCTGATAACACAAAGCTCCAACAACCCAGCCAACAATACCGGGTTGGGAGTGATTTGTTTTGCTGGGCTATGCTCAGCACAAATAGCATGCAAAGTATACACGGTCTATTTGGAGCTGCCTGGTACCTGCGCAGAAGAGCAAATCGGTAGGCACAGTTCTGCGCAAGCCCAGTACAGTTCCCGATTGCCAGAGCTGCGAGCATGGTTTGTTTTTTAAAAAAAATTTGTGACTTGCCCAGGATCAAACCCACACAATCAGGCTGCTGAGGTGGTAGTTCAACCACTGAGCCACTCTTCCATACTGTACCATGATTGGTAAAAGCCCCCCCCCCCCCTACCCACCCAGTGAACCCTTTTGAGTATTGGAAACTGAGCTTCCTTGCAAGCAAGACTGGCTACAACCAACCTTTAATGTGCAGGGCAGACTTTTGAGCATCAGGACCCGAGTCAGCTCTTGCCACCTACAAAATGGGTGGTTGTGTTTACAAATTAATTTTTTTTTTTTTTATGGCACTGTGCTAATGGCAATAGCTGCATATAGCTGGCTTGATCTGTCTGTAAACTGGCATATACTCCTTATGATCATCTTCATCATATCATATTGTTTGACTGGGCTTATTTTATCTTATATTTTGTTCATTATTTTTATTTCTATTTATTATTTTTATTTTTTACTTTCTTCTCAATCCTTATTAATTTCATTTTATAGAATTACTTGTTGGAATTTTCATATCTCATCTCAATTTCTCTCTCTGTATTATTCATTATAATTTTTTTATTCATTAATTGTTCCTCAGGTACTTTAGTTAGATTGTGAGCCTTCGGGACAGTAAGGGAATTTCTAAGTACCTATCTTAATTATTTTATTTTTATTGTATCCTTAATGTATTTTTTCTGTAAACCGCTTTGAACCTAACGGATTAGCGGTATATAAGAAATAAAATTACATTACATTAATACAATAAAAATAAAAATGGAAAGCCAATCATTTTACTGGGTGTGGGGGAAAAAACTGTGTGAAGGTGTGTATAGTCTTTAAAATCTTGTTCGGCATCTGTCCCATTATCCAGCGCTTCTGGAGGCGTATAATCTCTTACATGTCCGGGTTATGTGTAAATATGTTTATTGAACAATAATGGCAAAAACAGTATACCATGAATCAAAACTTTTTCCACCATACCATCACAATTCCCAATCCCCCCCCATCCCACCCCCACCCCGCCCAGGCAGCAGCAACCAGAACCAATAGAAAAACAAACAAGAAACATCTCAAGTATCCCAGAGTTGTCTACGAACATAGGAAGTAAAGGTCAAACTAAAAGAATACCAACATTGACGGAAGAGTCTACCTGTCTTGGTTGACATGTCCACAATGTCTCTGCGCTCCAGCAACATTTGCTGCAGCATTAATGCTCTCCACTGTTGAACAGTCGGGGGTTGAGAAGAGAGCCACTGCAACAGAACACACTTCCTCCCCAGCAGAATAGTCCTCTTGATAAAGGCCGAACAGCCCGGCTTGGGCGGGTGGAAACGAATCTGCAGAGTAATGAGGAAGCTCGGATGAAGTCTCCAGGAGCACCCCCATATCCGGGCCACAGCAGATACCAATTGCAACCAAAAGGCAGACACCATTGGGCATGTCCAAAACATATGTCCAAAAGATGCCATAGGTTGTTCGCATTTACCACAGCCATGCTCCGCACTAATCCCCATCACATGCGCTCTCTTGGGGGGATAGAATGCTCGCAAGAGAAATTTGTAATTGCGTTCCCATTCCATGGAAGATAGGCGGAGGGCATTCCCCAGGCAAAGTCCCCGTCGAATCATGTCTGCTGTGATAGGCACCTGCAAATCCATCGACCATTTCCCGGCCAAGGTTGGAAAATCAAGATCTCCCAAGCAGTCCAAAAGCAACCCATGATACAATTTCAAGGGTATCAAATCCTGTGCTGTCAGTCCAAGAACTTCTTGTAATTTAGTGTAACTCTCCTCACACAGCACCGCCGGTGTCAGGTTCCGTAAATAATGTTGTAATTGTCTGTATGCAAACCAATCATTTGCGGTGAGGTGGAACTGAGTGGTCAGGTCTGTGAAAGAGATAGGAAGTCCTGTGGATTGTACGACCTGGGAAATGTACTGCAATCCCACTGAAGTCCAGCGGCGAAATGGTCCAGAATCCAAACCAGGTGTAAAATCCCCATTGCCAGCAATAGGCAAGTAAGACGTCGCCCTGGAATTGATCTTCAACAGTCTGCAAAGGGATTTCCAAGCCTTGCGCATAGCCGGCAGAAGTGGATGAGAGCTAAGCTGTGGCAAATCCGGCAAGTGGAGAGCATGTAGTAAATAACTGAAATGGTAAGGGTGAAAGCAATAACATTCTATCTCCGGTAAAGAAAAATATTTAGTATCACAAAACCAATCATGGATATGTCTGAGCTGGCAAGCAAGGTTAAATCTGGAAACACTTAAGAGACCCAACCCCCCTTTCCTACGAGGCAACATCAACTTAACTAAAGAAATCCTAGCCCGCTTCCCCTGCCAAAGATATGCAGTAAGGTGAGAATTGTGTTGTGATACATGAGCAGGAGAAAGCATGACGGGGAGCATCTGTAATACATAAAGCCATTGGGGCAGGATCATCATGTTGTAAAGGGCAATACGACCCGAAAGGGACAAAGGCAATCGCCTCCAGTTAGCTAAAGTAGTCTCCGTGCGACGGAGCAGAGGCAGGATGTTCGCAGTGTACAGCCGATCCAGGTCCCGAGGTATAACCACCCCCAAGTAACGCAAGGAAGAAGAAGCCCATTGTAATGGAAATTCTCCAAGCCAATCCTGACGTACTGCCTCTGTGGTTGGTAGTGCTAGGGATTTCTGCTTGTTAAGGGTCAAGCCAGAGTAAAGGTGAAATTCATCAAGAATGTCCAACGCACGAGATAGAGAGCGATGAGGGTCCCCCAGAGTTAGTAAAAGGTCATCCGCAAATGCCAACACCCGTAACTGTGCAGATCCCTCAGACAACCCAACAATCACATCGTCTCTCTGAAGAGTACGCAACAGAGGGTCCAAATACAGCAAGAAAAGCAGCGGAGAGAGCGGACATCCCTGTCTCGTCCCCCTACCCACAGGAAAACCAGTGGAACGCACCCCATTAACTATAATCGAGGCCGTGGGATCTGTATAGAGCGGTCGAAGCAATGCCAAGTAACTATCCGGAAGTCCAATATGCTGCAACACCTGAAACAGATATTGCCACTGAACCTTGTCAAATGCCTTTGCCGCGTCCAATCCAACCAACAAACCCGGGCATTGGGAATGTTGCGCCCGCGAGAACGCCATCAACACTCTCCGAACATTCAAAACCGAGTGCCGCTCCCGGACAAAACCCACCTGCTCAGGCACTATGATGGAAGGTAACAAAGGTGCCAACCTATCTGCCATCACTCGAGCTAAAATTTTTACATCAACATTCAGAAGCGAAATCGGCCGGTATGATTCAATCTCAGTGGGTGGTTTAGATGGTTTCGGAATTAGGGTGATAAGAGCGTCATTCGCATAGCAGGGAAAGGCACCGCAGTCACGAACTGCCGAATAATAATTCAGCAGAGGCTCCCCCAAGACCGATGATAAGATCTTATAGAACTCCGGAGAATAGCCATCCGGACCCGGAGCCGTGCAAGTTTTTAACGTTTGGATTGCTCGCAATACTTCTTGTGCGTGTAAAGGCCTATCTAATCGAGATATCTGAGCTGGCGATAATTTAGGCATCCCCGCGTCCTCTAAATAATCACACACATCAGGGCCCATATAGGGACCCGGGGAAGCATAAAAGGCCTCAAAATAATTTTTAAAACAATCTGCAATTGCCTCTGCCGAGGTCAATATAGTCCCCGAGGCATCTCGGATCATAGGAATATATCTAGAACCCGACCAGCTCTTAGTTACAGATGCGAGTAATTTCCCCGTCTTGTTACCGTGCTTATAGAATCGAAATTTTCTATAAAACAACAATTTTTTTGTGCGCTCATGGATAAGGGTATTCAACTCAGCCAAGACCGTTCCATACAGGTCATTAGCGGCCACCGACGGGGAAGTCAACAAGTCACGTTTCAACTGCTGCGAATGACGCTCAAGTTGTACTATGCGGTGTGCAATTCGTCTAGTCCTAGAGACCACGTATGCTATAATGTCACCACGCAACACCACTTTAGCAGCGTCCCAAAATAAAATAGGTTGTTCTATGTGCTGCGCGTTAAGAGAACAATAATCCTCCCATTTGTGCATCAGAAATTCCCGAAAATGGAGATCTTCATGTAAGTACGCAGGAAATCTCCAACCCCTTCCCGAACCCACAGGGCCCCCCACAGCAATATCAAGCCAGATCATATGGTGATCGGACACCTCAAGGGGGCCAATAGTTGCCTCCGAGACTCGAGCAAACAGCGTCTCAGATAAAAGCGTATAATCAATCCTTGAGAAAGAGCCATGGGCCCTGGACTGGTGAGTGTAATCTCTTTCCGTGGGGTGAAGCAACCGCCAAGGGTCCACCAGTCCCAGGGCCCGACAGAAATAAGGGATTCCCCTGGTCTGCCTCCCAGACGTCGTCCCCGAACCTCCAGATCGATCCACGCCCGGATCCATCACCTGGTTGAAATCACCCACTACTATCAGGGGACAGTCCGAGTCTTTCAAACTAATATTAACCAAATTTTGAAAAAAGGAATGTTGATATTTGTTAGGGCCATATCCCACCAAAAGCCGAAAAGGCCCCCCAGGTCCAACCACCCTCACCAAAAGGTAACGACCCTGTGAATCACGCCTCAGAACCTGGATCGCACACTGCAAACCCTTCCTAAATAGTATCGCCACCCCTGCCCTTTTTCCAGAAGAAGAGGCGTAGTGCAGGTCTCCAACCCAACCCCGTCGCAATTTCTGGTGTTCTACATCTGTAAGTCTAGTCTCCTGCAGACAGGCTATGTCCGCTGAGTGATGTTTCAATTGAGACAGAATTTTAGTGCGCTTGGCAGGGGAAGTGATGCCCGATACATTCCAGGAAAGTATACGCAACTTCCTGTCACCCATCAGGGGCCAACACCAGACTCATCACAGCCAGCAAAGAAATCAGCAAACAGAGTCCTAGGGCGCCCAGCCCCACCCCAAGACTCACACACACATGCCATGCATACTTTCTCACCCATCTGAAAGAAAATTGATTCACTACTACCCTGAACAAGAAAAACAAAACAGATTGATAACCCGGTTGCTGCCACCCAGGACCCCCCCCACCCCAAATCCCCCCAACAACTCCAAACTTCCCCCACATGTGGGAGCTAAGAGGTCACCAGAGATGCCCCATCCCGGGCCACCCCGCCCCGCCCCATCAGAATGTGTGCCCCCAAGGGCCCCAAAAAACACACACGATCCCCCATGTAATCAACCAATACTAGGAAATGTACAAACAGACCACAGTGCAAGGTTAGCAACAGAGCAATCAGACAGTTCCCCGATCCGGATCTCCAAGCAGCTTGATGAATGCAGCCGCCTCATCTGGTGAATGAAAGGATTTCCAGATCCCATTACGCTGGATCCTCAGGATAGCCGGGTAGTTGAATTGGAATCTGTGCTTGAGCTCCGATAACTGCGCACACAGTGGATAAAAAGGTTTTCTCTTCTCCTGCAGAGCCGTGGAGTAATCCTGGCTTATGCGAATCGGTGAGCCATCATATTTCAAAGTGTCTTTCTTGCTTCGGTACTGTTGTAGTATTTCCACTTTGTGTCTGAAGTTCAGGAGTTTCAATATAACCACACGTGGTCTGGCCTCCAGGCCAGGGCGAGGACCCAAGCGGTGTGCTCTTTCAATGCGCACAGGCCCCGCAGCAGAAGAAATCGGGAGCTCCGTTCGCAGCCACCCTTCCAACAATTCTGGCAATGAGCGCTCCGAGAGCGTCTCCGGGACACCCATCAGGCGCAGGTTCGAGCGACGGGACCGATTCTCCAGGTCATCTAGCTTATCCGCTTGGGCTCGAACCTGCGCCTGCAATACAAGGAGGTCATTACTCTGGGTGGTACCTGCGTCTTCCAGGGAAGAAACCCGCTGCTCCAGCTCCGTGGTCCGAGCCGACGCCGTTTCCAGCAGGGTTTCAATGTTGGCTATCTGGGCTGTCAATACTTCTAGTTTTGGTCCCAAGACCTGGGCCAGGGCCTCCTTTATGTCGCCCAGCGCGGCTTCGGAAAGGCTTGATACCGCCGCCGCGGGGCTCGCCGCCATTTTAGGGACACCAGGCCGCGCCCGATCACGATCTTTCCGTGCCGATTTCGTGTGCATGAGCTCCCGGGATCGAGTCAGGTATCTGTCCATGCACCAGCGCTTTATCAATCTGCGGGTTACCCGCAACGAGGGGGGTTCAATAGTCCGTTTTTTTAAAGAAAAGTCGGCAGGGCAGCCCCGGAGCGAGCGAGGAGACGTCCTCACGCGCTCATGACACCACGTGACCTCTTACATGTCCGGGTTAATTGGGAGAGCCCTGCGCAGTACCCAGGTCCGCTTTCTCTTGGATTTGCCAGAGGCTTTTGGCCATTTGCCTAGGGGACATCGGGCTCTGTGCAGTTAGATGAGTTTACTGGCCAGGAAATGTATTCTTCAATGCTGGACGGTCCCTGACCCTCCGGCGTTTTGGCATTGGTGGAACCAGTTGCATCAGTTGGCCATCTGGGAGGCGCGCGATGCAGGAGGGGCTAGGAAGCGAAAGATGTTGTTCTTAAATGCTTGGGAGCCATATCTGCAAGCCTTGCATCCGAAGGGCCGCAGTGCGGTCTTAAGATGAGTGTACTAATCCGGGCGCCCGGATAGTTGGACTGGGAGCGTACTGGCGAGTACTGTGGGGAGGGGTGGAGAGTACCATTGGGGGGAGGGGGGCTTGGGGAGGGAGTGAGGGGTTTGGGAAGGTTCTGGAACTTAGATACGGACAGGGTAAGGGGGATTTGGTGGGGGGAGAGGGTGGTGTGGCATTTTCAGGGCTCATAAGAGTCCAGGGCCTCGGAGTGCCTTTCCGCTCTCCTTACCCTCGCTCGCCCTCAGTAGAGTGGGCTGGGGGGGGAGTTTGGTTGATGTTCTTTTTCTTTTTGTCCATTCTTGTAATACTATTATATATGGTGCATATTTGTTTGTACTGAGCACTTTGGGGGTGCCTTGGGATTGTATTTGTTGTTGTTTACGTCATGTTCGGCATCTGTCCTTTCCTAATTCTTCTGTCTTGGAATTCCAAAAGACTTGGGGCTCCTTATACAAAGGCGCGCTAGCGGTTTAACATGCGTAATAGTGCGCGCTAAACTGCCGGACGCACTAGTCGCTACCACCTCCTCTTGAGCAGGCGGTAGTTTTTCGGCTAGCATGTGATTAAGCCACTAATGCGGCTTCGTAAAGGGAGCCCTTGGTCTGGTTAGAACTATGCAAAAACTTAAATTGTCCTTCCCTTCTCTGAATGGCATAGCCTTTGTTGGTAAAGTGTGAAAGTATTTTTCATTTAAAATAACTGAATTATGGAATGATATCCCCCTGTGGTTGAGAGAACTAGGCTCTCTTCAAACTTTTCATAAATATCTAAAAACTTGGCTATTCTCCAAATTGTAAAGTCTTTTCTATTTTATTTATTGTAAACCGAGTCGAGCTTTATTGCTATAGAGAGGACATGGTCTATAAACTCAAGTTATAGTATATTGGTAGTTTAGTGTGCTAAGGCCACTTTTTGCTGCAGCTTTGTAAAAGGGACCCCTTAACCCTCTATTCCCTGATGTGCAAAAGTAGGCCTTCTTTTACTTTTTCTTTTAAATTAATCTTTATTGATTTTCAAACTTTGACAGTGCCATACAATTAATTTAGATATAAACACTACAAAAAAGGCACTTTAAATACACATTTTAATACATAAAACAATCATTTCCCCCCTCCCCATAACTTATTATATTAATTTATCTTTATTCATTTTTAAAGTTCCCAGTAAGTGTAACATATAATACAATCATTTATACTTAAATCATACTTAATATATCATCAAATTCTAAACTATATCTAATAATCCCTCACCCTTGTATCCTATATTTATTCATAAGTAAAAGAAATCATAAAATATTTCCATCCCCCCCAACCCACCCTGGATGTATATGAACCAAAGGGGAAAAAAACCAATTAATGTTTATTCTATACTATACTTTCAATCTTTGCAATATTGCCTTCTTTTACTAAGCCACAGTAGAGATTTCTACCATGGCCTGGAGCGCTAAAAGCTCCAACACTGCTCTATAAATGATGCTCAAGGTCAGATGCTGTGAAGATCCACGCTAAACTAGTATTTTGCAAAGGGTGCTCTGCACAATTCACCCTTTATAAAATGCTAGCTCAGCACAAAT
The DNA here is from genome assembly GCF_902459505.1 of Geotrypetes seraphini. Lineage (NCBI taxonomy): Eukaryota > Metazoa > Chordata > Amphibia > Gymnophiona > Dermophiidae > Geotrypetes > Geotrypetes seraphini. The sequence continues at coordinate 225,695,349 of NC_047086.1, read as the reverse complement.
TTCGGCCTGGTTTCAGTTGGCCTCTGCAATAAAATACACAAGTGAATGCACCCATTTACATCTTCAGAGCAGGTGTCTCTGTGCACTACTGGGTCTGCTTCTAGGCACCTATTTTATAAAGTGGGTTGTCCAAGTTCGGTCCTTTAGGGCTGCAAGCAAACCAGGCTTTCAGGATGCATGGAGAAACATCTCTATCATTAAGGGTATCCTGAAAACCTGTTTTGCTTGTAGCTCTTGAGGACCAAATTTGGACAAGCTTGTTATAAAGAAGGGGTGTCCAACCTTGGCTCACCAGGTCGGATTTTCAGGATTTCCCCAAAGAATATGCACGAGATCTATTTGTATACAATGGAAGCAGTGCATGCAAATGATTTCATGCAAATTCATTTGGGAAATCCTGAAAACCTGACTGGATTGCCACCCTCAAGGACCAAGATTGGACAACCCTGTTATACAAAACAACATAAGCATAAAATAGGAGCCTTTTTGAACATTCCACATCACCCCTTTTTAGAAAATTACCCCTAAAGAAAATAATTTCCAAAAGGCATTTACTTGGGTAAATAAGACTATGTGCTAATAATGATTCTTTGTGTTTTTAGCTGTCAGGATCTATTGTATTTCCTTTGACTGCTACTTGCTGCCTTTCAGAATTTGCTGCCCCAGGTGAAGTGCTATTTTGTCTAACAGTTAAGCCAGTGGTCCTAACACCATCTTTTGCCCTTTTGCTTTACCTAGGATTGCCATATGGCTCCAGAAAAAAGAGGCTGGATTGAGACATCTGGGTTTTACTTCCATTGTTTTTAATGGAAGTAAAACTCGGATGTCTCAATCTGTCCTCCATACTTATATTGCTTTCAGTGGAAGTAAAACCTGGATGTCTTAATCCATCCTCTCTTTTTTTTCTGGAGCCATATGGTAACCCTACCTTTGGGGGGTGGGGTGGCGGGGGTTCTACACTATTATGGACAAGCATAGAGATTGGCTGGTAATCTATCCCAGTCTTCTCTAGCTTGATAGAGAGTAACATTATACATCAGTTAATATGATGTTACTTGTACTGGATCATGCCTTATTATTTAATTTCATTTTCTTGTTGGGTTTTTTTTTCAGTTGTGTAGTTGTTTTCCCTGTAGTCTACCTAGCCTTGTATAGTTAATTTTGGTTTTAATATCATCTAAATATTATGTGATTTGATTATATTATTTTTTGTTTGATTGAGATATGATACTCTTTCTTACCTGCCATGTACTACAGTACATGTAATACCTCCTCAACATTGTTTTTATAGAATGTGTTAAAAAATTTTATCCTAATTTTAATTTTTTGTACGTTTTTATCATTTTATAGTTGTCCAATTAAAATATTTGTATGTATGTTTTAGGACTCCTGACGCAGGCTTACTTGCCAAAACATGGCCCATGCCGTCTTACATTTGTTTAGATGAAAATTGTTTAGACTGTATTGGTTGCAATTAAAGTGTGGTTTGTTCAAAGGCCTGGCCCTCTCTGCTTCTTCTTTTGGACTTCTTTAGTAACATAATATAGCATAATAAATGATGACAGATAAAATTCCTGCTCGGTCCATCCACTCTGTCCAACAGTCATATTTTATTATCAAGGCAATGTAGAACCAACAGACCTATACTCAGATGTTTATTAAAATCTTTATATACCGCATATACAGCCAAAAAAAGATCAAAGCGGTTTACAATATAATTCAATCAAAATTATGAAAAGAACTCCATTTAAATAGAGAAGAAAAGAAATAACATTTCTAATGCATAATATCCTACAACATCCAAATTAATAAGACAAAAATAAAAATTAATTAATTAATACAAATTAAAATTATAAAAATGTATAAATGCAGACTGCAGTCCCAGATTCATATCCCGTCAATTTAAAAAGGCCAGTTGAAAAAAATATGTCTTTTAAAATTTTGAAAGGATGATGTGAATGTGGTATAAAATACTCGCTCATATTAGCTCCTGATCAATCCTAGCCCTTAAAAAACGACTACCCTGTACGGCTCTTGCAGCCCCAGCTACCGAGATGCTGTCAAAATCTACTCCAGCCCTTCCTGATCTGTCTTCTCGTATATAGGATACAGACTATAGAAGTATGTTCGGCATGGGCTACACTGCCCCACTGCTTGGGCTGCCATCAGAGCTAACTCTAGAACATCCTGATCTGGCTGGCCTTAGACAGGATACAGACCACAGAAGTCCATTCACCATCGGCTTCTCTTCCCTACTGCTGGAGCTGCTATTTATGATGCCATCCTGTGCATCATAAATTAAGTTATAGCTGTTGATCTGTCAAGTTATGCTTCGATACGATGTGTGCAATCCTGCAAGCCATCAGCAAAACTACCTGAAAGTACCCTTGGGTTAAGCTGAGAGCTCCACTGGTGTTTTACTCAGCTTAGATAGGGTCTCACACACACATAGTGTTAGGCATGACTAGCATGCAGCAGAATGGCCTTTGTATAAATACTGAACCAACAGGGCCTATTAAGAATGGGAATGATAAATGTTATGGTGAATTAGAGAGTTTTAGAGCAGCCAGGAGTGTGAGGAGAACAGGCTGAGGACCTTTGAGAGAGAAACCTGATTGTGTTGAAAGGTTCAACAATGTACAGTATATGTTAAACATAGAAAATGAAGGCAGATCAGGATTGTGTGGTCTACCCATTCATACTGTCTACTATACCTTCCTCTTCCAATGAGATCCTATGTACTTGTCCCACTCTTTCATGATTTCAGATAAAGTCTTCATTTAGAAACATAGAAAGTGACGGCAGATAAGGGCCAAGGCCCATCAAGTCTGCCCACCAATGACCCTCCCCTACCTCCCTTTGCAAAGAGATCCCACCTTTCGATCCCATTTAGCTTTAAAATCAGGCACACTGCTGGCCTCAATCACCTGTATTGGAAGACCATTCCATCGATCCACCACCCTCTCGGTGAAGAAGTATTTCCTGGTGTCGCCAAGCAATGTCCCTCCCCTGATTTTCCATGGATACCCTCGTGTTAACATAGAAACATTTCTGCCACTTCCACCGGGATGCCATTCCACATATCTATCTACCTCTTAGATTATACAGGCCAACCCCCCAAAAAATCCCTTAGGTTTCTTGACCAGTTCCTGGGGTTATTTGGGGTGCTGATTCAAAAATTGCATTGGATAGACCGCATCAGCTCTAGTTTCTTAGATATGGTTATGGGATAGTAGAGCCAAACATGGACATTGGGCAAAAAAAGATTGGCCTCTGAGGGAATATATGGTGATTGGAGGACAAAATGTAATCAATAAACCTTTGGTAGCACGAGATAGAATCATACTGCCACCACTACTTATAAAGCTAGGCCTGATGAAACAATTTGTAAAGGCTTTAAATAAAGACGATTCGTGCATTGAATACAAAGCGCATATGTTACCTGGACATACCATGGAAAAACTGAAAGAAGGAATTTTTGATGGTCAACGATCAGACATCAATGAATGAAATTGAATCATGCATCTGGTCTTCATTTGTTCTTGTTGTGAAAAACTTTCTTGGCAACAAGGAGGCAGACAACTACACACAATTAGTAGAGGATATGCTCTTTCATTTCAACAGGCGTGGCTATAACATGAGTGTTAAAGTCTGTTATCTGCACAGTCACTTTGATCGCTTTCCAGAGAACCTTGGTGACTTAAGTGAAGAGCAAGGTGAAAGATTTCACCACGACAAAAAAAAACCAATGGTAGTCAGACACCAAGGAAGATGGGATGCACACATGATGGCAGACTATTGTTGGAATCTTATGCAAGATTGTCCTGGCAGATCCCTCTCTCAGAAGTCTTACAAAAAGAGCCTCTTGTGTGTCAAATAACTGGAAAGTTTGTATCATAAACTTGTGCTTTTGGTATGAAATAAGTAGATTTTCATCTTGTACACTTTTCTTTTAATATGTTTCCTTCATGCTTAAAAAGATATTACCGTAATTTAAACACTACATAAAATATCCTGAGTGTTTTAATGGGTGTGCAGAGTGAAGAGTGGTATATGGCACATGTTCTGTAGTTCAAAAAAACCCCAAAAACAACAAACTAGAGTTGATAGGAGAAAACTGGTTTCAAATGTAAAAACCCACTCAGAAGAATGTCATAATAGAAGAAATCAAAAAATTCTTCAAGGATAAAGTGAAGATAGCAGTAGCCAAGGACAATGGTTCACACACTACAATATGAAAGTGGATTAAATTAAATGTGATGGGGGAGTCCTCAGTTTACACAATTGAACGCTAACAAGACCAAAGCGTCAGCTGTCGCTCTTTATACCCACTTAGGGTTTAGGAGGTGTAACATCCCTGGTCTCACCCCCATTGTGAATTACAGTGCACAAACGTGCCTCAGGAGAAAACTGGTGCCATATTTGGAATCAGCAGGTCAAATATACCTAGAAACAGGTCTAACATTTGAGGCACCAAAATGAGTGTTGGCCAGTATTATTCATGTCTGTCCCTTTCACTTTCATTCTATGTTTTCTTGGTCCAGAACTTCCTATCAGTTGAAAGATACCCTGAAGTTGTTTTTAAATAACTATCATTTCCCTCCACTGCCTTTTTGTTCCCAAAGATCCTTTTGATTGTTGGCTCCTGAAATACAGAAGGAAGGCACTGTTCCCTTTAAACTGTTCCCTCTAAACCAGTGGTCTCAAACTCAAACCCTTTGCAGGGCCACATTTTGGATGTGTAGGTACTTGGTGGGCCTCAGAAAAAAAAATAGTTAATGTCTTATTAAAGAAATGACAATTTTGCATGAGGTAAAACTCTTTATAGTTTATAAATCTTTCCTTTTGGCTAAGTCTTAATAATAATATTGTAATGTTACAGTATAACTAAAGAGACATATGATCAAGAAACTGTTTTATTTTACTTTTGTGATTATGAAAAGCATACCGAGGGCCTCAAAATAGTACCTGGCAGGCCGCAAGTGGCCCATGGGCCATGAATTTGAGATCACTGCTCTAAACTGAGTCCTACCAGTAGAGACGTGCTGTTTCACTATCACAAGTTTCAAGTTTATTAAGGCTTGATATACCGCTTTTCAATTCCAAAGCGGTTTACAACATTACTTATCTTTAAAAATTAAAAACAACCAAATTGTAGACATAAAACCATAAATACGTAGGTAAACCAATCTCATGAACTACTACAAAACACACAAGAGGGAAAATAAAATAAAAAGGTGATAGGGAAGGAAAAGACAAAAGGGCAGACTGGGTTTGTATAGGATAAGTTCAAGATTTAGGTCTCGTATGCTTCTTTAGAGAGAGCAATTATGAGCATTGATTTGAATTTGGAAAGGTTGGCTTCGGGCCTAAGAGCAAATGGCAGTGCATTCCACCACTGTAAAAATTGTTTTACGAGTGTTGTCCTGAAATAATTGCCTGAGAGAGGGAACAGCAAGAAGAGATTGGTGGGTGGATCGCAGAGGTCTTGATGTTGTATATGGGATTAAAAGTCTACATATGAAAGCAGGTGAATGATTGGAAAGTACCTTAAAGGTGAGGAACAAGCATGTTCTGCGGGAGTCCGGGGCACCTGCCTATCCCTAGCAATTGAAAACATAATACTGCATTGAAGCACCAACTCCCACTAGCACAGGGGTCTCAAAGTCCCTCCTTGAGGGCCGCAATCCAGTCGGGTTTTCAGGATTTCCCCAATGAATATGCATGAGATCTATGTGCATGCACTGCTTTCAATGCATATTCATTGGGGAAATCCTGAAAACCCGACTGGATTGCGGCCCTCGAGGAGGGACTTTGAGATCCCTGCTTGACTAGCAGCAATGTAGTTTGGAAGACTCCTGCTCAAATTAAAGGGAACAGCAGAAGGTAGGAGATTATGTTACTGTAGACACAAGTGTTTACCCTGGAGGAACTTTGACTTGCAGTTATCAAGTTGGAGCTCTTGTTATCAAAATAACTGAACAGGGCTGATCACGCAATGAAAGGGAACGTATCCAAAATAAATCAGTCTTGCAATTTTCAATCGTGATTACACTGCTAATGGGGGATGCAGTGCACAGAGTAAGAATGACAATTTGTCTTTTAACTAAAGATGAATTAACTTTCTGTAATCTTGCCTTATAGGGGAGATGTTAGGGATCACCACTAATAAGCCAAGCTTCTGGTTTATTCATTTTTCTTCTCCTGGCCAATATTCCAACTTAGACAATATTTCCTGGAAGTGCTAAAAATCGTTGAGTCATAAAAGAAAATTTATGCTGGGTCAGACCAACGTCCATCAACCTCTGCATTCTATCTTGTTTTATTAATTAATTTATTTTTGCTTTAGGATAAAGTATTATTGTAGCTGTGTTGATAATCGTTTATTAATAGAAAATGGAAATAAGGCGATCCTGTTTATTGGACTAATTTTAATACATTTTTTTTACTAATTCAGAGACCGTGACTCCTTTCCTCAGGTCAGGACAGGGATACTGTAACAGCAGTATAGTTTACTGACCTTAAGAAAGAGATTTTAACCTCTGAAAGCTAATTGAGACATGTATTATTAGTCCAATAAAATAACGGGTACTAAATTTTCTTCCTGCCATCCGCCTTGCCCCATGCCTCCTACCCAAATGCAAAATATAAATTGGTGTCTAGGAAGAAAGGGGGGATTTGTTCAAAGATGTTTGGAGGTTACTTAGAAGAAAAACTATACACTGGCACTGTTTGTTTTAAATTTTTAAATAAAAGAAATAAGTGGAAATAAAGAAGCAAATAAGAAAATAGGTAAATAAATGGAGGCAGGGGTAGAGTTGGTGGGGTAGGGGGTGGGGTGGGCAGGGTAGAGTGGTGGGTAGGGGGTGGGGTGAGGCAGGGGTAGAGTTGGTGGGGTAGGGGGTGGGGTGAGGCAGGGGTAGAGTTGGTGGGGTAGGGGGTGGGGTGAGGCAGGGGTAGAGTTGGTGGGGTAGGGGGTGGGGTGGGGCAGGGGGCCCAGTGGACTTGTGTGCCTAGGGGCCCTCGACGAATTTATCCTGCCCTGCAGAAGGCTGAAGTAGAGAATGACATTTGGACAAATTTGCCCTCGTCCCCGCAGGAACTCAATGTCCCCGTCCGAGTGTTGTCACTGTCCCTGCCCCATTCCTGTAAGCTCTGCCTTAACCGCACAAGCCTTGAACACTTATGATTTTAAAGTGTTTGAGGCTTGTGCAGATGAGGGCGGAGCTTAGGCATTGGTGGAATGAGGCATTATGACATCACAATCTGAGTTCTAGAATGTTGCTACTTATGATTTTAAAGTGTTCGAGGCTTATGCAGATGAGGACAGAGCTGACAGGAAAAGAACTCAACGGGATGGGAAAATGAGTTCCCTTAGGGACTGGGAAATATTTGTCCCCGTGTCATTCTCTAAGCTGGAGAAAACATCCCTGCTGTTTTGTAGTCTGAAAATAATTAAGTGAATCAGGTTTTCTATTCCGTCTTTACCTATTCAGTTCAAGGTCGGATTATATTACAAGAGGTTGGGTCAGTTATCCAGGAAGTTACAATGGATAGTTTAATTTGTCACGGACATTCAATAGAGTTGCTAGTACAGGTAGATCAGCACAGTTATTAATACAGTTAGGTCATAGTTACAAGTTCAACTAGGTCATCGTTGACTCATTGTTATGTCCCAGGAGTTGCATTAGACAGTTTAGAAATGGGCTTTTACAATTACCATTTCAGTTACTTCTGGGTTGGCCTCCCTGTCTTGACACAGAAATACTTTTAAAAGTTTTCTGAACTTGAGATAGTGGTTACAAGATCATAATGTAAGTGGTAATTGGTTCCAGCATTTTGCTATTGGATGGATAAGGTAATTTGCCTGGTAGACTATATATTGTTGCATGCTGAAAATTTTAAGTGGGAAAGATTTCTGGTGGAATATCGGTTGGAGGTGACCTGGTGTAGGGTGGCCAACTCTGTTAGGTAGTCAGGGAGCATTCCCTGTAAGGATCTTAAAGGCAGTGATGCCTAATTTAAACTTTATCCTTGTGGTTAAGGGCAGCCAATGTACTTTCATATACAATTTCTCCCTCGTTATTCGCGGGGGATACGGGCAGAGCTGGACCACGAATGGCGAAAAACCGCGATTATCCGACTCTGAACCACCCCACCTCCCTACCGCCTTCCCGGCCTTATCTGGTGGTCTAGGCTGCTGTGAGTTCCCGTAGTCTCTCGAGATTTGATAAAATTGCTTTTTTCATAGATTACAAAGCGATGTACAATAGAAAATAAAAATGGGGGTGACAGACAATTTTGGGGGAATCACAGATGTACTTTCTAAGGAGGAACTACAACTTGTCTATCTGCTGCTAGTCCACTTCAATGCACAGAATAAAGGTTAATAAACAAAAACAACTAGATCAATACTGTATTCATACCATGGCAGTCATGGATTTTTTTTTTAAGATAGCTGTCATGGCATTTTATACTTGCAAATTCATCACTGGATACCAGTGCTAATTACTGGGTATCAAATGGCCACCAGCCGTTATCCAGGTATCAACAATATTCAGACCGGGGCTTGCAGGCCTAAGTTGATCTGGGTAGATCTCATTTAGTCGAGCAAACACCGCTGCCACTAACCAGGAAACTCCATCTCTGACCAAGTTCTCCCACTGGTGCCAAGGTGGTCCAACTGGATTTTCAGCAGCATTATCCAGGTAATACATTACATTAGGGATTTCTATTCCGCCATTACCTTGCGGTTCAAAGCGGACTACAAATGGAGTATAGACCCAGACTGCGAGACTCGTCTGACAAGGAGCAATTCCTACCTAGAAATCCCACTGAACATCGACACGAATGTTAATATCGATGGGGCCTCTTAAAGTGCAGGGAGATTTTGCTCGTACTACATATTAACAGCCCCAATTCACATGCAGGAAGTGCAAAGGCTGTGTGGTAACTGCTGAGGATGCCCCCCTGCATGTCCCCTTCAATTATTGCACAGGAAAGAGCAAAGGGGGTACTGGTGCATCCACAGTAACTCCACTAATTACCGTGTGCTAACTGCAATGTGCCATTAATGCCCAATCTCCACCCAGTCCCCTCATTCCATGCTAAGCAGTTAATATTGGATTTTTAGCGTGTGGTAGCATGCACTAAAATCTTTACTAAGACTGAATTTTAGTAAATATTACATTACAGATTTCTATTCTGCCATTACCTTTCAGTTCAAAGTGGATTACAAAAAGAGTTATGGAAGAAGGGTTACAATGTTAGATCAGAGAAGGTTTCCAAGAGAGGGAAAAGTAGGATCTGGGGTTAGGGAGGGGATGGTAAGAGGGGGGTTAAGCTATGTTGTTTTTTTTGGGTTGTTTTTTTTTTTTTTTGGGGGGGGGGGGTTTGCTACTACAAAGTGAACACTAATGCAACCGATGAGGTGTCTTGGTATAATGCGGAAAAAGACCTCAAGATATGTGTAATAGCGCCTTAGTGTCAGTTCAACACATTAGAGCACAAAATCTTATCATGGGTCTGAAAACACCGCGTATAAAATGTGTGTGTGCGTATTCATACTTTTGTCATAAAACATTGCACTTTTATTATAAGCAGCTTCTTTAAATAAAGAAAAAAAAGCACTTATCTTTTCCCGATGGTGGCCAGAACTGTAAAGCTTCGTCAGGGAAGTGTTTTTACAATAAAGGCTATTTCCATAACTCTTAGAGATGCTGCTTTTCTTTGAAATGGTATCCAACATTCAGCTTCAATACACTTCAATCCCCCCTCCCCCCATCCCCGGGCAACCCACAGATTTTCACCAGCAAAAATTCAATGTACCTACAAGCATGCCTCCTCCCCCCCCCCCCCATATCTTCCTCACTTGCAAACAGTGGCAGTTTACCTTCAGAAGGATCCAAGGTATCTACATCCATATTCTTAAACTCTTGGGGCCTTGATATTGAACCGGCAACACTCAGCGTTTTGCTGATGGCCACTGGTGTTATACCAGGATATTCATTGCTGAGCCATGTCTGGGCTCCAACATTGATGTTTCTGGCTAAAACCTAGTGAGTAAAATGCAATGTTTAGCACTTAACTGGCTATGGGGTAGTGAATGGGATGGGGACAGAGCCCACGGGGACTGGGACAAATTTTGTTCCCATTCTCTAAAAACCTGAGACCAATATCAATATGTAAAAACTTGACACATCTTAGACAATTGTCAACTGAATTCAGTGATTTAAAAACAAACAAACAAACCCAAAACAACAAAACCCTGGAGAAGTTGCTTTTGGATTTCAATTAACTACTTTTAAATGACATCATTTGTGTCTTGTCTGCCATCTGCAATGTCCTTCCATCATGTGCCCAGCTGCTCAAGCATCTTACTGTTACTGCAACAGATTCATCCATCATTGCTGGCATCAAGGTACATTTCTAACATTGTCATTTTGCTCACTAAAGAGTGTGTTGTGCTCAGTGACCACTAGCTAAGTGTCCCCTGAGGAAGGCGTTTGTAACACACCAAAATTGGATCCTGATTGGGACCTTATGTTTTCAATAAAGACTCAATCATTGGTTGAAAAGACACCTCCCTTGCCTTTCTGTTTGTTTGCATATATCCCAAGGCGAGGTGTTCTTCTGTTTGCCTGTCTAACATTTAATACACACTTATTTTCCTGTTTATCCACTCAGTTTGACTTCTCTTCTACACACATGTCTGAAAGAAAATCCAATTACCTTCCCAGATGTTCTTGCGCCTGTTTCAACATTTTTATAAGCGATATTGCTGAAGGGCTGTCAGGTAACATTTGCCTCTTTGCGGATGATACCAAAATCTGAGATAGAGTAGACACCCCGGATGGTGTGAATAACATGAAGAAAGACCTGGCGAAGCTTGAAGAATAGTCTGAAATTTGGCAGCTAAAATTTAATGCTAAGAAATGCAAGGTCACGCATTTGGGCTGCAAAAGCCCGAGGGAAAGGTACAGGTTAGGGGTTGAAGAACTTATGTGCACGCAGTAGCATAGTATGTGGGGGTGCGAGGGGGGCAAACCACCCCAGGCTCAGTCTTCCTCGGGGTGCCGGCTCTTCTCCTCCTCTCCGCCCCTCCTTCCATGTGCATGCTCGCTCTCTTTCCCTGTACCTTTTTAACTTCGGTGCTAGCAGCGACTGCCCACGTCGGCTTCGGTGTTTTCTCTGAGGTCACTTCCAGGAGGAAGTGACATCAGAGAGAGCTCTGAAGCTGATGTGGGCAGCAAATTCATCGCTGCTCGTGCCAAAAACAAGGTACGGGGAAGGAGCATGGGTGCACGCAGAAGGGGGGTTGCGCCATCACCCCGGGCACTGGTCACGCTCACTATGCCACTGTGTACATGACAGAAGAGCGGGACTTGGGTGTTATTATATATGATGATCTTAAGGTGGCCAAACAAGTTGAAAAGGCAATGACGAAAGCTAGAAGGATGCTAGGGTGCATAGGGAGAGGTATGGCCAGTAGGAAAAAGGAGATATTGATGCCCCTGTATAAGACTTTGATGAGATCTCATTTAGAATATTGTGTACATTTCTGGAGGCCGCACCTTCAAAAAGGTATAAAAAGGATGGAGTCGGTCCAGAGGAAGGCTACTAAAATGGTGCATGGTCTTCATTATAAGTTATAAGGGGACAGACTTAAAGATCTCAATTTGTATACTTTAGAGCAGTGTTTCTCAACATACGGAACATGTATCCTTGGGGGTGCGTGGGCTGCCTGTTGGGGATACAGGGCCTGGCCGTCATCAGGGATCCCTCCCTGCCCCCCGCTGAAGCCTCCACCACTGGGGATCCCTCCCTGCCTCCCTATCTGCCTGCTGCACCCCCCCCCCCCCACACACACACACCACACCCCCAAAGCCCACCTTACCGGAGCCAACACGTTCCTTTAGAAGCATCCAGCAGCAACTCCACACAGGGACAGCCTAGGATGCGTGCAGTGATGTGCACGTGGCCGGCCCACAAGCTTTCCCCCTGACATCAATTCTGATGTCGGAGAGAAGGTTCCGGACCAGCCAATCGCTGCCTGGCTGGCCCGGATTGACATCAGAATTGACATGGGGGGAAAGCATGCGAATCACTGCATGCACCCTGACCTGTCCCTACACAGAGTTGCTGCTGATGGAGCGTGTCGGCTCCGGCAAGGTGGTAAGGTCAGCTTCAGGGGTGGGGGTGGGGGTGCAGCGGGTGGGCAGACAGGGAGGGAACCCTTGTGGCGGCTTCAGCAGGGGGCAGACAGGGATCCCTGCACAGTCAGGAGGAAGTGCAACCAGAGACTCATGGTATCACCAGACAACAAAGGTAGGAAAAATTATTTTATCTTCAATTTAGTGATCGAAATGTGTCAGTTTTGAGAATTTATATCTGCTCGCTGTCTATATTTTGCACTATATTTGTCTATTTTTCTATAGTTGTTACTGATTGAATATTTTAAAGTCATCTGCCTTGACCTCTGAAAAAAAAACATAAATATAAATGATAATTAACATTTTCTCTGCATTCAGCTTGCTTTGTGTTTTTTAAAATTTTGTGGTTACTATTATGTATTTTAATAAGATTATATTGTGTGTATATGAAAAATGGATGGAAGAAATTGCATTACAACTAGTACTATTGTTATGGGGGTGGAGCTTGGGCAGGTCTAGGGTGGAGTTTGGGTGGGTCTGGGGCAGAGCATGGGCAGTATACTCAGTATTTGTTAGGCTTAGGGGGTATTTGGCTTGAAGAAGTTGAGAAACACTGCTTTAGAGGAAAGGCGGGAGAGGAGAGATATGATAGATATGTTTAAATACCTACGTGGTGTAAATGCGCATGAGTTGAGTCTCTTTCATTTGACAGGAAGCTCTGGAATGAGAGGGCATAGGATATAGTTGAGAGGTGATAGGCTCAGGAGTAATCTAAGGAAATACTTTTTTACAGAAAGGGTGATAGATGCATGGAACAGTCTCCCAGAAGAGGTGATGGAGACAGAGACTGTGTCTGAATTCAAGAAAGCGTGAGATAGGCACATGGGATCTCTTAGAGAGAGGAAGAGATAATGCTTACTGCGGATGGGCAAACTGGATGGGCCATTTGGCCTTTATCTGCCATCATGTTTCTGTTTCTATGTAACTGAATCTGTGGGAGGGTTGCACCAAAACCAGATCGAAATGGAAGGTTCTATTTGTGATTTATAAACAGTTGTACAGAATATTGTCCCTTTTTTATACTTTAATAAAAAGATTTGAATATAAAATCATAAATGTTTAAGGCTTGCGCAAATAAGGACAGAGTCAGCAGAGATGAGGACGGAGCTCGCAGGGACAGGGCAGGGATGGGAACAGAGCTTGTAGAAATGGGGCGAGGACAGGGAGAAACTTTGTCCCCATGTCATTCTCTACAGATAGGAATGACGGATCTTTTCCAGATTAGCCCCGCCACTAATGGAAAAAGTGCATGCGCCGAAAGTTAAGCCCCGCCACCTTTTGCCAGCGCACGCAACCTTAACCAGTGAAGTTCTTAGCATAACGCCCCCACAACGCGGCGCGATGTGTATAAAGTAAAGTGGGGGGGTTCCCCCCCCCACGCCCCCCCGTCGGAGCACCCAAAAAAGATTATAAAAAAGAGAATATGAAACTTAACATTATAAAAAATAGGATAAACTGTCGACCTCCGACGGGGGGGGGGGGGGGCGTGGAGGGGAACCCCCAAATTTACTTTATACAGATCGCACCTCTTTTTTATAATCTTTTTTGGGTGGCAGGGGTTAACTTTTTGGCGGGGCTTATCTGGAAAAGATCCGGAATGACTTTTATGCAGTCCTATCTATGAGGTTACCTTGGCTGGTGAAGTGCTGAATATTTGCACTTAAGCAGCTGAGTGCTGACTCCACTCCTGGAGTGTCCCTAAGATAGCCAGTTTTCAGTTAGGTGCTGCTAACTGTACATTTTCAGTGGCACTAACCATTTGCTGACCAGGTTACCCATTCCAGAAGGGAGACTTTTTAGGCGGTCCTGGTTTTAAAATTACATCCCAAAGCAGTGTAGCATATGTAGTCCATGATTCTATCCATTGAAATAAGTGCTGGAGGGCCCATAATGCACCAGGATGAGGTTGGCAGAAATTCAGAACTAGCCAAAAAGTCTCCCTTCTGAAATGGGTGACCTGGTCACTCCACCGGATAAAGTACCACTGAAAATGATCAGTTAGCCCCAAACAGGTGATTTAACTGGCCAGGAGTCCTTTCTGGATGTTTAAATTGCTTAGAATAATCTACCTCAAATTCTAGAATTCTTTAAATTGAAGTGAACTAACACCCAACCACATTCCTTTCTCCGCTGCAAAGTGAGAGAAGAGCAGCCCTGTGTAAGATCCTCTGCTTCTTGCTCAGGGCTGGAGCTCAGTTCAGTAACATGGATGGAAATGGAGGGGGAGGGGACAGGAGAGGGAATTGATTTCTGCCTCAGGACCACAGCACACATCTTTCAAGAGGTGTTTTAGAAGAAGCCACATTCTGCCACCTAGGGTGTGGCTCTCATGTCAACAGCGTGTGTAGGGTAACAAGACAGGATGCGGCATGGATCAGTAGCCCTGAATTGCAAGCAATGCCTCGCTAATCCCAACCTCAGGAAAGTGAGGAAACTTCTACAGCTTTTTAAACTCTCAGGCAGCAGAAGCCAATTAACCAAAACAAGAGTTCTGACTGAAAGATGGATGAGCTGTTCGTTCCTGGTGCTGATCATGGGTGGGTCACGGCAAGTTTGGCAAGATTTTCTGCACCTTGTACATCCTGGCAAACCCTGGTTTCACTTTTGCCCTAGTTTGCTGTAGGATCCAGCGTGCAGTAATCTCTGTGCTGGGCTCTTGTGGTTAATCAAGGCTTAGAATCTCAACGTGAAAGCAGTGAATGTGGGCTGTGAAGCTGAGCCACATTAATCCCTATACTATCTACCTTCTTGCCTCAGGAGACTGCTACCAGCCATCAGGAGACATTCACAAAATGCTAAATTAAAGTAATAGAACTGGCTAAAAGCTGTACACCAGACTGAGGGGAGGATTCTCAAAGCTTACCGTGCCTTTAAGGATGGTCGCTAAACCGACTCTGGCCAGTTTAGTGTGGCGGTATTTTACTGGCTGATTATCAGAACGGCTCACTGTGGTCTTTTCCAAGCTTCCTGGCAGAGTCTGACTCTGCCATGCAAATGTATTACAACAAGGTTATAAATATTAAAGTGGCAGTAAAATGGACTCATCAATGTTTTTATTGATGACTACAGAACAAGAAAAAACAGAACCAACAGTACTTGTCATGCCAGTTTTCAAAGCATGACTAACTTCCATCCCACCCTTCTGATCCCCAGGCAAAGAACAAAGCAGGTATTACAATACAAGGCAAGAATAAAATAAAAATAATAATAATCACCTGTCGTAGCACTTGTAACAGAAATCAGCATCAAAGATTTAAGGGGAACACAACCCCTGTCATCCCAACAGAGGAAAAGAAGGAGGAAAAAAGTTGACCGACAAACCAACATCCCTGAGCCCCCCAACCAAGAAATATATCGGTAAAATTATAGGGAGTTTAAAATGTCACTAGGGGGGACAAGGTGGTAAAAACTGAATATAAAAGTTCCAGATTTTGAAGGAAGCGTTTCTTGCCATTAAGGCTACTCATCAATATTAAAAAAAGAGCAGGCGATTCTCTATCATCGCCAGGTGAGTCCTCAAGCACGGTGCTGGCTTTTGATAACAAAAAATTACCAGCTGGTCCCGGAGTGCCGGTATTGTGCAAAGCGCATCTCAGGCGTGTGTTTCTGGCTGTGGCTCATCATAAAATTATTTTTTTTTTTTAATACATCATTCACATACATTATAATAGTGTGGGAGAAAAAAAAAGATCTCAAAAGCACACTTCTCGAATGCACGTATTAAAGACGTGTCTTATGCGCGCTTGTTGAAAACCGATGCATCTCCCCTTCCTTCCCTTCCCCCTCATCCATTAGTGGTGATACACCTATGAATGACACAATAACGTAGCGTTTGCCTAAGGAGTCGCTTTTCCCAGCAAACGCACGCCTCTTACCATGGTCTATTCTGCACATGTGCCAATTGTTATCACCAGCAACTTATGTAAATTTGATGACCCTCTGTGAACCTCATTTGCATGCGTGTTTCTTTGAAAATGACTTGTCTTTTTTAAATTGTTACATTTACGGCCTCGATAGTGGCCCGTCAAATTTTGCCATCAATATGTGGCGAGGTCTGGGAGGAGAAACTTACAAATAACTGAAGTTGCAAGTGCCGAACCCACGCATATGGAGGGGGAGTGCATATCAGATCCCATCTTTTCCAAACATCATTCATTGGCCTTTTCTTGTCAGTGGAACCGTTGAAGGATACAACAGGACAATCTTAAGAACTGTTTGGGAAAAATAGAAGTATAGGGTAACAGACCATTCTGGTAATAATTTAGGTTCATCACACAAAACCAAAGAGAGTGGAAAACAATTGTAATATGCAGAGAATCACACTTCTGTTATAAATATAGGACCTAAATACAGGTTTAAAAAACCCAACAAGACCACCAAAACAAAATGCAAGAGAAGAAAAGCCTCGGAACCCAACTTCATAGAGCACAGATGGTAGGGTAGACATAAAACACCTCCTCAGTTACAATTTCAGTGGTGCTCTGTGCAATGCAAAACAACCAAACGGTGCAAAAAAGAGTTTTAATGAGCTTATCTGTACAGAAAACGATGAGTCCCACTAGCGATGGCCAACGTTTCACATTTACTGCTGCCTGAGGGTGTAGACAAAACCGTACTTGCTTTGCTCTCTCAAACACAGCAAACTTACATTACATAACATAACATAATTTTATTTTTCTATACCGCCTCAATCAAAAGAATTCTAGGTGGTTTACACAAAAGAGAAAAACTTAATAAAGATGTTTTCTTTCTTTATATTGTCTTTTGAAAAACTTCTTTGGAAACTGAATAACTGGAGATTATAATTGAAAGTAAGTCCAGCTGGGAGTGAAATGTTGTAGTATGGAAGGATTTTAGTGTGGCACATCTTGCTTCAGTGCTCTATAGGAAGAGACTTTCTGAAGCAGGAAGGATTGCAATGTGGAACAAAGAGGCTCTGTGAAGCAGAAGCAAAAAGACTCGGAGTCCTTACATATATTTAAGATAAGTTCTACTCTTTTGCTTAGTTTCAGGTTTTCTATAAAGACAAGTCTTCTCTTTTTGTTTGTTTTGATACCCCTGCATTTTGTAGTTTAGAGCAGTGTTCTTCAACCACCGGTCCATGGACCAGTGCCGGTCCACAGAAATTTCCTGTCGGTCCACAGGGCCAGCTACATGCATCAGGCCCAAAACAGTGTTCTTCAATCGCCGGTCCACAGTGCGATCGATGCGGCGTTATCTTCGAGCCAGCTCCCTCTTCCTAACTGATTCAGTGCACCAAGCCACAGGCAGTGGCTCCTACAGGCATCCTGCGCCTGAACCGGA
This sequence comes from Geotrypetes seraphini, assembly GCF_902459505.1. Classification (NCBI taxonomy): domain Eukaryota; kingdom Metazoa; phylum Chordata; class Amphibia; order Gymnophiona; family Dermophiidae; genus Geotrypetes; species Geotrypetes seraphini. The sequence goes on along the minus strand of NC_047086.1, from coordinate 225,677,833 downwards.
AGCCTTCTCCTGAATTTGCAATGTCAGAAGGAAGGCTTCCAGATGAGGCACAGGATGTGCAAGGTGCAATTAGTACTATTATGGGGGCGGGGTCTGGGGTGGAGATTGGGTAGAGATGGGCGGGGTCTGGCCCACGACTTAGCCCAGTGTTCTTCAACTGCCGGTCCACGAACCGATGTGGGTCCACAGAATAATTCTTTTAATTCTGCCGGTCCATAGGTGTAAAAAGGTTGAAAAACACTGGTTTAGAGAACCCTTTCTTGCATATAATTTTGCCTTCCTGGCTGGGGATGGAGGGCGACTGCTTTTGATAAACTACTTAAATAGTGCTGCCAGTTTTCTTATAGACTCTGTTTTTTTCCTACAAGTAAGTGGGCTTTTAGTTGCTCTTTGCTTTTCCGGAGCACAGAAAACTATCACTGCCTGGTGTTGCCAGAAACATACTGCCTCTTTTACAATGCCACGCTAGTGGCTGCCCTGTGCTAACGGCCCCGAAGCCCATAGAGATTTAAAGGGCTTCGGGGATGTTGCTGCATGGCTTTGTAAAAGAGGCCAATAATTCATTTGGGCAGTTTTTCTGCTCTCTATGCTTGTCTTTGAGGCTGTTTTTCTATATAGTTATAAATATATGTCACACCCTAAGCAGGAAAGGAAAATAATAAAACACATACTAATTGCTTTATATAATTGCTAGGTTAAAGTGTGTTCCCTCATACTGTGTTGTTAGTGAATTATATGGTACATTTGTTCATTTTCTTGGTGTGGCTCGGGATAGTACAGTAGAATCCCAGTTAACTGGCACTCAACCAACCGGCAAAAAAAAAAAAAAAAATCATCTCCCCCGCTCCTGATCTGACAAACTCCCCACCCTTCCTCCCTCCAACCCCAACAGGGCCTTTCCTCTGCCATATCACTTCCAATGCAGCAAAGGAAAGGCCCTGCTGCCTGTTTAAAGTGCTGCTTCTGCTGAAGGGGGGTCCATCGGAGGCCAGATCCACGTGGAGGTGGGGAGGGGAGGTAGGCCCAGAGTTTGGGGGGGGGGAGGAGGAAGGTACATGAATGCTGGACCTGCAGGGTGGAGGGGAGGGGAGATGGATGAATGCTGGAGCCATAAGTGTGTTGTTGGGGGGGAAGGGGGGAGAGAAGGGAGGGAGAGAAAGTGATCCAGACCAGAAAGGAGGGTGGGAAGGAAGGATGAGATGCTTGACCTACAAGTGGGGGTAGGAGAATGATAGAGGAAGAGAGAGTGATTCGGACCAGTGTATATGAGTGTGTTTTTTTTCTAAGTTACTTGAAGTAAAAAAAAATGATGTTGGTGAAGTTCACTAAGTTGAAAAATGTACAGGTGCATTAGATAGACTGTGGGCCCACCAGGACAGATAGGGAAAATGCTTGAAGTACCTGTGTAAACCGCTTTGAATGTGGTTGTAAAAAATTTACAAAAAGGTGGTATACAAGTCCTAATCCCTTCCCCTATTGACTGCCATTTAACTAAAATTGCACACTGCATTTACAAAGCTGTTTTATGTCTTTAGTTGTCTTAATTTGGTTTTATTTACTATATTTCATTATTAATGTCAAGTCAATACAGAGTTTATGGTATGGTGTAGGGTATACTGTACTGACATTTATGCGGCTCTCTTTGTGTATAAAGCCTGTGCTCGCTCACCCCTGTTCTAAATGAAGGAGATGAGCCAGAGCATTCCACAGTGAGGGGCCTGTGACAGGAGGGTGACATTTCAGCAATGCTATCTGAGCGTCTATGACATTTGGGCACTGCTATATTGACATTGGACTTTTGGGTTGCACAAATGGGTGGTGTCTAAAAGTTCTCCCACCCCTACCCCCACTGCACAGATGCTGTCTCCTCTTTCCCCATCCCCTTCCCTACACTATCCAGGATCTGAGTCAGGGCCGTCTAGGCTGGCAGGGGCAGTGCTGCCCGATTCATCGATTCACTGATTCACTTCGGTGAATTGATTCGTTTTCCGAGAACATCAGACTCGCCGATTCAGAAACCAACATCCCCCCACCCCCGGTGAGATCTGACATACCTCAGAGGCCTAATAAAACAGCAATGGCAGTGAACAGTAAGCAGCGGCATTGTTCTAAATGGGCAGCCTTCCCCACTGGGGTCTTCCCTCTGCTGTGTCACTGATGACGCAGCAAGAGGGAAGCCTTAGCAGGGCAGGCCATAAGTAGCCTATTTAGAACAATGCCACTGACCAGCCACTGCCGCTGCTGCTTTAGGAGGCCTCTGAGGTATGTCGGGTCTCATGGTGGGAGAGTTGGTGGAGTGCTGCTACATAGGGGGATGGGTAGGAGGGGAGGAAAACTGCTGCTCAGGGGGATGGAAGGGGAGGAAAGATGCACATGGGGGGAAAGAGGAAGAATTGTTGGGGTGGAGGAGAGGAGAGGAAGGGAGAGGAGGTAGAAAGGGGTGAGAGGGAGAAATCCTGCATATGGTGGAGGGGCGGGAGACATGCATGGAGATAAGAAGGAGAAATATTTGACATAGGGTGGAGAGCAGGGAGATGGAAATAAATGCTGCATGGAGGTGAATACAGAGGTTTAATCCAGAGCACAAGGCAGAGAGAGAGAGGGAGATGAATGGTAGACAGTGGGAAAGTAACAAATGTTGGATATGGCAGTAGAAAGTAGAAAAAAAAAATTTTTTTTTTCTATTTTGTGGTTACAATATGTCAAATTTGAAATGTGTATCCTGCTAGAGCTGGTGTTAAGTCCCAGCTTATGCTTGCTGTCTAACAAAGAGAAGAAAAGTCTTTTTTTGTTTATTTTGTTTATACCACAGAACTGGCATGGGGTTAGAGAGGGAAAAAGGGGGTGGGATGGGTGGAAACGCTACAAAATTAACCCGCCAGGACGTTTGAAAAAATAAAAAACACCTACCAATTGGGAAGGAAAAGCAAATTGAATAAAAAAAAATCGATTCAATAGGCCAAATCAAATTGAAAAAGTTTTCCCTGAATCGGGCAGCTCTAGGGCACACTGCTGCATGCAGGACTGTCCTGGAAGCAGAAGGGAGATCATAAATGCCCAGACCGTGCCTGTGAGAGAGGATGGAATATGTACCTTCCTCCTTCCTAGGTACCACCTGGGGCAGCTACGATCTTCTTTCTGCTCCGCTGTGCCTCTGCCATCTCGGAGGGTCCTATCTCAGATCCCAGACAGTGCAGGGGAGGAGGAGATGGCTCTTGGCTCAGATCCTGGTCAGTGTAGTGGGAGAGAGATGATGGCCCCCAGTTCCGATCCTGGCCAATGCAGTAGAGAGGGGCCTTCCAACGAATTTGGGAGCCCTTTTGGTCTACACTATCTCCGGTGGCTCGTAGCCGCATTCTGAACTGCTAGGGTCTTGGTATTATCCTCTTATTTACCTCACTTTGTTTGGCATCAGTGAGAGGGGGAGGGTGGGGGGATGGGTTGGGTTGGTAGGGTGGGTTTGATGTTTTTTTGTATACAAGTTTGAGCTACTTTGTTGTTCTTTGTTCTTGATTTTCATTGTAGTTGTATCTTGGTGCTCAGTAAAATATATTTAATGATAAATGCCTCCTGTATGGGTACCCACAAATCTATTGCCAATGTGTATAGGTGCCCAAACAGCCGTCCCAAATTCCTGCTTTGATCTATAGGGTATAGTCACATTTCTTGGTTTATGCTGCTAGTTTCACTGTCATATTTTGGACTATTTTTTTTGGGTTAGTGATATCGGGCAGTTACTATTCAAAAGGGTGTTTTAATAGTCCAGGTTGGTGATAATAGGAGAGTGTATTAAAATCTGAAGAGCACTTTAGTAAAAAGCTTTTGTACAGAATAAACTATTCCTAGTTTGTTATTCATATGACTATTTGCAGTCGCTCCCAGATATTACATTACATTAACGACTTCCATTCCGCCTAAACCTTGCAGTTCTAGGTGGATTACAAAAGAGGTAAATGGGACATTTCCAAGATAATTACAGGATTAGGTGCTAATTACAAGACTGTGTCACCTTGTATGCTAAGCTGAGAGCTTCTTTTTGATTAATGGAAATCGATCATCTCCCTTTACTATATCTCGTGGGACCCGACAGGGATGTCCTCTTTCTCCTCTGTTGTTTATAATATATCTAGAACCTCTTTTACATACCTTGAAAAAAGATATTCACATTACTGGGATTCGGGTGATAGACCAAGATTTAAAAGTCTTAGCTTTTGCAGATGATTTGATGATTATTTTGACTGATCCTGAACATTCTTTACCTCATCTTATTCACGCACTGTCCAAATTTGGATTTCATTTTGGGTTTCGTTTGAATTATCAGAAATCTGTAGCCTTTCCGTTTAAGCAGTCTTTGAAGGAACATTGGAATGAAATGTTCCCATCAACTTGGGCAAGTGAAACAGTCACTTATTTAGGGATCATTATTCCACAAGATCTTACCCGATTAAATGATCTTAATATTCAACCGTTGTTGAATAAGACCAAATCACGTATATTAGTATGGAGACATTTTCCTATCTGTTTAATGGGAAGTATTGCTCTCTATAATAAGATAATTCTTCCTCAATGGCTATATGTGTATCAAATGCTGTCGTTGTCTTTTTCCAAAGCTGAGGAATGCCAATTAAATAAATAGATACGTGGTTTTCTTTGGATGGGGAAAAGGTCACGTAGTAAAAGGTGGATTGGGTTTATTACAATTGAGACAATTTGTTGAGGCTTGTCATATGCATCACATACATGATTGGTTTCTTGCAACATCTTATTTTTCCTGGACTTTAGTAGAGTTAAAATTGTGGAGACCTTATCACTTTAGTTATCTTTTACATACTTCCAAGATGAAGACTGCTGTTCTGAGAAATCCTTATTATTTTTTAATTGTTCCTTTAAGATCCACCTGGTGAGGGATATGCAATCGATTAAAGTTTAATTTCAGGACTAGGCCTCTTTTACCTATTTGAGGTAATGGTTCCTTTTTACCTGTTATAACAGCTGTAGGGTTTCAAGCTAATAAGCGAGGAAATATCTCATATTTATATCAGATATTAACTGATGAGGATAGTTTACCAACATTATCACAGTTGGGTACTGTTTATAATTGGTCTAGACTGGATATATATTCTTATATGCAGTTGAGATATTTTATGACTTCCTTGCCTTCATTATCACTGGATGCTAAAGTATATGATACTCTTTCAGAATTATTTTGGTTAGATGCTCAATCGATTGTACCCCTTAAATATTTTAGACATTCCTTATTGGATCTTTCTTCTAGTTTAGATCATAATAAAATAGCTCAAGCTTGGAATGAAGAATTGGGAATTCAGCTTCAAGGGTTCCATATTCAAAGATTTTTAAAAATTTTGTATGATTTTCTTTCTGATATCACCTATTTTGAAATGGGTTATAAATTTATTTGTAGAATATATATTGCTCCCTGGCGAGCTTATAGAGCGACCTTTGCTTCATTAGGATCATGTTTGAAATGTGGTCACCCTAAAGCTAATTTATCTCACATGTTTTGGACATGTCCTTTTATACGCCGATTTTGGGGTGTGGAACATTGATTGGCATTGTAATAGTTATAATATATTTTGGATTTTTGATCTTAAACATCCTGTTCCAAGAGGCCTTAGGGGCTTTCTTCAAAGAACAATTTTATCAGGTCTGAAAGTCATACTCTTATCTTTGGATTGGACCTTTGAGACCAACATATAGGGCTCCTTTTACAAAGGTGCGCTAGCGGTTTAATGAGTGTAATAATGCACGCTAAACCGCCAGATGCGCTAGCCGCTACTGCCTCCTCTTGAGCAGGCGGTAGTTTTTGGCTAGCATGGGGATTAGCGCGTGATGAAAAGTCGCATGCGTTAACCCTGCTAGCGCGCCTTTGTAAAAGGAGCCCATAGTCATTGGCGTTCTAGAATGTTACACATCTTGACAATGGAAAGTATGCAATTATCAGAATGGGATAGTAGACAGGGAAGACAATTTTTTACTATTTGGAAACCTTATTTAGATACTTTAATAGCACATACCCGCAGTCATATATTACTTAATACATTTTAATGTTTAAATATATATATATATATATAATTTTTTCCCCCACAGCTCTGGGATGGGGGAAAAGGGATGGAATTGGGAATATTTGCTTTTATTGATATTGTTTATTATATAATAATTCTTTGGCATGGTATTAGTTAGTTAGGGCTAGATTCACTAAGCCCACCGATCAAGTTCCGACCACTTAGTGACCTGATTTCCCTTCGACCCAATTCATTAACCTGTGTGCCGATCATCCTCCGATCTACGCATGCAAATGAGGGGGAACAGCATTCAAATGTACGCAGGCAGCGATTCACTAAACTTTTCCAGGAATACCAACTGGGCTGGCCAAACCAAAAAGAAGCGACTGGTGGGGACCAGTTGCTCAGGACCTTTCCTGCTCTCTGCCAACTTCTCCTGCCTTGCTGCCCAACTTCTCCTGCCTTGCCGTCCGACTTCTCCTGCTTTCTGCCCCGACTCGCCACACTGTTCTCTACCCCGAATCTCCACCCTACTCTCGCCCCGAAATCCAAACTTTCCCCTGCTCTCTGCCGCCTAGACTGACTCTCCTGCTCTCTCTGCCCCGACTTTCAAGTGCTCTACCCCCGACTCTCCTGCTCGTGCTCCCCTAGCCTTCAGTAAGCCCGTGGTTTTAAGCCGTGGGTTTAAAGCGGGTTAAAACCACAGGCTCGCTGGGCTCGCTAAAAAGACAACAGTGCTAATTCTGTCAACGATGCTACCAGTTGGTGGTCAAAAATCATGTCACTGTCTGGAAAATATTCACTGGTATGTACCAAGGTCACCTTGATTGGTAGACTCTTGTAAGTTGGTTGTGCCAATGCCAAGGTTTAGGACTACTCAGTTGGAGTATATATGCCCCAGAAGAGTTACACTACAGCAGGCCCAATTGAATGGAGCAGACTGCCAGTTGAATGAGCCCCTGTTGCTTTCCCAATAGCAAATACGCCAAATCCACTGCCTCTTTCAATCGCTTGCTATAAAAGTAAAAAAAAAAAAAAAAAAAGGTCGCTACTCTTCGACGCATGCACAGACCATCTGGGGACGTGATTCCGATTGCCCTCATTTGCATGAGGGAGATTTGTGAATCAGCCCCCCGGACACAGATCGGATTCGATCCGTGCCCTTAGTGAATCTAGGCTACAGTCTTGACAAAGTTCCTGAATAGCAGGGTATTTATTTCTCTTCGGAAGGTTTTATAGTCAGGCGTTATTAATAGAATGTGGGCAAGTTGGTGGTCTATTTTTATTGCTTGAGTTGCTAGCAACCCATCGTACATCTTCTTGCTCTATGTGCCTTTAACTGGGGGATGAGTAAAAGGAGTTTTTCTCCTTGGCCTGATTGGGTTGTCCAGGTAGGAAGGGGTGGTGCCATTCAGGGCTTTGAATAGTAAAATGGTGTCCCTTTAAATTGTGGTTTAAATTGTGGACTAAATAAGACATAATGTTTTTCTTTACAAGTTTCGTTGAATATTGTTTCTGGATCTTTTGCATTGTATAATGTAATGTTTGTATTAAAATGGAAAATCTTATAAATAAATTTAAAAAAAAAAAATTTTTTTTAAATAAACTTGACACTTAAACACCTCAGTCCTGCCTAATAACACTCAAAAGCTTCTCATATCTCGCCAACAAGCCTCTCAGTTAACTTTTTACCTTGTTCTCCCTCCTTGGGATTTTGGAACGGACGTTCTGGTGAGTCAGGTTGCAGCCTGCAAGTGACAGGACACTAGCAGAAACAGTCTGCTCATCTGTTTTTACATTTTAATTAACGCAGGCCTCAGTTTGTTTAATGAGACCTTGGTGCCTGCCAGCTGTGGAGACAAGTAACTCTGGCTGGGACAGCTTCTGGCAGGGCTGTCGTGGACTGGCCAGGCCTTGGGTGACTGGCTGAACACCAGACCGTCGCTCTCACATGTCGTCTGTTCACTACAGGGATATAACATTCAGAATTTTAGAGATGGCTCTTGCTGAACACCCCACTGCATGAGGTTCGTGGCACAGCCAGAATATCTCCATGCTCCCAAGAGTTTACAGTTGAAGCCTGATCACATGTGGGTCAGTATTAAGCTTCGGCAGTTACATAAAATGTGAATATTTGAAACCACTCTTAGATAACAGAAGTGTGCGCTTCTGATCTAAAATTATCTGGATGGCAAACTGAATATTGCTACTCTCTAGATAACTTGATGCTTAATCCATGCATCTTTCCCCCTCTCTCCTCCCCCCCCCCCCCCCAAATACCTTGATTGTGCTTCAGTGGCCTGGGAAGATTTTCAGTTACACTAGCTGCACAGTGGTACTGAAAATCTATGGGAAGCTCCTGTCATTGCAAATATTGGTTAACAGCAGCCTGTATCTGGATGTTTGCTTTTGAATAAGGGCCTTGCCCTTCTGAACAGAAAATGGCTTAGTTAATTATCAGTCTTCCTTGCAAGCAGGTTGAAAGCTACAGTTATTATTGCCTTCTAGTATGTCTCTAACAATATGGGTTTCTCTTTTCTCCATAGTCTGTGCGGGCACAATGAATGGAATGAGTGTGTCGGGGGACCCCAGGCACCAGCATCAAACACTAGATAAAATGTATGCCCAGTGTGAGATCGTGATGGGGAACCTGGAGATTGTCATGATAGACCAGAACCAGAACCTCACATTCCTGGAGGTAAGGGCATCACGCTGCCATACTATTGTTCTTTTATGCGTTCACAGGTGCTAGGCTCATGTCACACGGATAAATTGTAACCTGTAAACTGTATATATGTATATTAGTATTAGATCACTAGTATAATAATGGGTGATTCAATTACCACAACAAAGTATAAGAGGATGAATAAGGTTTCAATATCAAAAGAACTCAGTAGTTTATCCAAATTCAATCTAAGGGATTAGTCAAACACCATGTAAATGCTCTAAGCTCTACTACTAGGTAGCTTTCTTGGAGACTAAAAAAAAAGAGAGAAAAAAAGCCTCAGCTGAGCTTCAAATGGCCCCCCCAAAACTCCCAGTTAGAAAACTCTTCAAGCTGTTCTTTATTTAAAGTCTCCAAAAATGCCAGTATACATAGCAACACAGTATAGACTAATCGTCTTTAAAGCCGGCATAAAAAATGAAACCAAACACTTAGCTTGCTGAGGCTCCGGTCTGTCAGTCAGTGATTTTTCACAGGCTGTTAATCAGCAGCATTTCCAACTGTTGTAACACTCTTTCCTTAGATGACAAGCAGAGATCCAACAGGGTCATCCCCATTTCGCCCACTGGCTTCATCAGGAGTCTCCTGCTTCAATCCTCTCCAAAGTCGGACAGCATAGCACAGAATCAGAATCAAAAACAAAAAAAAAAAAAGCAAAAACACTGATTTTCAGAAAGCTTTTGACAAAGTTCCTCATGAGTCTCCTGAGAAAATTAAAGAGTCATGGGATAGGTGGCAAAGTTCAGTTGTGGATTAGGAATTGGTTATTGGATAGAAAACAGAGCATAGGGTTAAATGGTAATTTTTCTCAATGAAGAAGAGTAAACAGTGGAGTGCCACAGGGATCTATACTGGGACCTGTGCTGTTTAACTTAAATATAAGTGATCTGGAAATTGGAATGATGAGTGAGGTGATTAAATTTGCAGATGACACTAAACTGTTCAAAGTTGTTAAAACTCATGCAGATTGTGAAAAATTGCAGGCAGACCTTAGGAAATTGGAAGACTGGGCATTTAAGTGGCTGATGAAATTTAATGTGGGCAAATACAGAGTGATGCGCATTGGGAAGAATAACTCAAATCACAGCTACCAGATGCTAGGGTCCACCTTGGGGGTTAGCTCCCAAGAAAAAGATCTAGGTGTCATCATAGACAATACAATGAAACCTTCCGCCCTATGTGCGGCAGCAGACAAAAAAGCAATCAAAATGCTAGAAATTATTTTAAAAGTGATGGTTAACAAGACTAAGAATGTTATAATGCCTCTGAATCACTCCATGGTGCGACCTCACCTGACATATTACGTTCAATTCTGGTCTTCTTATCTCAAGAAAGATATAGCGGCACTAGAAAGGTTCAAAGAAGAGAGATCAAGATGATAAAGGGGATGGAACTCCTCTCATATGAGGAAAGACTAAGGGCTCCTTTTACGAAGGTGCACTAGCGGTTTTAGCGCGCGCTTAGCACAAGCTACAATGCTGTGCGCTAGACGCTAACGCCTCCATAGAGCTTACATTAGTATTTTCTGTGTAGCGTGGGGTTAGCGTGCGCAGCATTGTAGCGTGCACTAAAAATGCTAGCGCACCTTTGTAAAAGGAGCCCTAAAAAGGGCTCTTCAGCTTGGAAAAGAGACGACTGAGGAGAAAGATGATTGAAGTCTATAAAATCCTGAGAGGAGTAGCACGGGTATAAGTGGATCGATTTTTCACTCCATCAAAAAATGACAAAGACTAGGGGACTCTCAAAGTTACAGAGAAATACTTTTAAAACCAATAAAAGGAAATATTTCTTCACTCGGAGAATAGTTAAGTTCTGGAACAGGTTGCCAGAGGTTGTGGTAAGAGTGGATAGCGTGGCTGGTTTTAAGAAAGGTTTGGATAACTTCCTGGAGGAAAAGTCCGTAGTCTGTTATTGAGACAGACATGTGGGAAGCCACTGCTTGCCCTAGATCTGTAGCATAGAATGTTGCTACTCTGGATTGGCCACTGTGAGGACGGACTACTGGGCTTGATGGACCATTGGTCTGATCCAGTAAAAATCTGTATTGTAAATTTGTACTGTAATTATGGCAAATCCAGTGCAAATTGTAACCTGTTAACTATATATTATGTATTTTTAACCTGTAACCTGTTCTGAGCTCTTTGAGGGAAAACAGGATAGAAAATGAAATAAATAAATAAATAAATGGGTTATTAATCTGATGGTATAACTCGGGTGTAAGTTAGAGCATTATTTCTTTTAAAAAAACAAACTTGAACTACATGTATGATATCTATACCCATTGTATCATTCATTCTACCAGAAACTCCCCAACCCTGAGATGTGCTGTGTCTGTATGTCCAAATAAGATTGTAAGCTCTTCTGAGCAGGGACTGTCTAATGAATGTTAAATGTATAAAGCCCTGAGTATACTTTTCAGCACTATAGAAAAGATAAGTAGTAGTAATAATGTTCAAATTATTGTTTGTTTTGTTTTATTTATAACTCGCCTTTCTCAAGGTGGCTCACAATATAAACATATATAATAAAATACAGTACTCCCCCGAAATTTGTGGGGGTTCTGTTCCAGGAGCACCTGTGGATTTCAAAAAACCGTGAATGAGGTTTAGGAGCGGATTGGAGGTGGAAGAGGGTTGCAGGGGTGGCAGCGGGTGCTAAAAAAAACAATATTTTGGCTGGCAGGCAGTTTGATTGTGCAGAAGACTGACCGGGGACAGAGGAGGAGGAATCAACGGCTGTGCAGAAGGCTGATTGGAATCAATGGCTGTGCAGAAGGCTGATTGGCTGGCTAGGGAGAGAGGAGGAGGAATCGACGGCTGTGCAGAAGGCTGATTGGAATCGATGGCTGTGCAGAAGTCTGATTGGCTGAACAGGGGGAGAGGAGGAGGAATTGACGGCTGTGCAGAAGGCTGATTGGAATCGATGGCTGTGCAGAAGGCTGATTCGTGGACTCAGTCATTCCCTGTATTTTCTGACTGGAAGAAGCAGTCAGAAAATACCGTGAATGACTGTGTCCGTGAATCGTGAACTGCGATTTCGCAGGGATCTACTGTACATATAAAACAAACATGGTAAGCGACCAGCGCTCTCACAAATGCAAGTTTCTTAATGCCCATATTTCAACTTTCAAAATAAATGCCTCTTCAGTAATTTGTATTATGATATAGTGGTATTCACTGTTCAAATAGAAGTTGGGAGGTATGGTCTTAAGTATTCTCTATGCCTCCACACTGTGTTTTACTGTGTTCTCAATAGTTTGTTGTTGTTTTTAAATATATATATATCATCTATCTGATGGTAACCACCACCACCAAGTAGGACTGGATTTGATCAAATGTTCCATTCCTCACAGACATACCTCACAGACATACCATAAGAACATACCTGGGCACCCGGATCTTGAGAAAGCGCTGCAAACCTTTTCATAATACTGACCTTGTACAACAACCCAATTGCTTTATATAATATAGGTTTATTGGTAATAGACAAAAGTCAGCTTACATGGAACAACAAAGTACAGCACATTGAGCCAATGGATAACATACACAGAAGCCGGCTACTGTCATGGATCCATCCTGAAGCTTAGGTCAGCCGGTATGCTACTTATATATTTCAGTTCAGTAGCCTAAAGTACCACCTAGTTACTGATTACATACTCACTTTCTATTGGGTTGACACATCTAACATATCCATTGATTGTATAGTCTGCATATTTATCTCAGAGCCATATTGAAGCATGGTGTCACCTAGTGTCAAATCTGATACCTCTCTATCTTCCCTAACAATGCATTCTTAATACTAAGTTCAATAATTTCTGAGAGCAGGCCCCCTCCTTTCCGAGCTTGATTGTCCTTTGTCAGTAGTTCAGATAATTTTTGTTAGGACATTTTGTTTTGGTTTATCGTCTTCTTGGAAAGTCCTGAAATATCCAATGCTGCTACCATCAGCAAATATCTTCTAGCTACTGGGCCAAAGATGAACTTCTTACATAAGCATATTGTCTCTTGCTGACTGGGAGATATGATTCTTTCATTATTCAGAAACCTGTATTCAATAGCACAATGTCTCTCTTAAAAATATCCTCTGAGGGTCTCATAGGAGTCTTCACCTTCATTCTCATGAAGGTCTTATTCCCTATTCTTCCTCATCCCCTCTTGAAGCCTAAGGAGGCTTCACCAATCTAGATCAAAGTATAGATTAGGTTTATTGTTGTTCCCACAAAGTCGTCCATGTCCAGGAGGAGGAAGGCCCATTACTTAGAACATAAGAACATAAGCAGTGCCTCTGCCGGGTCAGACCAGAGGTCCATCCCGCCCAGCAGTCCGCCCCCGCGGCGGCCCAACAGGTCATGACCTGCCTTAATCACCAGAAGGGGCCCCCTTGCCCCCTAGGTTTCTCATCGAAGTCCTATCTTCCCATCAATGTCCTAACCCTCCGGCCTTGCACCTGCACGACCTGGTGAGCTGTCTATACTTATGCAACACCCCAGCACCTCCCTCAGTACCCCATGATCCCCTTTTCCCTCAGGAATCTGTCCAATCCCTGTTTGAATCCCTGTACTGTACTCTGCCGGATCACTTCCTCCGGGAGCGCATTCCATTTGTCCACAACCCTTTGGGTGAAGAAAAACTTCCTAGCATTTGATTTGAACCTATCTCCCTTCAGTTTCTCTGAGTGCCCCCTCGTACCTGTCGTCCCTTTTAGTCTGAAGAACCTGTCCCTGTCCACCCTCTCTATGCCCCTAAGTATTTTGAAGGTCTCTATCATATCCCCCCTGAGCCTCCTCTTTTCCAGAGAGAAGAGCCCCAGTTTATCCAGCCTCTCAGCATATGGGCAGTTTTCCAGCCCTCTTACCAGTTTCGTTGCCCTACTTTGGACTCTCTCAAGAACTGCCATGTCCTTCTTGAGGTGCGGCGACCAATATTGAACGCAGTATTCCAGATGTGGGCGCACCATCGCTCGATACAGCGGCATGATGACTTCCCGCGTCCTGGTTGATATGCCCCTCTTGATGATGCCCAGCATCCTGTTGGCTTTCTTCGAGGCTGCTGCACATTGTGCGGATGGTTTCATGGATGGATCCACTAGCACACCCAAGTCTCTCTCAAGTCCGGTGTCTTCCAGCAATCTCCCCCCCATTTTATACTCGAACAACGGGTTATTTTTCCCTATGTGCATGACCTTGCATTTATCTATGTTAAAGCGCATTTGCCATTTGTTTGCCCAGTCCTCCAGCTTATCGAGGTCCCTTTGCAGTTCCTCACACTCCTCCCTGGTCCTAACTCTGGCTTAGTAAAATTAAGAAGACAATTGCCGCTACCACCTCCAATCTACTAGGATCCCGTACGTCAGAGAAGGGGCAGGACCGCGGCAGAGGGAACGTGCTACTGAGGTTGACGGCAACCTGCGAGGTTCGCTACAGCTGGCCAGCGATCCTCAGCTGGCTGCTTTGAAGAGGAGACCAGGAAGCCGGGATGGAGGGAGGCCAAATCTGAAGGTGAGACCGGGAAGAAGAAGGGGGGAAACATGCAGGCCTTCGGGACAGGGGTGTGTGCCCTGGTTTAGAGGAAGGGGAGAAGGAGGGGTCCTGAAGTGCATTGAGGGGGTGGGTGGGTAAGAAATAAAACAGAAGAGAGGGAGAGAGATGGTGGACAATGGGATGGAGGGAGGGAAGGAACAAAGGGAGAGAAGATGGACACAAGGGATGGTGTGGAGGGGGGGATAGAGATACTGGATAGGAGGGTAGTTGGGAAGGGAAAGAGAGAGATGGTGGTGGGGAAGAAGGGAGAGATGCTGGATGAAAGGGAAGTTGCGAAAGGGGAAATGGTGGATCTGGGAGTAGTGGTGTCCATCGCTGCAGCTGCGGGGATGGAGATGAAAAAAAGGAACGATGCCAGACCTCCGGGGGAGGGAAGGGAAACGGAAGGGGAGGACAGAGATGGAAGATGGATTGTTAGCATGGAGAAAGTAAATCAGTACTGCAAAGGTCCATAAAAGAATCTAAATCAACAATAAGTCCATAGGTGCAAAGAAAATAAAAGAACTCAAACTAAAATCTTAAAGTCCAGTATTTTGAATTTCACTCCGCCATTGTAGGCTGAGGATCCCTGTGGCAATAGTAAATCAAGCAATCAGGCCTTTTGCTGTGGCAAATGAAGAAAAGTCCTGGTGCGTTGTGTTGATCCATGTTAGGCCGCAGGACTCAGCTATGGACAGTCTTTCCAGAAATCAGGCAGTCGTTAAGTCTCCTTTGCAGCCCTGTCTTCTCTATGTGGGATAACTCATCCCTCCTCTGGATACTCTGTAAATTTAAATCCTCAACAAATGTTAAAAAGATGATTCTACCAAAGAGCAAAAGTGCAAACAGCAAAATAAATTCATCATGGCCATCTTTATCATATATGAATATGTGCCTCACAGTTGTATAGCAAATTCTTGTCTAAAATACTATCTTGGTTAGTATGAGCAATTAAACTCATATATGAAGCCAAAATCACTTAGCCTGACGTCATATCCTTAGTTAATGCTCCAATACAAAGCTCTTGAATACATTAGCAGTGATCACATTTGTATAGGCCTTAGTCTAGCCAATTATGGCATTTACCATGTTCATATGGGCTCTGACGGCAATAAATTTCATTGTTAATTTGTATACATAAATCTTAATGCTTTACAAATCTTGCATTTGCTAACATTCTCATCTCCCGTTCTCACATACATATACCTTCAGGCTGACTTGCAATTTCTCTTCTATAAACACATCTAATATTGGACTAGTGTCTTGCTATAAATCACATTTCCCACTAATACATTTCTTCTCTCTGTTCTTAACCTCACTTTTTTTCAGGAAACGCTCCTAGCATTTTATTCATTTATTTATTTAAAGATAATAACCCTTCAATAATTCTTCTCTCTTAAACTATCTTTAAGATAGGAAACAGTATACATGCCCGGGCCAAACTGCACCCCCTTACTATGCCACTGGGGGCACTGCAGTGAACATCACATAAAAGGTCCCAGGTACACATCTCACCATTGCCCCCTTACATTGTATAGTGAGCCTTCCAAAACTCACCCAAAACCTACTGTACCCAGCTGTATACCAAAACAATAGCTCTTATGCCTGCAGGTATCATCTATATGTCAGCACAGTAGGTTTTCATTGGGTTTTGGAGGGCACACATTTTCCACCACAAGTATACTAGTTAGAGTGGGATATAGGCCTGGGTCCCCTTTTCTGCAGTCCATTACTCAGACCACTAGGCTACTTCAGAGACCTGCTTGCTATTCCAATAGGATTGGCCATTACATCTGAAGCTGTCATACAGACTGTTATGTACTGTTTCATCCACTGGGGGAGTAAAGGGCAGCCATGCCTTTATGCCTCCAGTGGTCATCTGGTCAGTTTAGTCACTTTTTTAGTACTTATTCATTAATGAAACAGGTCTATGTCAGCATAGCTATTGCTAGCAATCAGCATTTTTGGTTGCCCTAACCAATGTCAGCAAAGGCCTATGGGAAATTATATCAATCTGACTCTGGGATGTTGATGCAGATAGACCCTAAAGGCTCCTGCACAGAATTCACATAACTAAGCATCCAGCCAGACTGGATTGTTTATCAAGAAGATAGGCTACTTGAATGGGACAAAGAAGCCAGAAACTAATCCCATATACCATGCCTGCAAGTATCACATCTTCCTTATCAATTAAACTAACCATTGTTTCAAACAGTTTACAAATTATAAACAGAAAGATACTGGGAAGTACAATAGTTTCTAAATTCAGAATAAGATTCCAAGCTATAAAAGCCTCCTCTCTGCAACATACCTCGTTCTATCTCTCTATCTAGCTCTCTCTCTCTATCTCTCGCTATCTATCTCTGGAATAAAGCTTGGAACATCACCCACCCCCTTTCTCTCTACCTCTCTGTCCTCACAGCACCTATTCTCTCTCATTGAGAAAATCACAGAAGCATTCTCTGTAATTGTAAAACTTATATCTCTCATTAATTGTAATGCTTAATTGGAACTTTTATGAATCTTGCTTTCTCTGCACAATATATCTATTCTTTATGCAAACACTGTTAGTGGTCTTTGTGAGTGATTCTACTTCCTGGTGAATCTTCTGTGAGGGTATTGAACTCGGGACCTGGCGTTTGTAAGGGCGCCTCACATAACCCCTACAACTTTACATTGTGGGGGCGCGACCATCCTTATAGTCTAGCCTCAAATGTCCATGTTTTTCACCCGAAACATTTTCTGCAATGTTCCATTACTGCAGAAAAAGGCCCAGATCATAAGTCATAAGAACATATGAATTGTCGCTGCTGGGTCAGACCAGTGGTCCATCGTGCCCAGCAGTTCGCTCCTGAGGCGGCCCCTAGGTCAAGGACCTGAGCCCTAACTAAGTCTAGCCTTACCTGCGTATGTTCTGGTCTAGCAGGAACTTGTCTAACTTTGTATTGAATCCCCGGAGGGTGTTTTCCCCTATGACAGCCTCCGGAAGAGCGTTCCAGTTTTCCACCACTCTCTGGGTGAAAAAGAACTTCCTTATGTTTGTACGGAATCTATCCCCTTTTAACTTTAGAGAGTGCCCTCTCATTCTCCCTACCTTGGAGAGGGTGAACAACCTGTCTTTATTTACTAAGTCTATTCCCTCCATTATCTTGAATGTTTCAATCATGTCCCCTCTCAGTCTTCTCAAGGGAGAAGAGGTCCAGTTTCTCTTATCTCTCACTGTACAACAACTCCTCCAGCCCCATAACCATTTTAGTCATTCTTCTCTGGACCCTTTCGAGTAGTACTGTGTCCTTCTTCAAGTACGGCGATCAGTGCTGGACGCAGTATTCCAGGTGGGGTTGCACCATGGCCCGGTTCAGCGGCATGATAACCTTCTCCAATCTGTTCGTGATCCCCTTCTTAATCATTCCAAGCATTCTGTTCGCCCTTTTTGCTGCCGCTGCACAATGTGCAGACGGCTTCATCGACTTGTCAATCAGTACTCCCAAGTCTCTTTTCTGAGGGGTGTCTCCGAGTACTGCACCAGACATCCTGTATTCGTGTACAAGATTTTTGTTACCGACATGCATCACCTTACATGTTAAACTTCACTTGCCATGTTGCGGCACATTTCTCGAGTGTGTTTATGTCCTGTTGCAGGTCTTCGCAATCCTCCTGCGTCTTCACTACTCTGAATAACTTCGTATCGTTTGCAAATTTAATCACTTCACTCGTCGTTCCAATTTCCAGGTCATTTATAAATAAGTTGAAGAGCCCAGGCCCAAGCACCAAACCCTGCAGTACTCCACTGGTGACGCTTTTCCAGTCCGAGTATTGTTCATTTACCCCCAATTCTCTGTTTTCTATCAACCAACCAGTTTTGGTTTTTTTTTTTTCCAAATCATTTTTATTAAAATTAACTCTTTCTCTTCTTATTCCTTCTCTATTCCTTCTCAGTTTTTGATCCACGTGAGTATTTTACCCTCAATCCTATGGCTCGCAATTTTTCATAGTCGTTCATGCGAGACCTTGTCAAATGCCTTCTAAAAATCCAGATATACAACTGGGTCACCTTTGTCTATCTGCTTGTTAACTCCCTTGAAAAAGTGCAGCAAGTTTGTCAAGCAAGATCTTCCTTTGCTGAAGCCGTGCTGGCTGGTCCTCATCAGATTGTGTCTGTCAAGGTGATCAACGATGCGGTCCTTTATCAGCGCCTCTACATCTTCATTTCCTAGGTATAGCATGTCAGCTTCCACTATGTTGCGTATATCCTCTTCTGTAAATACAGACGCAAAAAACGTGTTCAGTTTGTCGGCAATGGCTTTGTTCTCTTTTAGCACTCCCTTTATTCCTTGGTCATCCAGTGGCCCCACCGCTTCCTTCGCGGGTCATTTCCCCTTAATGTATCGAAAGAACGGCTTGAAGTTTTTCGCCTCCTTGGCAATTTTTTCCTCTTAGTCCCTTTTGGCCTCTCTTACCACCTTATAGCACCTGCGTTGATGTTGCTTGTGCTTTTTCCATTTTTTTGTCTGTTTTTGACCTTTTCCATACTTTAAAATACATCTTCTTGTCTCTGATCGCTTCTTTCAACGCTACGCCAGTTCCTTGTTCTTTTTCCTCATCACGTCCCCTTGAGATTTAGATGCACTGCAGACAAATGGCATAGAAAACCATCTAAAAAATGTCTTTCGAAAATGGCAATTTGGACGTTTTAGCAAACAAAACATCCGAATGTTACTTTATGTCATTTTTTGGACGTTTTTCTCTTCAGATACTGAGCCATGTAGCATGTGAATGCAGGGCATGTACCCATGGGCGGGGCTGTAACATACTCTTATGTGTGTCCTTACCACATGTAGTTAGCTGCAGTTATGCCAGACCTATGACTGGTGTAGCTGTGAGCATATTAATGTAAGATGCCCTGATATCAGATTATGCTGGTATTCTACAATAGATTCCAAAAGGCTTCAACGCTCCAGTTTCTTTAGATTTAAGGTATATCTCTGTTACAAGACTCTATAAATAACCATCTTAAATAAACTTTTTTCATTAGACCTCAGCGGTGTAACTGTGTGTATAGCAAACTCCACACACAGGTTGACAACACCAACTTCTTCATTGGTCCAATATTGCTTAAAGTGCTAGTGCTTTTAAAGTTTTTTATAATTTATTTTATTTTAACTGGTTAAATAGATACTCATCTTATAAACACGGCTAGGGGTACATATTCCTTTACATAGGACTATGTTTCGCCACGCCGGTTCCACATCCCCCGTATCGTTAAGTTCTACGAGGGATGTGGAACCGGCAATTTAGAGGGGGATTTCCTTGAAGCAGCCTATGGCGAAACATAGTCCTATATAAAGGAATATGTACCCCTAGCCGTGTTTATAAGATGAGTATCTATTTAACCATTTAAAATCAAATAAAATAAATTATAAAACTTTAAAAGTACTAACACTTTAAGCAATATTGGACCAATGAAGAAAGTTGGTTTTGTCAACCTGTATGTGGAGTTTGCTATACACACAGTTACACCGCTGAGGTCTAATGAAAAAAGTTTATTTAAGGTGGTGATTTATAGGGTATTCTACAATGGATTCTGAGTGCCAATGTGTCATTACAGATAAGGCTCTCACTGTACGGCATTGGAGTGCCTAAACAGAGGTGCTCATTTCTAGACTCGCCCCCTTTGTGCATAGGTGGTGTATGTAAGGTGTCGGTGGTGGTGTCTTGTGTCTCCTGCGAAGGAGGAGTTACTTTTCAGATGCACACAAGACACATGGTTTAAGGACTCGAGCCTATCTCTGTAAACTGGTGCCAGCCTGAGCTGACAGCTGTTTAATAGATTTTGGGAAGTATTCTTGGGGCTAGACTATGGATAACCAAAGCCTGCTAAACCTGCTGTGGAACTTGATGCTGCTACATTGTACAAGAGCTCAGTCCTCGCCTCTTTGCTGGTGACTCATTCCTTTGGCCTTGCTTATCTCAACTGGCTTGGATTGTGCTCTGTTCTTTGTGTGACAACACTTCTCCATCAACTGATTCCCTGTTCCAGTCATCCCTAGCAAGTGCTGGAATGAGGGAGTGAGGCTATGGCACAGAACAGCACAGAGAATACCAGGTCGGAAACTTCCTCTTCTCAAAGTCACCAGATAACTCCAAACTTTCCCAGGGAGGTTTCCAGGAGTCTGCAACTTCTGCAGTTCTCTCTCTTGCGTGACAGTGTCACCTGAACCATTCAGAGCTATGGAGAGTTGGAGACATAGTAATTAAACTCAGAAACTGAATTCTTCCTTCTCCTCCTCCCCTCCCCCCTACCACCAAGAAAAAAAATATCCTATCTGGCTCTCCTAGGGAGCCACTTTTCATGCTTTGTCTCTTATCATCTAACTCCTTCTTTAGTTACAGCCTCAGCACCCTGAGGTTGTGGGTTCAAACATCATGCTACTCATTGTGACCCTGGGCAAATCACTTAATTTTCCACCGCCCCAGGTGCATTAGATAGATTGTGAACCCATCAAGATAGGGAAAATGCTTGAAGTACCTGTATGTAAACTGCTTTGAATATGGTTATATACAAGTATACAAGTCCCTATCCCATAGTTCTCATTTGGGATAGGGATGTGCGCTAGATGTGGTGTATTTAGATTTTAGCAAAGCCTTTGACAGTGTTCCACACAGACATCTAATAAATAAACTGAGTGCCCTTGGGATGGGTCCAAAAGTGACAGGCTGGGTCAAGAAATGCCAATCGAAGTGATGTAGCTAATTATCGACCAATTTCCAACTTACCGTTCTTAGCAAAAGTGACTGAAAAATTGGTCTTTGAACAACTATCAGATTTTATTGAAACTTCCAATGCTTTACATCCCAACCAAACCGGTTTCAGGAAACACCATAACACTGAATACTCAATGCTAGGTCTTATCAATAATATTCATTATTTTCTTGATCACCATAAATCGGTTGCCTTATTCTCCTTGGATCTTTCTGCAGCCTTTGACACTATAGATAACACTCTGTTACTTTTCCGTCTGGAATCCTTTGGTATTAGTGGACAAATCTTAAACTGGTTTAAATCTTTTCTCTCTGATCGCTCATCTACTGTTGTCACTAACAACGTTCACTCTGCTCCTTATACTACATCTTTTGGAATACCCCAAGGTTCTATTCTATCACCTCTCCTATTTAATATCTTTCTCTCCCCATTACTCACCATCTGCCAATCTTTAGGTTTCACTCCATTCTCATATGCAGATGATATCCAACTCCTTCACCCATTTGACCCAGAAAAGGACGATGAATTTACTGAAATAAACACTAAACTAGAAAAAATCAAAATCTGGCTTAGCTCCAATAAGCTTTCTCTGAACATACAGAAAACACAATCAATGATTTTTACCTGGAGAAAAGACATCGTTCCAATATCCTCATTTTTACTTGATAATTCTCCACTTGCATCAGTAACATCATTAAAATTTTTGGGTGTAACTATTGACTCTGACTTAAACTTCCATAACCACATTAATCAAATTGTCAAATCTTGTTTCTATAAACTCCGACTTATACGCTCTATTTCCTCTTTTTTAGAACCCAAATCTATTAATATACTTATCCATTCTATGATAATATCAAAACTAGACTATTGCAACTCTCTACTCTTCAATATACCACAAAAGGATAAAAAGAGGCTCCAAATTATCCAAAACACCGCAATAAAACTAATCCATAAAGCAAAAAAATACGACCATGTAACCCCTTTACTGATAAAATCCCATTGGTTACCCATTAACCATCGAATCACTTTTAAAATAGCACTACTAATCTTTAAAACTATGGCATCTAAGGAACCACAATTTATTTCCAAAATGATTATTCCTTACCATGCTTCTCGTTCCCTTCGATCTATTTCTCAAGATCTATTATCGGTCCCTTCTTTAAAAACAGTAGGCACAAGAAGAAACGAAATGTTCTCTGTTTTAGGACCTCACACTTGGAATTCCCTGCCCTTCTACATAAGAAAAGATAAAGACCTCAATTCTTTTAAAAAATCTTTGAAAACTTTTTTATTTAAAGATGCTTTTACTATTTAATTTTATACTCGGTTTATATATTTCTTGTTTTTCAAGCTCATCTTTTAATCTCTTAATTCTATTTTTGCCCCTTCCTTATGTGTGTAACTTTAATGTTTTTTCCATCTTAGACTGAGAATATTGTAACTTTTTCCCTTTTTTCCCTAATGTATCAAGTTTGTGATGTAACTCCTTAAAGTTCTAACATTGTATGTTATAAATTTTTGCCTTTCAAAAATTTGTTAAGAAGTTTTGTTTTTAACACTATTTGTTATCATTTATGATATTTTACTGTACATCGCTTAGAAATTGTTATAGGCGATACATCAAATAAAATTGAACTTGAACTTGAACTTGAACTTGGAAGGCGACAGAGGGTAGAGATCGCTCTGAGGAAAGGGATGTTACCAGTGATGTGCCTCAAGGTTCTGTTCTTGGACCTGTTCTTTTTAACATTTGTATAAACTATATTGCTGAGGGGTTGTCGAGTAAGATTTGCCCCTTTACGGATGATACCAAAATCTGCAATAGAGTAGACATGCCAGATGGTGTGAATAACATGAAGAAAGACCTGGTGAAGCTTGAAGAATGGTCTGAAATTTGGCAGCTAAAATTTAATGCTAAGAAATGAAAAGGTCATGCATTTGGGCTGCAAAAATCCAAGGGAACGGTACAGTTTAGGGGGGTGAAGAACTTATGTGCATGACAGAAGAGCGGGACTTGGGTGTGATTATAAGTGATGATTTTAAGATGGCCAAACAGGTTGAAAAAGTGATACGAAAGCTAGAAGGATGGTAGGGTGCATAGGGAGTGGTATGGCCAGTAGGAAAAAGGAGGTATTGATGCCCCTATATAAGACTTTGGTGAGATCTCGTTTAGAATATTGTGTTCAATTCTGGAGGCCACACCGTCAAAAAGATATAAAAAGGATGGAGTCGGTCCAGAGGAAGACTACTAAAATGGTATGTGGTCTACATCATAAGGCATATGGGGACAGACTTAAAGATCCGAAATCACCTCAGAAAATAAACTCCAAAGTCACCTTAGAAAATATATTTTCATGGAAAGGGTGGTGAATTTATGAAATCTGTATACTTTGGAGGAAAGGTGAGAGAGGGGAGATATGATAGAGACGTTTAATAAATACCTACATAATGTAAAGAGTCAAGTCTCTTTCATTTGAAATGAAACTCTGCATTGAGAGGGCATAGGATGAAGATAAAAGGTGATAGGCTCTGGAGTAATCTGAGGGAATACTGTTTTACAGAAAGGGTGGTAGATGCATGGAGCAGTCTCCCAGAAGAGGTGGTGGAGACAGAGACTGTGTCTGAATTCAAAAGTGCCTGGGATAGGCACGTGGGATCTCTCAGAGAAAGCGATAATGGTTACTATGGTTGGGCAGACTAGATGGGCCATTTGGCCTTTATTTGCCATCATGTTTCTATGTTTATCTCCTACTTAAATGGTATGATTTCCACTAGTCAATTGACCAAATGTAATAAGATGCACTCAGACCAAACAGTATGTATGAAAAAAATTTAATTCATATGTCTGTACTTATCAATCTGGGCTCAGTAGATGCCATCATGCCGAGCTAGAAAAAGTTGTGTATTTTGATTTGCATTTACAATTCAATCACATTGTGGGCCGTGTTTTGGACTGTTTTGAGAGTGATGAATGAGTGAGCCAATCCTTTGACACTATATACAAGCACTTGGATTAGTATTACAGATTTATTTAAAAAAAAAAAATCACATAAGTTATATTGAATAACATATACAAGGTCTGACAAGTAAGTTCAAGAACTTGCCACTGTGCGCTTACATTAGCAGCACGGAAAGGTTTCATAACCTTGGTATATCAGTGTCTCACAGCTGTGTTCATGTCGACGTATGGCGGTGTCTTGCTGAATGGCGTTCATTATTGTTGCATGTTTTTGTGTGCCATTGTGAGAATGCCGGAGCTTGAATTAGAGCAACAAACATTGCATTTCTTTTTAAACATGGCAAGAGTGGAAGAGAAATCAGGGATATTTGGGTCCAAATATATGGAGATAATGCCAAGAAGAAAACGGCAATGTACAAATGGATTAAAAGTTTTTTTTCTGAGGGGAGAGAAAGTGTCACTGATGAAGAGAGCACAAACAAGAGAAAAAAATCCAACAGGAACTACAGCAAAACCAAGCGAAAAGCAAAAACCAAAAAACAACTGCAGACTATGTACAAGATGCAGGCACTGTTTATTTCAAACTCTAATGGTATATACAACCTTATTACCAACCGAGGGACCCGACACGGTCCGTGTTTTGGACAACAAACCTTCCTCAGGGGTCCGTGGTAGATAAGGTTTTGCAACAAACAGCATTAAAGGAAAAAACAAGTGCCCGAACGAGTCAGTAACGAGCAGAACTGATGAAAACATTGCAAAAATTTGTCGAATTGTGTATCAGAATTGTCGGCTGACCAATTAAACATTGATAGAGAAACAGGAAAATCTTAACTGAAAATCTTGACATGAGAAAGGTATGTGCAAAAACAGTCCCTCATGGCTCTTGCATCATGACAAGGCACCAGTTCACCCGGCGAGGGAGTTTTTAGCCTGTAAACAAATAACTATATTGGAACACCCTCCCTACTCACCTGATCTGGCCCCCAATGACTTTTTCTTTACCTGAAGATAAAGGAAATAATGAGAGGAAGACATTTTGATGACATTCAGAACATCAAGGGTAATACGAAGACAGCTCTGATGGCCAGTCCAGAAAAAGAGTTCCAAAATTGCTTTAAAGGGTGGACTAGGCGCAGGTATCAGTGCATAGCTTCCCAAGGAGAGTACTTTGAAGGTGACCATAGTGACATTCAGGAATGAGGTATTTAGCACTTTTTCTAGGATGAGTTCCTGAATTAATTGTCAGACCTCTTATATACAAAAATATTGAAGAGAGAAAATATGATGTATGGCAGCGGACTCATATACCCCTCCTTTACAAAGCCGTACTAGCATTTTTACATCTGGCTGCCATGGTAACAGCTCCAACGCTCATAGAATTCCTATGAGCGTCCGCACTGTTACTGCCCTGGCCGGCGCTTTGTAAAGGAGGGGGATAGTGTTTATTCAAAGGCACTTAATTTGAGATACCGTCGGTGGAGCTTTTGGTTTCATGCAGATAGGCTCCCATTACTGAATTCTCTCAAACTTATTTTTTATGTATATTATACAGTATCTTACTTTATTTTACAGTGATCTTACCTTGGATTGTTCTCCTCAGACAATCATCAAACTTTTGCCAGTCTTTTTGTATGGCCTGATTGAGTTGTTACTGGCATTTGTTTGCTTTTATAGTTTGTACTGGAGAGAGTTCCATACAAAAAAATCTTTACAAATAATAAAGTATTTAAAATTAAAATTAATTAGAATCCCACGTGGTTATAAGAAACAAAGCCATGTGGTGGGATTACTTGCTCAGTTTTGGAGTGGTGTTGTCAATGATGTTGTATGGGCTGGGAGTGATATGGTGGGGAAAGAGGTAAGAACATAAGAATAGCCTTACTGGGTCAGACCAATGGTCCATCAAGTCCAGTAGCCTGTTCTCACGGTGGCCAATCCAGGTCACTAGTACCCGTCCAAAACCCAAGGAGTAGCAATATTTCATTCTACCAATACAGGGCAAGCAGTGGCTTCCCCTGTGTCTTTCTCAATAACAGACTATGGACTTTTCCTCCAGGAACTTGTCCAAACCTTTCTTAAAACCAGCTACGCTATCCACTCTTACCACATCCTCTGGCAACGCGTTCCAGAGCTTAACTATTCTCTGAGAGAAAAAAAAATTTCCTCCTATTGGTTTTAAAAGTATTTCCATGTAACTTCATCGAGTGTTCCCTAGTCGTTGTCATTTTTGACTTATTATAGTTGTCAAAATATTGATGGCATTTGTACTGTATTTTGGCTATTGGTTCAATAAAACAGATTCTAATTAAATTTAAAAGTGGAAGTAAAAACCTCATATACTGTAGCTGGGACACTTAAAAAAAAAAGTCTCAGCAACAATCAGTTCCAGTTATCTTTTATAGGTTTATTTTGTTCTTTTGCAAAATTTACCCATATACAGTGTATATAGTTGCGTAATCTTCAACATTTTCTAACTTGAGTCCTTATATTACACAGTATTTATTCTAATCTAATGTAATACAGCACTTGTATTCTGCCAACTATCCCTTGAGGTTCAAAGTAGATCACACATCTGACTCTAGAGCAGGGGGTCTCAAAGTCCCTCCTCGAGGGCCGCAATCCAGTCCGGTTTTCAGGATTTCCCCAATGAATATGTGTTGTAAGCAGTGCATACAAATAGATCTCATGCATATTCATTGGGGAAATCCTGAAAACCTGACTGGATTGCGGCCCTCGAGGAGGGACTTTGAGATGCCTGCTCTAGAGCAAGGGCATATCCTAGGAATTACAATATATTAAATAAAAAGCCTTGAGAGAACGATGAAATAAGAGAGTCGGGTTTTAAATATTTTACTTCAAAGGGTAATGAATTCTATAATTCAACTGGTTGAAAATTCAAAGAGTTCTTAAGGATCCGTTTGACTGAAGGAAAATAAAGTAAGAAAGTTTCCTTAGATCTAAGTCATCTTAATCAATTTTTGGAAAATAGATGAGCTCGATTTATTTATTTTTAGTATTTTTATGTACCACTTATAGCCTAAGGGCTCCTTTTACTAAGCTGTGCTAGCGGTTTTACCGTGCGCGCTAGACGCTAACGCCTCCATTGAGCTGGCGTTAGTTTTTCTGCTTAGCGCAGGGGGCAGCGCGCGCTACTCTGCAGCACGCGCTAAAAATGCTACCGCAGCTTAGTAAAAGGAGCCCTAAGTGGTTTACATTCGGGTACTCAAGCATTTTCCCCTGTCTGTCCTGGTGGGCTCACACTCTATCTAATGTACCTGGGGCAATGGGGGATTAAGTGACTTGCCCAGGGTCACAAGGAGCAGCATGGGATTTGAACCCCCAACCTCAGAGTGCCGAGGCTGTGGCTCTGACTACTGCAAAGCACCAAAGAGGGGGAAAAACCTTAACCACTATGCCTCACACTCCCCACTCAATCAAATATTCAGGACTAGATGCTTTAAAAATAAAAAATGCAACCCAATTTAAAGAGATTTCTGGTTTGAACTGGTAGTCAATATAGTTTGATCAACGACGGTGAGGCACTATCATATTTCTTCATTGCAAAGAGCAGTTTCACTGCTACATTTTGCAGAGTTTTGAGTCTGGACCTTAATCTAACTGATGTACCAGAGTATAAAGAATTATAATAGCCAAAGTGTGAAATCATAAAAGTTTGCACCAATAATCAAAAATGTTCATTTAGAAACTGTAAGCGAATGTTGTGAAGTTAGTGTAATTTGAGAAAAATCTTTTATTTTTTTTTTAATAAATCTTTATTCATTTTTAAAACTCACAATAAGTATAACATAAAATACAATCATTTTATACTTTAACATCACTTAATATATCATCAATTCTAACTCGCATCAAATATCCCACCTCCCTTATACCCAACAGTTATTCATAAGCAAAATAAATCATAAAATATTCACACCCCACCCCACCCCAACCTGGACGTGTATGAACAAAAGGGAAAAAAATTAATATTTGTTCTAGGCAGTAATTTCAATCTTTACAATATCTTGTTAATGGCTCCCAAATAACCTGAAATTTCCTAAAATTTCTCTGCTGCATGGCAATTATCCTTTCCATTTTGAATATGTGACACAAAGAGTTCCACCAAAAGATATAATTCAGCCTATTCCAATTTTTCCAATTATTCATAATCTGTCGTATGGCAACCCCTGTCATAATAAGTAGAAGCTTATTGTTATTAGAGGATATTTGGCTTTTGAGAAAAATCTTAAACAATTGAACGAACCCGAGGTTCAAAGGAAATCCAACATCTTAGAAGATTTTTCAACAGGTTAAATGAGAGTCCAACATCAGGTAACTGGATTAAACCTGGAACTTGAGTTATAAGAAAAACTTAACCATAATAATTTACTTTTGCTAGCATTCAGGCTTAACTCATGATTTTTGCTCCCACTTTTTGATCTATTGATGCCATCGTGTAACTGAGACAATAGTGTCAGATAAATTCACTGTCACTGGAATATGAAGCCAAATGTCAGAGTAAAATTGAACATCTGTGTTTAAAAAATTATCCTCAAATGAAGACATATAGATATTTTTTTTTGTAATGGGAGAAAATGAGAAGCCTTGGAGTACTCACAATTTGAATTTCAGCTGGAGGAACAAAATCATTTTTACCTAATAATAGGGTCCTTTTACTAAGGCACGCTAACCAAATTTGCGCCCGCTAAATGCGAACACACCCATAGAATATAATGGGTGCGTTAGCTTTTAGCACACGCTAAATCGGTTAACACGCCTTAGTAAAAGGACCCCAATGGTGATTACAAAGAAATTCCTTAATCCAATTCAAAACAAGTCCATGATGCCTAGACAACCCAGCTTAATTATCTCCTTGAGTATCTGTGTCAAAAGTGGCAGTAAAAAAAAAAAAAAAAGTATCCTTGATCATTGGTTGCAAGACTCTCCACCCTCCATTTAAAAACATAAGAATTGTCCATCGTGCCCAGCAGTCCACTCCCGTGGCGGCCCTTAGGTCAAAGACCAGTGCCTTAACTGAGTCTAGCCTCACCTGTGTACGTTCTAGTTTAGCAGGAACTTGTCTAACTTTGTCTTGAATCCCTGGAGGGTGTTTTCCCCTATAACAGATTCCGGAAGAGCGTTCCAGTTTTCTACCATTCTCTGGGTGAAGAAGAACTTCCTTACGTTTGTACGGAATCTATCCTCTTTTAACTTTAGAGAGTGCCCTCTCGTTCTCTCTACCTTGGAGAGGGTGAACAACCTGTCTTTATCTACTAAGTCTATTCCCTTTATTATCTTGAATGTTTCGATTATGCCCCCTCTCAGTCTCCTCTTTTCAAGGGAGAAGAGGCCCAGTTTCTCAAATCTCTCACTGTACGGCAACTCCTCCAGCCCCATAACCATTTTTGTCGCTCTGCTCTGGACCCGGACCCTTTCGAGTAGTACTATGTCCTTCATCATATACTGTGACCAGTGCTGGACACAGTATTCCAGGTGGGGGCGCATCATGGCCCGGTACAGCAGCATGATAACCTTATCTAATCTGTTTGTGATCCCCTTTTTAATCATTCCTAGCATTCTGTTCGCTCTTTTATTTCATTTTATAGCCCGTCCTTCCCAGGAGCCCAGAACGGATTACATTGGTACATTCACATTATACTGAAGGGGGAGATAGGGAATGGGTGGGAAGCCATGTCAGCATGATAACATAACATAGTAGATGATGGCAGATAAAGACCCGAAAGGTCCATCTAGTCTGCCCAACCTGATTCAATCTAAAATTTGATTGTTTGTTTTCTTCTTCATCTTAGCTATTTTTGGGCAAGAATCCAAAGCTGTGCCCGGTACTGTTCTTAGGTTCCACTTCCAAATACTAAAGTCTCCGTCAAAGCTCACTCCAGTCCATCTACACCCTCCCAGCCATTGAAGCCCTCCCCAGCCCATCCTCCACCAAACGGCCATATATAGACACAGACCATGCAAGTCTGCCCAGTACTGGCCTTAGTTCTTCAATATTTACTATTATTTTCTGATTCTAGATCCTCTGGATACTCTAGGAAATTAAGCAAAAGATTTATATTGATCTGGTCTCCATATTTGTATACTCTGTCATAGAAACATAGAACATGACGGCAGAAAAGGGCCACGGCCCATCTAGTCTGCCCACACTAATGGCCCACCCCCTAACTACCTCCATGAAGAGATCCCACATGCCAATCCCATCTTTTCTTAAAATCTGGCATGCTGTCACCCACCGTTTGGAGTCAAATTCGGAATAAGTTGCAGAAGCCAGCTCTACTTTTGTTACCTGGAGGTGGCCCTTGAAGGTCGCCGGGATGGGAGGAAGCAGGGGTTCTTTCAAAGGGTTTAATTTGTATATCTGAACCCAGGTCATAAGAACCAAGACCGAGGTTCTGTTCATATATTTTCATTGTTTATTGGCTACTGTTCTCTTGATGATATTACTTGGATTTACCATGGCATTAAAGGTTTTCCCTGCTCTGTATCCTTTTTCTATGCTGTTGAATAAACAGTTTTATATTTTTTTAAAAATGGCAGTAAGATCTAACAGTAATAATATCAAATCAACACCTTGTGCTACAGAACATTTTTTCATCTGAAACTAAAGTGTTCAGTAAAGATTCTGTAGTGTGAAAGGGTCCAACATTAATTTGGGTTCCACTTAAACAATTCTAATCGGTTAGAAACTTGGTGAAAATATGGGGCTTCTTTTATCAAACCATGGTATAGCTTTTTACCGTGGGCCAGTGAGGTAAATGTTCTGACATTCAAAGGATTTGAATGAGTGTCAGAGAATTTACCTCACCTGCCCGCGGTAAAAAGCTCTACCACGGTTTGATAAAAGGGTCCTTAAAATCCTTATTGATACCAACATTAACTTTTTTTGCATTTTTATATTTTTGTATGCTTTTATAATATATGTATATTTTTTTACTATTTTAACTAAAATACTGGTTAAAAATTGAATGAATTTAGCTTAAAACCTGATGGGACTACCAGTTCACCATAAGTTTTTAGTTGTACATTTCCATGAGGTTCAAACTGACAAAATAACCAGGATTTGATTGACTGGGAGGCTGATGCCCTGTCTTTCTCTCTCATGCTTTGCAGTCTATCCGGGAGGTGACTGGCTATGTTCTTATTGCGATGAACACCTTTGCCTACCTGCCCCTAAAGAACCTACAGGTGATCCGTGGGATGCAGTTGTATGACATCAAATACTCTCTTTTCATCGTCTTCAACTACCAGGCCAACGGCACATGGGCCCTGCGCCAGCTAGGCTTCAACAACCTGACAGGTGAGTCACAAGGACAGGTGAGCATAACACTGAGTCAGTGGCAAAGACCCACCCGTGACAGGTTCAGGCGGAGCTTCTTTTGTATTCAGCACCATTGTTATTACCAGGGAAAAAAAAAAATAAGTCCTATTAATGCATCTCTAAATCCAGAGTACTGACGGAAAAGTGACGGTGCAGAGGGAAGCTGTCAGGAATGGCTGAGAGAGGAGAAATGAATTGCTCAGACCCTTCTGCACGAGCAATTAGCTTATCTTATTGACGTAATATATTGCCTTACATGTGTGTGCTAAAAAATATCAAGAACATAGCATCTGATTTAACAGAGAATACGGCAAAGGGAATTGTGCCATATTCAGAAGTAGCTCAAGGCAAGTTACATTCAGATATAGTAAGTATTTTCCTATCCCCAGAGAGCTTATAATCTAACCAGCTAATACTAAACCTGTCATAGGCGGTGCTTTTAATTTATTTGAAACTAGTCTTATAGCCCGTTACATTAACGGGTTCTAGAATATATGTGTGTGTGTCTCTCTTTATTTCTTTCTCTCTCTCTCCTTAGCCGCTTTCTTTCTTTCTGTCTTTCTTTTTCCTTAGCTGTCCATCACCACCCCTTGCCTGCTCCCCCTGTCCATTCTTCCTTCCTTTTACCTCCCCTGTGTCCACCACCACCCCTTCACTGCTCTCCTTATGCAGCAGCAGGCCTTCTCCCTTTGTTTTACCTCCCCCCTGTCCATCAGCACCTCTTTCCTTCACATTCCCTCCTCCTCCATTTCCCTCCCTCCACACCAGTTCCCTGTGCACCTGCCCCTGTCTTCTTTTCTTTCTCCCTTCCTCCTTGTCTGTCTGTCCGAAGCAGCATTCCCTCCCCCTCCATTTCCCTTCCCCCACACCAGTTCCCTGTGCACCTGCCCCTGTGTCTTCTTTTCTTTCTCCCTTCCTCCCTCTGTCTGTCTGTCCAAAGCAGCATTCCCTCCCCCTCCATTTTGCTCCCCCCCCCACACCAGTTCCCTGTGCACCTGCCCGCGTCTTTCTTCTTTTCTTTCTGTCTCCCTTCCTCCCTCTGTCTGTCTGTCCAAAGCAGCATTCCCTCCCCCTTCCATTTCCCTCCCCCCACACCAGTTTCCTGTGCCTGCATTAGCGTTTCCTCTACCCCCTTTCCCTTCCCGCAGGCCCGACTACACATGGCGATTTAAGCAGCGTGTCAGCAGTCTTCACATGCTGCTTCGGGTCCTTCTACTGCCCTGATTTACTCTGGCACGTCCGGAGCAAATCAGGGCAGTAGAAGGGCCCGAAGCAGCGTGTGAAGACTGCTGACACGCTGCTTAAATCGCCAGTCGGGCCCGCAGTAAGGGAAGAGGGGAGGGGCGGCAAATGAGTCGGGTCCCGGGCAGCGGAAAGTTGCTGGGCTCCTTGGTGGGGGCGCTGAGTGGTCGCGATCCCTCTCCTCCCAGACCCCCCCCCCCACGGAGGAACGGAGATCGGCGGTTACAGTCGCTGGCTTCGGCGTCTTCTATCCACTGCGGCAAACCCTAGCGGAAACAGGAAGTAGTCAGAGAGGGCGGCCCGCAGTGGACAGAAGACAGCAAAGCCAGGTGAAGACAGCATTTAAAAGCGGGTGAGCCGACGAGAAGGAGGAGGTGGTGGTTTTGGCAGTGAGTGAGGGCGGGAGGGGGGAGTCACCGGCTGTGCTGTGCTTTCCCGATCTCAGTGGCGCTGCCGTTGGTGTCAGAGCTTGCCGCCTTTGTGAGGTAATACGCGCGCATGCGCACTCGTGCGGCCACATCCCGACAGAAAAGAGATCAGGGAACACGTTTTGCTACTGCGCATGCGCGGGCTAGCATTTTATTATTTATGATGATGATATCTTTATTCATATTAACCTCTGTATACAATGATAAAGGATAAATTATATAGTCATCAAAAAGAATGTAACACCAACTTTTCCTCTTTGGAACCCCTACCCTTCCAGAAAAATCATCATTCACTTCTCAATCAAATCCTCCCCTGCCCTCTCTCCTCAGTTTTCTCCTATCAAGTCAAAAAGCATAGATGGTGTAAATAATTGCATTTAAAAGGGGAGAATGTGGTGCAGTGGTTAAAGCTACAGCCTCCGCACCCCGAGGTTGTGGGTTCAAACCCACGCTGATCCTTGTGACCCTGGGCAAGTCACTTAATCCCCACATTGTCCAAGGTACATTAGATAGATTGTGAGCCCACCGGGACAGACAGGGAAAAATGCTTGAGTACCTGAATACATTTATTTATTTAATTTTCTATACTGGTCTCCCGGGGACGTTCAGAATGGTTTACATGAATTTATTGAGGTACTCGAGCATTTTTCCCTGTCTGTCCCAGTGAGCTCACAATCTATCTAATGTACCTTAGACAATGTGGGGATTAAGTGACTTGCCCAAGGTCAGAAGGAGCAGCGTGGGTTTGAACCCACAACCTCAGGGTGCGGAGGCTGTAGCTTTAACCACTGTGCCACACTCTCCCCATGTAAACCATTCTGAGCTCCCTTGGGAGAACAGTATAGAAAATTAAATAAATAAATTACACTTCTAGATCATTTAGAACTGTAGAACGGAATCTCTTAGACAGCGCATCAACAGGAGACATCTATAGTCACTGTTTCTAAAACGACAGCCATTGCTGGTAAAAATGCAGATATTCAGCACCAAAATCAGAGTACCGGCTGGCGCTGAATATCCGAGAATTGGCACTGACCAGTGGTGCTAGTTGGCTAATAGTGATATTCAGACTAACTGGATAAAGTTGGGGCTTTTTATTTTGCCTCTTGACGTATTCTCCAGTTAGCTATACATTTAGCGGTCTGACTATCACACCAAGTTTCCAAGTTTATTTACATTTTAATATACCGACCATCATCATGTATCTGGCCGGTTTAGAAAGCTAAAACATAAGAACATAAGCAATGCCTCTGCTGGGTCAGACCTGAGGTCCATCGCGCCCAGCAGTCCGCTCACGCGGCGGCCCAACAGGTCCAGGACCTGTGTAGTAAACCTCTATCTATACCCTTCTATCCCCTTTTCCAGCAGGAAATTGTCCAATCCTTTCTTAAACCCCGATACTGTTCCCTGCCCTATAACGTCCTCTGGAAGCGCGTTCCAGGTGTCGACCACACGTTGGGTAAAGAAGAACTTCCTAGCATTCGTTTTGAATCTGTCCCCTTTCAACTTTTCCGAATGCCCTCTTGTTTTTTTATTTTCTGAAAGTTTGAAGAATCTGTCCCTCTCTACTCTCTCTATGCCTTTCATAATCTTGTAAGTCTCTATCATATCCCCTCTAAGTCTCCTCTTCTCCAGGGAAAAGAGACCCAGGTTCTCCAATCTCTCAGCGTATGAAAGATTTTCCATCCCCTTAATCAGTCGTGTCGCTCTCCTCTGAACTCTCTCGAGTAACGCCATATCCTTCTTAAGGTACGGCGACCAATACTGGACGCAGTACTCAAGTTGCGGACGCACCATTGCCCGGTACAGCGGCAGGATAACTTCTTTCGTTCTGGTTGTAATACCCTTCTTGATTATACCTAGCATTCTATTCGCTCTCTTAGCAGCCGCTGCACACTGTGCCGTCGGCTTCATTGTCATGTCCACCATTACCCCCAAGTCCCTTTCCTGGGTACTCTCAGTCAATAATATCCCTCCCATCGTATAATTGTGCCTCGGGTTTCTGTTTCCCACATGCAATACTTTGCACTTCTCAACATTGAACTTCATCTGCCATCTCTCAGCCCAATCCCCTAGTTTGTCCAAGTCCCTTTGCGATTCTTCGCATTCCTCCTTCGTCCGAGCTGCATTAAATAGTTTGGTGTCATCCGCAAATTTTATTATCTCGCACTTCGTTCCTGTTTCTAGATCATTTATGAATATATTAAAAAGCAGCGGCCCGAGCACCGAGCCCTGCGGAACACCACTCGTGACCTTCCTCCAGTCCGAGTAATGGCCCTTCACTCCTACCCTCTGTTTCCTTCCCTCTAACCAGTTTCTGATCCATCTATGCACGTCTCCGTCCACCCCATGGTTCTTCAGTTTCCGGAGTAGACGTTCATGAGGCACCTTGTCAAAGGCTTTCTGGAAATCGAGGTATATGATGTCTATGGGGTCTCCTCTGTCCATCTGTTTGTTTATTCCCTCGAAGAAGTGCAATAAGTTAGTCAGGCACGATCTTCCCCTGCAGAAACCATGTTGGCTGGATATCAGAAGTTCGTTTTTTTCAAAATGTTCATCGATGTTTTCTTTTACCAGTGCTTCCGCCATTTTCCCCGGAACCGAGGTCAGACTCACCGGTCTATAGTTCCCCGGGTCACCTCTTGATCCCTTTTTAAAGATGGGCGTAACGTAGGCTATCTTCCAATCCTCCGGGATCACACCTGTTTTCAGAGATAGGTTGCAAATTTGCTGTAGTAGCTCCGCTATTTCCTCCTTTAGTTCCTTCAGAACCCTTGGATGGATTCCATCCGGACCTGGGGATTTGTCGGTTTTTAGTTTTTCTATCTGCCTGTACACATCATCGAGGCTCACTTCCATGGATGTTAACTTTTGTGCTGGATTTCCATTGAAGATTTGTTCGGGTTCCGGTATGTTGGTTGTGTCTTCGCTTGTAAATACAGACGAAAAGAACATATTAAGTCTTTCCGCGACCTCTTTCTCTTCCTTCACCGCTCCCTTCCGGTCTCCGTCGTCCAGCGGTCCCACCTCCTCCCTAGCCGGCTGTTTGCCTTTAACATATCTAAAGAATGGTTTGAAATTTCGTGCTTCCCTGGCTAGTCTCTCTTCATACTCTCTTTTGGCTTTTCGAACCACACGGTGACATTCTTTTTGATACTTCCTGTGCTCTTTCAAGTTTCCCTCAGATTTGTCCTTTTTCCATTTTCTGAATGAATTTTTCTTATTGCCTATCGCTTCCTTCACTATTTTAGTTATCCACGCCGGGTCTTTTGTTCGACTCTTGTTGCACCCTTTTCTGAATCTGGGGATATACAGATTTTGTGCCTCGTTCACCGTGTCCTTGAAAAAGGACCAGGCATGTTCCACCGTCTGCCATTTTTTGGAAGTGTTCCTAAGTTTCTTCTTTACCATTCCCCTCATTGCTTCGTAGTTTCCTTTCCTGAAGTTAAAGGTTGTCGCTATGGTTCTCTTTCCTTTCAGTATTCCTATTTCCACCTTGAACTTGACCATATTATGATCGCTGTTTCCCAACGGTCCCACTACTTCCACCTCCTTTGCAGGTCCCCTCAGTCCATTTAGGATTAGGTCCAGAGTGGCAATTCCTCTCGTTGGTTCTCTAACAAGCTGCTCCAAGAAGCAATCTTGTACAGCCTCCAGAAATTCTGTCTCCCTAGTGCAGCTTGAGCTTCCAAGACTCCAGTCTATCCCAGGGTAGTTGAAGTCTCCCATAAAAACCGTATTACCGCTTTTGCATTCTCGCTTCATCTCAGCTTCCATTTCTTCATCGATCTCTCCGGTTTGTCCGGGAGGACGATAGTATAGGCCTATCTTTATTTCAGGCCCTTTCCTTCCCGGTATTTTAACCCATAGTGATTCTAGCTTGTTGGCCGTCTCTGCTATGTCCATTCTTGTCGATTGTATGCTTTCTTTTATGTATAGTGCTATTCCACCGCCTTTCTGTCCTGACCTGTCCTGGCGATAGAGCTTGTACCCCGGAAGTGCTGTATCCCATTTGCTTTCCTCATTCCACCATGTTTCAGAGATTCCAATGATGTCTATGTCTTCTGCAATGGCCATGGCTTCTAATTCCCCCATTTTGTTTCTTAGGCTCCTTGCATTAGTATATATGCAATTTAGCTCCTGGAATTTTGTTGCCTTCATTTCCTTTCCCTGTGCTTCGGTCTTTAGAGTCTTCTTTTTGGCTACAATCTTTCTACCTTCCTCTTCTTGGTTAGTCGACTCCTGTAAATTGTCCCTTGTTTCTTCCAAGCCTTTTTTCCCCTCAGTATCTTCATTGGATACCTTCTTCCGAATCATCGACGCTTGGTCGCCTGTCGGCTTTCCCCTTCTTCTTAGTTTAAAGCCTGTTCTATTCCTCTTTTGACGTTGTTTGCTAGAAGTCTAGTTCCCGCCACGCTCAGATGCAATCCGTCTCTCCTGTAGAGCTTGCTCTTGCCCCAGAACATTGTCCAGTTCCTCACGAAGTGGAATCCTTCTTCCTCACACCATCTCCTCATCCACGCATTTATTGATTGTAGTTCCTCTTGCCTTTTCACATCTGCCCTCGGTACCGGTAGGATCTCTGAGAACGCTATCTTCTGGGTCCTCGTCTTCAGCTTCCTTCCCAAGATCTTGAACTGTTCTATCAGCGTGCTTCTTCTGTAGTCCCTCCTGCTGACATCATTCGTCCCTATGTGGATCATTACTGTGGTCTCTTCCGTCTCAGCTCCATCCAGGATCTTTCCAATTTTGTCCACGATGTCCTTGGTTCTCGCTCCCGGGAGGCAGGTCACCAGTCGATCCTCTCTCCCTCCTGCTATGTGGCTGTCCACATGCCTCAGGATCGAGTCCCCCACTAGGATCGCTGACTTTCCCTTCTTCAATGTTCGCTTGGGTCTCAGGTCAGTGTCCTCGGTGTGCTCCGCTCTTTCTTCCTCCGGGCATCGACTGGCCAATTTCTCTCCCTCGTGTGTTTTTCCTCTATGGGTGTCTTCTTTGAAACACCCATAAAAACATTATAATAAATTTAAGAATGGGGAAAAAAGAAAAAGGTTGAACATTAAATGGACAAATATGATGACTTACGCAAATTAGAGGGGGGAGGGGGGAGGGAAAATTTGTAATTACATCGTTAAAAATTAAAATAAAGGAGGGGAAGAAGGGGAGGAAAAAACACCAGGAAAGGGGGTCGCTTCTTGGAAGCGGTTTGTTTTGTTTACTGCTGTGCTGTTAGAAAGGGGTAATGTTAAATGCTATGGTATGCGTCTTGGAATAAGAAAGTTTTTAGTTTAGTTTTGAATTTTTCAAGTGAGTTTTTCTTGGCGGAGTTGAGATGGCATGGCATTCCATAGGGTTGGAGCTGTAACAGAGAAATTAATGTTTCTAATATAATCAAATTCCTTGATTGGGGGGACAGTCAATAAGTTCTGGTCAGCTGATCTGAGGGTCCGTGGAGAAGAGTAGGGAAAGGTTTAGAACAAACGCCAGGAAGTTCTTTTTCACTCAGAGGGTGGTGGATACATGGAATGCGCTACCGGATGATGTGATAAGCAGGAGCACGCTACAGGGCTTCAAAGAGGGTCTGAACAGGTACCTGGAGGACAAAGGGATTGAGGGGTACAGATAGGAGTAGAGGTAGGTATTAAGGATTAGGATTAGAGGATTAGAGGCAGTTACAAAATTAGTCAGGGACACTGTTCAGGCAATTAGGTGGACAATTAGGCAACAATTAGGCGGACAATTAGGCAATTAGCGGACCGCTGGGCAGGATGGACCTCTGGTCTGCCTCAGCAGAGGCAACTTCTTATGTTCTTATGAATGATAAGTTTATCAAGAAAAGCTGGTAAGCACATAAGTATGATTTTAAAATCCAGCAGTAGGATTTTATATGTGGTGAGATGGGTAGCCAGTGTGCTTCTCGCAGAAGAGGAGTGATATGATCATATTTTCCTGCCTTGTATATGAGTTTGATTGCCGTGTTTTGAATAAGCTGCAGACGACGTGATTCCTTTTGGGTGATCCCGTTATATAGAGAGTTGCAATAGTCTAGATGAGAAATGACTAAAGAGTGAATCAGGGTTGTAATAGCAGCGGTTTTGAGGATAAGACGAAGTTTATAGAAGCAACTCACCGGAAAACCTCCAGCTCCCCCCTCAGATTTCAGCAGTTAGAACATTCTGCACCTTGGCGCTTTCAATTTCAGTGTGCCCCATGGGTCTTTCTCATGCGCAAAGGCTATTTTCACTGCTGGGGTAAAATGACTGAATTTTATAATTTTTTAGAATGAATGCCATGCGCTAATATTTATCATTAGCAAGTGAGCCCCAACCTCCACCCATTATGTAGGCAAGGGCTCACACACTAAGCAAGTGCTAATCGCTAAAGTCCAAATTCTATAAACAACACCTAACTTAAAATACAGTAGTTGAAAATGGCTTGGCGTTTTTTAAGAATCCACCGGAGGGCTCATTTCAGTGTTGATGAGCCCATTTGCAGGTCAGTGTCGAAGACTGCTAGAAACCTCGCTAAAGACTGAGATAATCCCTTTTGTTAATCCACTGCTAAACTGTGTACAGGCTAAACCGCCAGAAAACAGTTTAGCGACGGCATTAAAGTTTTGAGAATCTGGGCCTGAGTGGAGTGAAACAGGTTGATAAATAAGCAATATTGCAATAGTCAAGGAGATTCAACAGTAATGAGTGGACCAATAATTTAAAGGCTGAAAATTCAAAATAGGGTCTAATTGTTTGTAGTCTCCATAAAGTAAAATAGCCATTGTGTGTGCTGATTAGGTGGAGAAGGGAGGGGCTCTGATTTACTACTAAGGTTAACTGCATTCCCTTCATAGGAATAAGGGTAAGACTTATAGTCCCACCAACCCCAGGGACCACTTTTCATATATAGAGACCCAAATAATCAGGACTACTCAAATCAAGTCACTTCACAACCAATCAAGATGACCTTTATTCTATGCAATCACTGTGGTGCTTTAATTCCAAGACACACTATTTGGAGGCTTAAGGCTTGCCCCATCTGTCTTCAACTTGCTAGTATTAAGGAGGAGCTCTGCAAACTTAAACAGGAATTGAATACAATTAAAGCAGCTTCCATCACTTTCTCAAAATCATACCAACTTACTACCTCTACCTCAAAGAATAAAACAGCCCAGGAAAAAATGGGTCACAGTAGGCTCAGGAAGACTGCGACATGTAACACAGAAACATCCACCTTCACTAATATTACCTCTACAGAATTCCTTCGCTCCACTAGTGCACTGCGATACTCATAAAAAAGCCAAAAACAGAAAAACTATTACTGTTGGGGGATTCCATCATCAGAGGTATTAACCTTGGAACACAAGGCGAGGAGACCAAAATAGTGAAATATCTTCCAGGATCCTCAGCTACCAAGACAAATACAGGCAAATACAGACTATAATTAAGGAAGAAACTAAGGA
Source organism: Geotrypetes seraphini (assembly GCF_902459505.1). Classification (NCBI taxonomy): domain Eukaryota; kingdom Metazoa; phylum Chordata; class Amphibia; order Gymnophiona; family Dermophiidae; genus Geotrypetes; species Geotrypetes seraphini. Next base: position 225,637,380 of record NC_047086.1, on the reverse strand, counting down.
TTTTAACACTGATGTTGTTATCCATCTGGGAACAAATGACCTGGCCAACAACTCCACACTTGCAGCACAGAAAGCTTTTCGGGAGCTTGGTGAGGGCGTGAAACCTTTTGTAAAGACTTTAGCTTTTTCTGAAATACTGCCTGCATATGGAAATGGAGAGCAAAGAGTGAAAAACACAGAGGACTTTAATAGATGGCTCAAAGCCTGGTGTCATCAAGAAGGCTTCGGGTACATAGGAGGATGGGGAAATACATGGAAGGACAAGAAGCTATATTGCACTGATGGGCTACATATTACTACAGCAGGAAAAAGAAACCTTGCAGAGAAATTTAGACAATATGTTTCTAGGCATTTAAACTAGAATGTGGGGGTGGTGTATGTATGAAGGACAATTATAGAGACCACCCCCGGCAAAAGAAAAGATGTGATAGTAGTAAAGGCTGCAACATAAGCAATATCAGCAACTCATTTCTTAGTATTGCAACGGAAAGTGAAACGAAACAAAAATCCATACGAAAAAGGAGATTATCGCTGAAAAATAGCTGGAAAGCCATGACCACAATGCTTGCAGTCTAAGCAACAAAGTTTATGATCTGCAAGCCCTGATGTTAGAGGCAGATCTAGATATTGTCGCTATCACAGAGACATGGTTCAGTGAATCACATGGATGGGATGCAAACATACTGGGATATAATCTTTTTAGGAAGGACAGAGATGGTCAAAAAGGTGGAGGAGTAGCTCTCTTTGTAAAGATCAATATCCAAGCGACTGAAATGCAAGGGACCTGGGGAGAGGAAGAAGCGATATGGATCGCTCTGAAAAGAGAAGATGGAACTTCTATCTACGTGGGTGTAGTCTACAGACCTCCGACTCTATAATGGAGGGTTCCAACCCCCCCCAACAGTAGCGTGAACACTATGCAGTAAAGTGGGGTGGGGGTTCCCCCCAAACACCCCCGTCAGAGCACTTTAAACATAAGTTTTCTCGTGGCACACTTCTTTCTTGCGCTGAATTGTCGGCGCTTTATTGTCAGCACGCTGGTGTCTCGCGCGCCACTGACTATGAACCGAAAACTTTGCCAACCTGCGCTAAAAACCTCTAATGCAGCTTGATAAAAGTGTGGGGGGGTGTTCAATGTGTAATCAAACGCTAGAATTCATTGGCAGAGAATTTGATAAAAGCAGTTAACAAGGTTTAAAAAGGTTTGGACAAGCTTCTAAAGGAAAAGTTCAAAAGCCATTATTAAGATGGGAAAATCCACTGCTTATTACTAGAATAAACAACATAAAATTTGTTTTTACTCTTTTGGGATCATGCCAGGTACTTGTGACTCTGTTGCAGACGGGATATTGGGCTTGATGGACCTTCACTATTTCCTAGGGTGGCAATGCTTGGGTTCTTATGTGCTTATTTCTGTAGGGATCCCTGAGGGAGAAACACCTTAACCTCTCCTATCCTGATCCAGGTCAGGGACTAGGGAGGGAATTACTCCTCTTGCTCTGCTCCTGTGAACCAGAAATGGAATGGAAAAAATCCAGTTGCTAGAGAGCAACTCAAGAGCACTAGTAGACAGGCTCCCAGCAGGGCAGGTCTTGCAGCTTACCCCACCCATTGTCCTTATCAGTTGTAGCTCTTGATTTCATGGCAGGGCAAAAGTCAGTTGACTTTCAGAGAGATTTTGTTGTTGCAGTTAATCCGTGAGGGCAGATTTATGAGACTGGCTGGCTGATTGCTGCAGGTTAGGTTACCTCACAGGCCTGGCAGTAGTTCATACCTCCTGGGTGATATGTATTATGTTTTTCTTGTAAGCCTGGTAAAACATTGTTTAAGGTACTGTGAGCTGCAGGTCAAATGGTAATATTTGCATAGTTAATGTCAGGGCTGGTTTAATGCATACTTTATCCCCTAAACTGTAACATTTGACTCCCCCCCTTTAAATTAAGTAGGAAGTACATGTAGGAAGTATATTTTAGGTTTAATATATAATTTATACGATAATAGTCTTAACAAAAGCAATAATTATGATTATGTAACTTTTTTTATTTACAGATGCATTTAATTTTACTTTTTGTTTTATAGTGAAGCTTGAGGCCTCTTATAATGTGAGACAAGCTTGTGACTTTTAGTAAATCCAGCCTGGTTAACACCCTATGATGCTGCTGCAGAGAGGATGGGATGGATCTCTCAATCCGTCGTCCTTTTTCTGGAATCATATGGTAACCCTAGATATACCGCCTTTCTGTGGTTATAATTAGAGAATGACATGGGGAAAAAATCTGTCCCCGTCACTGCCCTGTCACCAGACCACCATCCCCTTCACTGTGGTGGATGGCCTTGTCCCCGTACCTGCGGTGAGCACCTTTTCCCCCTCCACCGTTTTGGCGGGTTACCCGTGGCTACTTGCAGCTAGCCACGGGTAACATCCACCGTGTCATTCTCTAGTTATAATCAAAGCCATTTACATATTTTGTACCTGGGGCAATGTAAGGTCAAGTGACTTGCCCAGAGTCATAAGGAGCTGCAGTGGGAACCCCAGGTTCTCACGCCACTGCACTAACCACTAGGAAGGTGAAGGATGAGAGGTAGCATGTGCTACCCAAAGGAGTCGGCATAAGTGTAGTTTGTCTGCTTTTGGGGAGAAGATGTACTTTTGGCAGTGGGCAGGAGGATCAATTCAAGCATTATCACCCAAAACATTTAGGGGGGATTACCATGCACCCCCCTTCCCCCTTGCCTATCCCAAACTACATTGGATGTTTCCCTCAAGACATCCAGAGTCAGAGGTGGAGAAACGGCCATTTTCAAAACCACTAGACGTCCAAATTTTTTTTTTCTTCAAAAATCGCCTACTTAGATGTCTTGGCCGCCTGGACAATATTGATTATTTTTTATCACAAAAGCGTCGAACTTCAAAATGTCCAAATCCAGACCATTTAGACATGGGAGAGGCCAGCATTGTAAAGGACTGGTCACACAGACATGCCAACAGAGCAGTGGCACTGCTGTGACCTTCACATAAAGGGTGCCAGGTGTACATCCTACCATATACCCCTTATAAATTTATGGTGAGCCCTCCAAAACCTATTATAATCACCTTTTTACCACTCCAATAGCCCTTAAGGCTGCAGGTGGCACCTATATAACAGTATAGTAGGGTTTTGGTGGCCTCACACTTTCCACCGTAATTGTAATGGTTAGAGTACGATATGGGCCTGGATCCTCCCCTCTATGGCTCACTAGCCAAAATATAATAGAAAGGAATATATTACTCCCATTTATTCAGAGAAGTGCACTCACTATCTATCTTAATTTTTTATGTCTCAGTTTAGTTGTTACTATGGGAAAAAGCCTCAGAAATGGAGCCTACACGCAGTCACAGACTGAAATGATCAGCATAGTTGCTATGCTCCTCGCTCCAGTCATCGGTCACAAAAAAAACCGTTAATTTTTTGTATTTTTTTATATATTTTTCACTTAATGTGTCATAAAATATCTTAACCTAACATTGACTTAATCATAATTTATTAAAAATCCTTTTTATCGTTTTTTTTAAACTGGTATAATTCAAATATACTTTATATTTCCTCACTTATTTCATGCACAACTCCATTTGAACTGAAAAAAGTGACTAGAATATTACTTAACATAAAGTTTGATCTCAAAAATGCCTCTCAACAGATGCCTCAACAGATCATTCCAGATTTAGACTCCCAGGAAGGTGAACATGGATTGGAAAATTCTTTTGTACTTGAGATTTTTCGTTGAGGGGAGGTTCAGTTGAATCCTGTTAAGTAGTCTGCGAGAGGCAGACCAAGCTTCAGATAGGAGTTTGATGAGAGGGGCAGCTGAGTTTCCATAGATTATAAGATGCAGAATGCAGGATGTTTTGAATTTTATTCGGGATGAGATGGGTAGCCAGTGGAGTTGTTTGAGGTGTGCTGACATAGTCATATTTTTTCAGGCCGAAAATGAGTCTTATTGCAGTGTTTTGAATAAGCTGCATTTTGTGGTTGAGGGTGGTGTAGACTCCTAAGTCTACCGCCCCGCTACCTCGGTTTATGCCCTGGAGCTGTCTACGCTGTCTCTATAGCATCCCCCACCTAAGCTGAGAAGGGAATGGAAGGTCTGACATGGGAACTGAATCAGGGACCTTGTGGCTAACAGTGCATAATACTGTGACGACTGTGAGCCGTGTCTGCACTGAAAAATTACAATTTCCCCTGACGCAGCCAGTATTGCTGGCGAAACAAGATTCTTATTGGGAGATTATAAAATAGTTGTGCTGTTAATTTGAGCTGCAAAAGTGAAGTTTGTTGGGAAAAACGTTGAGCAGTGTGGTGATGTCAGCACTGATTTTCAGGGAACGTTTGAAGAATTCAACCGACAGCTACGTTTTGCTCTTTGTAGTGTGCACACTAGTGGAATATGAAAGGTATTTTATGAGTGGAGGTTTTTTTTTAAATTTTTATTCCTATGACAGTATTAAGGCAGCTTGTCACAATGTTAGTGAAATGTGCGGTATGGTGTTTTTGAGGCTTTTTCTCCACTGCTGTTGAAAATACCACATACTCCTCAGTGTTCTCCCACTTTTGGCATAGTAACTTTCAGAATAATTTTGTAATAGTGCACAACATTTACCACCAAGATTAGGGCTACCAGATTTTACTCTTATAAAATCCGGACCCATAGTCCCGCCTCTAGGCCCGCCCAAATCCCAACCTGCCCCCCCCCAACCAGTTTTCATCCTTGGAACCATATCAGGAGGGCATCTGCGCATGGTCCCACGTTGGAAGCTTTCCAAAACTCAGACAAACTACTGGGTTTTGAAAAGCCGTCTGGACGCCCAGAGGACATGTTTGGGTAAAACCAGATGTCTGGTAACCCTAACCAAGATTACCAAGAAGAGCCAACCCCTTCTGGGGTACTTTAAGCAAACAGTGCTACCTATTTTACAAAATTATAGATCTGCATTTTTCCCTAATATAAGACCCTCAGCCTGGCAGGATACAGGCAAATATGCAACATGGAGCTCTATTGCGTCTGTTTTTTTAACTTTGTTATACTCTTGGTATTGTCTTGCAGCTCCTCCAAAAAGTCTTGAAAGATACGTAAAATCTTGAGTTATGCTAAATTGGCTTCTCCTTTTGCCCTTGTAATATTCTGTCTAGACTAGAGCCCTCTTTATCTGCTTTGCCTCTGTGTCAGAGGGATGCTGTAAGGTGTGCCAGTTTTAGCTGAGGCAGCTGTAACACAAGTTTCCTTGTGCCACATTCTAGTTTTCCTTCCCTGGCAACAGCGCATCCCTCTCCTGGTCCTTGAGCCTCGTACTGCAATGCAGAGCTGTGCTTTAGGGCTCCAGCTATGGTATTTCCTGAAAATGAGTCAGCCCGTGGAGTGAGGGCGTAGGCGACACACCTGGCCCCACAGTGCCCCTTCCCTCTGCCGGAAGTTTCCTCCTACTTTCTGCAGAACCAGCTCTGCAGGGGTGCGTGGGGCTTTGTGTGCACTCTGTAACCCTTTTCCCCAGTGCACAGGGAGTAGAAAAGTGCAGTCTTTGCTTCCTTTTTTTGAGATTCAGGAACTGGAGATGTTGCAGCATAAAGAAAGGGAAATTATTTTTCACTCCAGGGCAGTGACATAGCCAGAAGGGAATTTTTGGATGGACCAATGGGTAGAATGGGTGAACGCGACACATCTGTGTTCCCCCCTCTCCCCGCCACCATCAAACTTGAAAATTGACTGCTGAATATTAGTGGCTAGCGCAGTGTCCCGCAAACCTTTTGAAGCCACAGCACACTAAAATTCGGGGATGCGGCTGGAGGCATCCAGAAATGCACGGATGATGTCTCGTACCTGCGTGATGTCATCACATCGACTGCATGCACAGAGGCCCTCCAGACAGGGCTCTGAGCCAGCTATTACTAGGCCATTGGGGGAGGGGGGCTGGAGGAGAGGTACGGAGAGAAGGATAGGTGCTGGCTGACTGTGGTCTCAAACTCAAACCCTTTGCAGGGCCACATTTTGGATTTGTAGGTACTTGGAGGGCCTCAGAAAAAATAGTTAATGTCTTATTAAAGAAATGACAATCTGCATGAGGTAAAACTCTTTATAGTTTATAAATCTTTCCTTTTGGCTAAGTCTTAATAATAATATTGTCATTTATAGCTAAAGAGACATATGATCAAGAAACTGTTTTATTTTACTGTTGTGATTATGATAAACATACCGAGGGCCTCAAAATAGGACCTGGCGGGCCACATGTGGCCCCCAGGCCGTGAGTTTCAGACCACTGGTCTACAGGATGTACCTCTCGCCATGAGAGGCACGTCCTCTAAGCAGTCAGTTGGCACCGACACCTCTCCTCCTCGCCAGCATCTCACAGCATACCCAGAATCTCACCACAGCAGACTGTTGTGCCACGGCACACATTTTGCGTTACACTTAGCTAGTTATCTGCAAAATTTAGCCAGCTATACATAGCGGCCAAATCAGGCCACATAAATAGCTGATCTATCTTTGGCTGCTATAAATTTAGCCGGCCAGCGCAGAATATCAACTTAGCCGGCTAAGTTTATAGCAGCCAAAAATAGATTGGATATTCAGTGCCAGTCACAGGAAATGGTTCGGCATTGAATATCTGGGCTCAGCTAACTCTCGCAGTCTGAATATCGGCTACTACTACTATTTATCATTTCTAAAGCGCTGAAAGGTGTACACAACACTTCTACATATGCATTTAGCATGTAATGTACCTTCTCAGAAGAGCTTACAATCTAATTTAGACAGATAACCGTTTCTCACGAAGACAATGCTAAGATGGGCATCCTCTGTCGGCACATAGTTACCATTTTAATTTTTATATTAAGGAAGAGTGTAGAGCTTTGACAGGATTGTGAACTTATGTGATTAATGTACACTTCTCCCTCCGCTGTGATAGGGGATTAACAGACCCACGAATACAGAAAAACCGCGAATAACTTTTTCATGTTATTCGCTGTTTTCTATTAAAAACCATTGTGAATATGGTGAAACCGTGAATAACATGGTGGGAGACCTGGCCTGTTCCTGAAGGAGAAGCAAAATACGGAGAAGAAAGTGCTGGGAATTGGCGATTTTCTCTGTAAACGCTTAGAATCGGCGATTTCTCTATGCAAGCTGACATCATTTGGGGAGAGGAGCCAGCAAGCTAAAAACCGTGAATAATCAAAACCGCGACTGCTGAAATCGCAAATACGGAGGGAGAAGTGTACTCCTCAATATATTAGCTGGTGCTGAACTGAGCATATGCAGGGTACTAGCATTGGTGGTTGGGAACACTGCTGCTAATGTCCCAGGGTTTTGGCAGGCTGTGGATGTCTTCGGCCGGTGGGGTTTGGGGATCCCTGCCAGTTACGATAGCACAACTGCTATGGGGTGAGCTGAAAGTAAATGGGCCCAGGCCCACCTATGGTTACACCCCTAGCTTGAGGCGGCAGCTGAGACCAGGTGCACAATGCCTTTGGAGCAAGCAGCTATCTCTGTAGGAGCATCAAGAAACATGAAAAAAATTGCTTGGTGTCTGCTACATGGAATTAGAATCCTATTCAGTGAGTAGTGAGACAAATCTTTTAAGAACCTCTAATTCTTTTCCTTCATTCCGAAAAGCTTTGAAGACATTCTTGTTCTTTAAACATTTTGGAAATGAGTTTCTTTTTAATTTAACTTATTTTTTTTTTTTATCGCTGTTAACCGAGTCGAGCTCCTGTTGGTGATGACCCGGTCTACAAATCTAAGTTTTAGTTTAGTCAGTTAGTTAGTTTACTCCAGTTTTTCACATTGAGCCGAATCAGTGCTGCTCCTGTTTGTATTGACTGTTGTAAACCACCCTATAGCCTTCTAGGGTGGGGCAGGTTATTAAGGTGAGATAAATAAGGTGGGTCTTTTAAATACTTAGCAAGATCTCTGTCAGGCAGCAGTGATGGCTGCTGTTACGGTTTCATGGAGCAGTTGCATTATAAAAAAAAACACAAAAAAAAACCACCCAAAAACTCTGCTTAATTTAAAAATTGCAAAGCTCAGATAGTTTATGTAGAACTGTTGGCGGAAGGGGAACAGTGTGAACCAGCTATAATCCTGGCATAGAACCCTGGCCCGAGGCTCTGTTGCTTCAGTGCTGACATTTGCTACGGGAGGGTGAGACCAGCAGTATGGCCTTGAAAAGAGCACCCCCTCCCCCCCAATTAGAAAAGGGCAGAACTGAGGGAAGCTGAAACACTCTACTCCAGGAGACAGAGAGTAAAGTGAAGAGGAAGGGTCCAGAGTCATGCTGAGGAGGAAAAGTGGGAGGATAGTGACACACAGAGGCAGCAGGGCTTGTACTGGAACCTGGCAGAGGAGAAGCAGAGATTGAAACACTACAAAACAGCGCAATTGTGCGTGGAGGCCACTCAGGGTGTAAAGGGCATATGGACTGATTAAAGTAGGAAGGAGCAATATCAGAATTGGGGATGAAACTGAAAACTCATCTATTTGACATTTAATCACCTGTATTCTCTCCTCCCCCCTCTACCCCTCTCCCTACCCCCTCCTCTTCTCCTCCCCCTCCCCAATCCTCACCCCCTCTTTAAGTCGCCTTGAGCCTACCTAGGTATGAGCGATGCAGAAATAGAAGATTAGATTAGATAGAGGCTACAGTACCCTGGAGGGGAGAAGGAAGTAGAAGGGTAGGGATAGGGAAAAGGAGAAGTGGGAAGTCATCTTGTCATATCGCCTACTTTATAATAGGGTTACCATATTTGTAAAAGTATAAAAAAGGACACGTGACCCCGCCCCTTTCTGCCACAGCCCCGCCTTAACACAGACCTCATCTCCTCTCCTTCCCTGAGCTCAGGATCGCATCTGGAGGACCTCCATGTGCGCACAGATGTAATGTAATGATGTTACACACATGCATTTGACATCACGTCATATCCGTGCATGCTTGGAGGCCCTCCAGACGCAGCCCCAAGCTCTGGCAGAGCCGGGGGTCTTCCAAAACCCGGACAAACTGCTGGGTTTTCCATAATCCATCCAGACACCCAGACAGTCTTCTAAAAAGAGGACATGTCCAGAACATCTGGTAACCCTACTTTATAAGCCGGACATCTGTGCATTATAACCTGGGCATCTCCGGACATATGTAGATACATGCCAAGTGCCTGGCAGTGACAACCCACTGGTTGTCACTGCCAGGCCCTTAGCATGTATCCTCTCCAACAATCTATGTGTTCTAAGCAGGTGCATTGCTTGTTATTTAACCGTATTGTATTTATTTACTTGGTACTTACAATTCTTGCAGGGGAGTGCATGCATGGCACCTGTGGGTTCATGTTGTTCTGCTGCTAGGAGAAAGCTGGTAAATGAGAAATCTCACTGCTTACTGATGTGTTTGCAGAGATCCTGGCAGGAGGGGTGAAGATCGTGAAGAATGAGGGTCTGTGCTATGTGGACACCATCGAGTGGAGAGATATTGTGCGGGATACCAAGGCTGACTTAATAGTTGAGAACAACAAGGCGTGTGAGTACTGGCACTTGGGAACACACGTGTACCAGCATCCAGGGCTGTATGTGTACATGTATGCCATATGTATGGTGTGCGTGTTCACATGTGTAATGATGGGCAGGCATATCCATGTGAGGATACACTTTGGGCCTGTTTTACAAAGCCGCGCTAGCAACTGCTGCGCGGTAACGGCCCCGAAGCCCATAGAGATTTTAAAAGCTTTGGGGCTGTTGCCGCGCGGCTTTGTAAAACAGGCTGTTTGTGTTCACGCGCACTCATGTGCTGTATGTGGGTTTTTAAAAAAAAAAAAAAACTTTATTTAATAATAATTGTTACACACAAAAATAACAAAATACAGGAAAATCAAAAGTACAGTAAACCAATAAATGGAAACAAAAGAATAAGGGCTCCTTTTATCAAGCGCGCGTGACTTTTCATCATGCATTAACCCCTGCGCTGGCCAAAAACTACCGCCTGCTCAAGAGGAGGCGGTAGCGGCTGGCGCGGCCGGCGGTTTAGCGCGGCTTGATCAAAGAAGCCCCTAAATCTTTTCTCTTTCAAAGATACAGTCCACATTATTGGAGTTGCTTGATGCACCAGCAAAAGTTTCAAGTTTATTTATGGCTTGATATACCGACCATCACATGTATCTGGACGGTTTACAATATTAAAAATTAGAAAAATCTAATAAAATTTAAAGATTTAGTTAAAATAAAAGGGGGGTAAAACTAGGACTAAGACAGAGTAAGACTTATTAGATATGAAAGGTGTTAGGGATAGGGAAGTTTTAATTGCAATATGTAAACAAAAATAAAAAGGAGGGGTAAGGGGATAGGAAGTAACAAGAGGAAGACGGGGATGTTGCTTCTTAAAAGCTTTTTTTTTTTTTTCTTCCTTCAGGAACAGGCTTAAATTGGCCATTTTCTTTTCTATTTGTCACAGATTATCCTCAACCAAACAAAATTTTTATGAAACTTTCAAAAAAGGTTTATCTTTAAGGAAATCCTCAAACTGAATAGGATCCATAAACACATATTTATCAGTGCTGTATGTGTTAAGGAGGGTTTGGTCGGGGTATGAGTGTTCATTCTGCTGTTCATGCCCCTCCCTACGGTGGCGGTAGCAATTCTTATTAATAGTCACAGGTATAATGCTGGAAGGCACATTCAGTGCTTTATGAAGATACTTAAGAGACAGTCCCTGCTCCTTGCAGCTTACAGAGGAACAGACACCCTCCTCTCCAATAAGTTCAAACAGTGAGACCATGACTGGGAGGAACCAAGCCAAGTAAAATTAATTGAGGAAGGAAAACACTGAGGAAAAGTGCTAGAAATTAGACCTATGAGGGAAGAGCCAGCCAGGTTGATGGGATATTCTCTGTTGGGTGAGGTTCGCAAGTGAGACAGGTCAGCTACTGGGAGAGGAAGAGCAAGCTGGACTGACCATTAAACAAATTAAGAAGTCACCAAGAGCAGCAAATAGCAGCTACAATCAAAGCAAAACAGTAGGCCTAGATCAGTGTTCTTCAACCTTTTGACACCTATGGACCGGCGGAAATAAAATAATTATTTTGTGGACCGGCACCGGTCCACGGACTGAAGAATACTGGGCTAAGTCGTGGGCCAGACCCCACCTATCTCCACCCAATCTCCGCCCCAGACCCCGCCCCCATAATAGTACTAATTGTAACACCATTTTTTCCATTCATTATTCATATATATATATATATATATATATATATATACTAGTGTTTAAGCCCGTTAGATTAATGGGTGCTAGAATATATGTGAAAATTACTGAAAACTTAATGTGAGAGCTTTAATATCCATCGTATGGTTGATTTATTTAAAGTTTTTATATTTTTCCTATTTGTTGCATACTTTTTGCTTAATAAATTGTTTTTGTGTCCATTTTTTCTGCAAATCTGTATAAGTCTGAGTGTCTGTGTGTGTCTCTCTCCTTGTCCAGTGTTTCTTGTGGTTTTTTTTTCAATGTCTCTTTAGATCCCTGTCCAGAAATTCTGAGTCTCTTTCTCTCCTTCTCTCCTTGTCCACTGTATTTTTTTATTTTTTTTTTTCAATCTGTCTCTTTAGCCCTCGTCCTTCTGTGAGTGTCTGTGTGTCTCTCTCTCCTTGTCCAGTGTTCCTGTCCTTCTGTGAGTGTCTGAAATTTGTTTTGACAACTGTGGAAGCAAAGAAGAACGTACATACCTCTTTACTTCCATTCAGGTTAGGTTGAGCTGCCACATTTGTTCTGGGAACATCACAAAGCTGTCTGCCTGTATTTCTTCCCAGCCAATTTCCCTCCCTCTCAAGTCCCTGTGCACCACTTGCCAGGGTGCATCCTCCCACGATCCCGGTCTGCATGTTTAGGTGTGGCTGTGAGTTCGGGCTCTTTAAATGAGCTGACAATTAGGTGTGTGTGTGAGTTCGGGCGAGTTCGGGAGGAGCTGGCGCTTAGTTGTGCCTGTGCATCCATGGTTTCTGCCACTGCTGTCACTCCTATTTAAAGCGGCCTGCTGAGGTTCGCGGCCGGCTGTAGCGAACCTCGCAGGCTGCTGTCCACCTCAGTAGCATGTGCTACCATGTGGAGAGCGGCCTGAGAGGTTCGCTACAGCCGGCCGCGAACCTCAGCAGGCCGCTTTGAACATGAGCGGTAGCGGCTGTTGCGTGAGGATGGGGGGGGCAGTCGTTGACGTGCAGGCCGCTGTGAACAGGAGCGGCGGCAGGACCATGAGGCAGGAGTGAGCTGTTCGGCTTCCCCTATCTGGGGAAACCGCCGTGCTGAGGAGAGCCGGGAGTGAGTTTTTCGACTTCCCCTATTTGGGGAAACCGCCATGCCGAACTCAGCTGCGCGTCGGGAGTGAGATGTTCGACTTCCCCTATCTGGGGAAACCGCCGTGCCGAACTCAGCTGCGTGTGGGGCCGTAGTAAGCGCGGGGCATGCTGCACTCTTGGCGGCCATGGACATACGGATCATGGAAGCACGCCGATAAGAATGCGCATGCACTGCCTACGGTTTTATTATATATATATATATATATATATATATATATATACATACACACACACACTATAATTGTATTAACAACACATAATGGTTAACCACAAAATTAAACTACACAAAGCACACTGTATACTTCTCAATATTCATTCCTACCAGAACACAGATAACCCCATGCAAATACGGAACCAAAAACTAAAAGTACTAATATATACAAACAAACCCTAAGGTGCAAGACTCTGCATGCAGTACAACCCCAGAGGAAAAGAAACAATGCATTTCTTCCTGAACAAACAGCAGATGAGAATCAATCACTAAATAAAAAAATAAAAGCATTCCCCCTACCATTGTTGTCTCCCTCCCTCCATGCTGTGCCTTGCCTTCTGGCCTGCCCCCCGGTGTTATCTTCGAGCCAGCTCCCTCTTCCTCAGTGCTGCAGTGCACAAAGCTGTGGGAGTGGTTCCTCACACGTCACGTGCCTCGTGCCTCATCTTGTGCCTTCCCTCTGACGTTGTGATATCAGAAAGAAGGCTACTGGTTCAGGTGCAGGATGCGCATAGGAGCCTATGCCCATGGCTTTGTGCACTGCAGCACTGAGGAAGAGGGAGCCGGCCCGAAGACAACGCTGCATCGATCGCACCGTTGACAGTGCTGAATAGCACTGTCTGGGGCCCAATGCATGTGCCGGCCCTGTAGACCAGCACTGGTCCACGGATTGGTGGTTGAAGAACACTGGTCTAGACAAAGACCATTTATCCCAGGGAGGATAGGCAGTTTGTTTGTTTGAGGGTTTTGTGTATGTGTGAGATTTTTACATATAAAGGGACCCCAGATGACAGGCCCTATGAAGGTGTTTATAAAAATAAGTCCATGTCACACATAGTCTAGTAATTGAAACTCCAAATTTAATAGCAACCCAAAAGGGTCAAACTTTAGGAACGGTCATTAATCAGGAGGATTAGTAGCATTAGGAATACTTCAGATAGCTCTGGTTGCTTCAGTGGATATACAGTAGTCTATACAACAGCATTACCACCTCCTCTCCTGACTTGGCTCTTCCATGACAAAGAAAACAACCCAACAGAAGATCAAATCCTCCACAAAACGGAAACACAGGAAACACAACGGAGAATATGGAAAATCAGTAAAACTCCAATGGTGTTCAAAAGGTAGATTTATTGGTACAAACAAAGTGACTCAAAATGAATCGTGTTTCGGCCACAGAGGCCTGCCTTAGGAGTCAAAATCTGAAGTAACCAATGAGATCCCTGCCAATCACACTCCTCCATGCATTCCTCTCACTCACCTTTCTAAGCCCAGCAGGTAGGGCCTCTTGCTGGTTAAGTACATACTGGATCTCCTTCCCTAAAGGGTGTTAGGAATATCTCCCAAGAAAATCAAGTCCACCTGTGGCTCTATTTCTCCTTCGTCGGCCAATATATACAGGGTCTCTAGGCTCCCCTTGCTGTCCCTTTCTTGTGTCTCCGGCTCTGTGAGAACTCAGAGATCCCACTAGCTTGGCCAGTGTTCAGCCAGCCTAGTAGAAAAAGAACCATTTCATGTGGCTGCTTCCACACTATACCAGGGGTAATACTGAGCCAGGTGTGAGAGCCATGCCAGGGTGTCTGGGTCAGGTTACAATGGTAAATAGCCACTAGAGAATGTCACAGGGACAAATTTGTCCCCTTCCCAGCAGGAACTCAATTTCCCCATCCCGTTCCTGTGAGTTTTGTCGCTGTCCCTGCTCAATTCCTGTAAGCTCTGCCTTAACCGCACAAGCCTCAAACAGGTATGATTTTAAAATGTTTGAGGCTTGTGCAGATGAGGACAGAGCTTGCAGGAATAGGAAAGGGGCAGGAAAAGAACTCGTGGGGACGGGACGAGAAAATGAGTTTCCACGGGGACAGGGAAAAATTTGTCCCCGAGTCATTCTCTAATAGCCACCTTCCTCTCCCTTCTCTTCTTGGAACAGAGTGTCTTAGTCCAGGTCCTGCCTCCTGTGTGAAGTACACAAGACAGTTTGGTTTGAGTTTCCAGGGCACGCTGCTCCCTTCCAACTTGCTGGGTTCAGGGAAAAGATGATTTCCCTCCAAACCTTTAGGTATATATAATAATCACCAGCTTCTCTCAGCCCCTCTTTAGTTCCTGCTATAGGCTTAGGTTTATTGTTGCTTGTTGGAAATGTTCCAGATACCATCCCATATTGATTCCAAGGCATATATACTCATGTAGAGCCCAGAACCAGGGGCTAATACTGGGCTTAGTGATACCCAGGTTACATATAAGGCACATAAAAGTATGATGCCCAATTATGTGTGGTCTTTCTCATAAAGTGTATGGGACAGACTTAGAGACCTCAATATGTATACTCTGGAAGAAAGGTGGGAGAGAGGAGATACGTACAGCAGGTAAGTCTTTTTTCAAATGAAGGAAAACTCCAGAAGGAGAGGGCATAGGATGAAGTTAAGAGATGATAGGCCAGTAGTAATGTAATAAAATGCTTCTTTACAGAAAGGGTGGTAAATGTGTGGAATAGTTTCCCGGTAGAGGTGGTGTTGTAGACAAAGACTGACTGAATTCAAGAAACTGTGGGACAGGTACTTGGGATTAGAGAATGACACAAGGAAAAAATTTGTCCCCATCCCCGTGAGCTCATCCCTGTCCCTGTCCCGTCCCTGGGAGCTCGGTTCTCGTCCTCATGAGCTCAGTCCACGGGGTGGTGAATGGCTTTGTCCCCGTACCCACAGCGACCATTTTTTTCCCCACTGTTTCGGCGGTTTACCCACGGCTAGCAGCCACCGTGTCTTTCTCTACTTGGGATCTGTTAGGGAGAGGAGGAGATAGGGGATGCTGCAGATAAACAGACTGAATGGGCCATTTGATCTTTATCTGCCATCATGTTTCTGTTTTTACCTGATTATATTGGGAGAGATGGCTTTGGGGTGAATAATAAATGACAGCAGATAAAAATCAACAATGACCATTCAATGTGCCCAGAAAGATGGTCATAGCACAGTGCAGGTTACATCTCTTTTAAAGTCTTTAGGGTTGTAACTGATGCCTGGTGCAATCTTGTCTCTTTCCCCAATGCGTTATGTTGTATTTTTTTAAGGTGTGAAAGTCATTTGAGTTTTTGCTTTGAGTAGAAATATTCTGTACTTTTATTCCATCTTCAAACCACACCTTTTTGTCCTCACCACCTGTCATGGAAGAGAATTCTAGACATTCACTACACTTTCCGTGAACATGTTTTCCTGATGCATTTCAGTTTCCATCCTTGCAGCTTCATTTCATGTCCTATTTTTGAAAAAGGTTTGTTCATTAATGGTTTTCAGACATTTAAATGTCTTATAACATAATCTCCCTTGTCCCTCCTCTCCTCCAGGTGCCTGAAAGTTAACGGGTGGGAGGGGAGTGCAAGTCTGACGGTTCCCATAGGGTACTGGATGAAATTTAGTGGAAACCTCATTACCCCTCCGCCCCCAACTCCAGCAAGATATGCAGGAGTCATGGTTAGCGTAAGTTTAGCAAGTTGTGCAGGGGCTGTGGTTAGTGTAACTTCATCTCCTTAACAACACTGATAAATGCACAAACTCCTTTAACAAATATTAACGTTAAGGGTAATATCTGCCAACTTTATGTTTACCTTAGAAAAGTGCCAAAGACACTGGCTTCTTATTGCTCACCTCAGAGCGCCACTTTGTGGAAACACAAGTATTTGCATGGGAAAATACCTGGTGAGAGCTTCGTGTAAAAATTACCAACACCCTCCCCTGCCTGCGATCTCCTGTAATGTTTCAGTTGAGAAACACAAGGGCTGAGCAGCTGAATAGATGTGCGTAAGAACGCACTTGCATGAATCTTAGTACTTTCTCCCCGGTAGGTTTACTAACTGGCTACAAGTGTTTTTCCTGACTAATCCAGTCCTGCTTTTGGCCGCTGCCTGCACAAAGATAAAGGGGTAAAAGCCACTGGACTTGATATCCCGCTTTTCTGTGTGGTTATAATCAAGCAGTTTACATATTTTAGACAGGTACTTATTTTGTACCTAGGACAATGAAATGTTAAGTGACTTGCCCAGAGTCACAAAGAGCTGCAGTGGGAATTGAACTCAACAAGAGATGACACAGGAACAGAATTTGTCCCTGCCCCATTCCCATGGTTAACAGTGGGAAAACATCTAAGGAGAAAGGGAAGAATCGGAGTATGAATGAGCACAACCACTGACCCTCAAGCCTTGCATTTAAGAATGCTGGTATAGAAGGACTGAGGTAGAGGTCTGCACGGGAACGAGGATCGCGGGAATCATGCGGGTCCCGCGGGGGTCCCGCAGGAATCCCCCTAACCCATGGGGACCCCCTTCTGGCCCACGGGACTCCCACAGGGACCCCTCTCTAGCCAACGGGACTCCCACGGGTATGGAAGGCTTTGGAAGCAGGGTTCGTCCATATAATATAATGGACACGTCAGCCTTAGTAAAAGAGGGGGTTTATAAGTTAATTACCTGAACAGAAAACAAAAAAAGGGTTCCACTAAAGAGATTCCACAAGGAAAACAGCAGCGCAAACACAAAAGAAACTGTGGAAGTGATGATCCTGTCAGAAGTAATTGCTTTTTATGGGGACAGGCGGAGATGGAGGTAATTCCTTGCGGGAATGGGTGGGTTCAGAGAGGATCCTAACAGGGACGGGTGGGGACGGAGAAGATCCTGGCGGGGATGGGTGGGATTTCTGTCCCCGCACAACTCTCTAGACTGAGGTTGAGATAGACACTAAAGAATGACAGTCTCCAGTATCCAGAGCTGAGAGTGTGATGTCATAATACCTCATTCCACCAATGCCTAAAAGCCAACCTCATCAGTGATGTCACGATGGCTTGACTATCCTATACTTGGCTCTTATAGGAATCAGAGTATGAATGGGCACAACCACTGACCCTCAAGTCTTGTGTTGAATAATGCTGGTGTAGAAGGACTGAGGTTGAGATAGACACTAAAGAATGATACGGGATGGTTTCCAGCAGTTATCCGTGGGGACGGGGACAAATTCTGTCCCCATATCATCCTCTACACAACCGCAAGCTGTAACCACTAGGCTACTCCTTCACTTCAAAATATGGCTCTGATTTCCCTAAAACCGTGGTCCCCAACCTTGTCCTGGAGGACCACCATCCAGTCAGGTATTCGTGATGACCCTAATGAATATGCATGAGAGATATTTGCATATAATGCAGGTGAAAGGCATGCAAATCTGCCCCATGCATATTCATTAGGCCTATCCTGAAAACCTGAACAACTGGTGGTCCTCCAGGACAGGGTTGGGAACCACTGCCCTAAAACACTTAGGGGCCAATATTCAGACCACAGGAGTTAGCTGAGCTGCGGTCAGCTCTTAGCCTGGATTTTCAATGCTGGGACATTTCCAATGACTGGCACTGACTATCCAGTTTATCTTTGGCTGCTAAAAAACTGAGTAGGCTAAATTAATATTCAGTGCTTGCTGGCTAAGTTTATGGTGGCCAAAGATAGACCAGCTATTCAAGTGTCCTGATTTGGCCGCCAAACATAGCCGACTAGTTCTTTAAATTTCACAGATAGCCGGCTAAGTCACGCAACATAGCTGGCTATCCACTAAGCACTAATATTCAGTGGCCATATCACGCTCAGTATTAGTGCTTAGCCAGCTTAGTTCTATTTAACTGGCCAGGAGCTGTTCCTGTCCACTTAAATAGCGCTGAATATCAGACAGATAGAGACTATAAAGAGAGGAGTAACCAGTAGAAGAACGAAGGTGTTAATGCCCCTGTACAGGTCGTTGGTGAGACCCCACTTGGAGTATTGTGTTCAGTTTTGGAGACCGTATCTGGCGAAGGAAACAAAAAGGCTTGAAGCGGTCCAGAGGAGGGCGAAGAAAATGATAGGAGGTTTGCGCCAAAAGACATATGAGGAGAGACTGGAAGCCCTGAATATGTATACCTTAGAGCATATGTGGCCTGCGGCAACGTTCCTGATCTTCCCCTTCTGAGCCCAGCATGTCCTCCCCTCCGCGCCGGTGCTGTTTGTGGCTCCCTCTCCTGCCCTCCATCTGCCGTAGTCCACCCGGGCGGAAACAGGAAGTTGCGCGTCATTGGAGACAGACCACGGCAGGCAAAAAGCAGGAGGAGGAGCCACACACAGCACTCCTGAATTGCCGATGCCGGCAGATTCCCCGGCCCGGCAGCAACATCGAACCGGCACCAGAGGGAAAGGCACGACAGGCTGTGAAGAGAGCAAGATGAAGGGAGAGAGGTTGGACCTGGGGTAGTGTGAAGAAAGAGGGAAAAAGATACTTGAAGGGAGAACCATTGGGAAGAGAAAGGGAGAAATGGTGGACCTGGGTGGAGGGAGGTAGGCAGACAGGGGGAGAGATAGGATGGGGGGCAGTTGGGAAGAGAAAGGGAGGGAGAGAAGTTGAATCTGCAGATGGAAGGGGATGGAGAAATGTTAGACCTGGGGGTGGCAGGGAGAGAGAGATGCAGCATCTGGGTGGTTTTATTTTTTCTTCAATCTCATTGTTCAGCATCAAGGGGGCAGGGAAGAACAACAGAAAAGAGACGGAGCAAAATGTTGGACCAAGAGGAGAGAGGAGGAGAGATAGAAGGAAATAGGAGGCTGGGAAATGGCAGAGCTACAGAATAAGAGAAGATGGAAAATTGATAGGTAGCTAAAAATTTTTAAAAGGAGAAGGATGAGAAGATGAGGACAAGATTTGAGTGGACAGAGGCAGAAAAGAAAAAAAGGAGAAAAGTTGAAAGGAAAAAATCAATATGTTGGAGACAGGGACTGGAGCAAGAAAGAAGAGGAGAAAAAAAAATGTACAGCAGACATTGGAAAGAGAATTAGAAGGTAGACAAAATCAGAAAGAGAAACTGGGACCATAAGCAAAATGACCAGACAACAAAAGGTAGAAAAAATAATTTTATTTTCTATTTTGTGATTACAATATGTCAGATTTGAAATATGTATCCTGCCAGAACTGATGTTCGACAGCAAGCATGAACTAGGACCTAAAAGAGAGGAAAAGTCTTTTTTATTTATTTTGTAGCTGGCGTGGGGTTGGAGAGGTTGTATCCCTATACTTCTACTAAGACTAACCGCCTTCTTTGCTGGTGCGCAACGTGGGTTTTGGTGACGGCGCTGGCGATTGATCCGACACTCACAGAAGTCCTGTGAGCATCGGAGCCGCCACTGGCGCTGAGGCCCACACTGCGTGTCAGCAAAGAAGGGGGCAAGTATCTTAATAAAAAATCCGGCCCATGATTTAGCCTGCATTTTAGAATTCGGCCCCTTATGTGATTTGAGTTTGACATCCTTGCCTTAGAGGAAATGAGGGACAAGGGAGATATGATTCAGACGTTCAAATACTTGAACGGTATTAAAGTAGAACAAAATCTTTTCCAGAGAAAGGAAAATGGTAAAACCAGAGGACATAATTTGAGGTTGAGGGGTGGTAGACTCAAGTGCAATGTAAGGAAATTCTTCTTTACGGAGAAGGTGGTGAATGCCTGGAATGCACTCCTGAGAGAGGTGGTGGAGATGAAAACGGTGACAGAGTTCAAAAAAGCATGGGATAAACACAGAGGATCTAGAATCAGAAAATAATTTTAAATATTGAAAAACTAAGGCCGGACAGACTTGCATGGTATGTGTCTGTATATGGCTATTTGTTTGAGGATGGGCTGGGGAGGGCTTCAATGGCTGGGAGGGTGTAGATCAGCAGTCTCAAACACGCGGCCCCCCCAGGGACTATTTTGCAGCCGACGATCTGTCCTCTCCGCTTCACAAGTTTTCTGATTGTGGAGAGGACAGTCGTGTACAGACCAGGACTGCGGCTCGCCTAAAGCAGGGGTCCCCAATCTGCTTCCCTTCCCTTCTCACTGCCCTCCCTCAAGCCACTGCAATTGGGGAACAGGCCAGCGCCGAGGTCTTAGCTCTCCCTGCTTATCTTCCCCAGCTTGGAGCCAACCAATTCTCGCCACCCGACGTCAATTCTAACGTCGGGGAGGAAGTTCTGGGCTGGCCTGAAACTTCCTCTCCAACGTTAGAATTGACGTCGGGTGGCGAGAATTGGTTGGTCCCGCGCTGGGGAAGATAAACAGGGAGAGCTAAGACCTCGGCGCTGGCCTGTTCTCAGATTGCGGCGATGGCAGTCTGTTCCCCAATGGTGGTGGCTTGGGGGAGGGCAGGGAGAAATAAAAAAAGAAAGGAGGGGGGACAGGGAGATAGAAAGAAAGAAGGGAGACTGGACACAGACAGAAAGGGGCATGGAGAGAGAAAGACAGAAAGAAAGGGGCATGGAGAAAGAAAAAAAGAAAGAAAGGAGGCACGGAGAGAGAGAGAAAGACAGACATATAGAAAGAAAGGGGGCATGGAGAGAGAGAGAAAGAAAGAAGGGGGCAGGGTGAAAGAAATAAAAAGTTTGGGGAGGGAAGGAGACGAATGCCAGACCAGGGGAAAGGAAGGAAGGAAGGAGATGTCAGACCATGGAAATAGGGACGGAAGAAGAGAGAGATAGAAGGGAAGGTAAGACATGGAAACGTAGATTTTGAAAAGAAAGCAGAAAAATTGAATATTAAGTTAATACCAAAGATGGATGCAAGGCAGAAAGTGAAGACGGAGAAAAAAACAGTCAAAGGACAAGAAGGCCCTGGAAACATAGTTAAAAGCACAGAAAAATAAAGTCACCAGCCAACAAAGGTAGGGAAAATGATTTTATTTTCAATATAGTGATTGAAATGTGTCAGTTTTGAGAAAGGAAAGATATTAAATTTTAAATGTGAGGGCAGCAGAAAAAATAGTTAATGACAATTTTGCATAAGGTAAAACTCTTTATAGTTTATAAATCTTTCCTTTAACTGTTAAAGGAAAGATTTATAAACTATAAAGAGTTTTACCTTATGCAAAGTTGTAATTTCTTTAATAAGACATTAACTATTTTTTTCTGCGGCCCTCCAAGTACCTACAAATCCAAAATGTGGCCCCACTAAGGGTTTGAGTTTGAGACTGGAGTGAGCTTTGACAGAGACTTCAGTAGTTGGAACCTAAGAACAGTACCAGGCAGAGCTTTGGATTCTTGCCCCAAAATAACTAAGAAGAAGAAGAACCCCCCCCCCACACACACACCAACAAATATTTAGATTGAATCAGTTTGGGCAGACTAGATAGACCATTCAGGTCTTTATCTGCCATCATGTTACTATGTATATCTCTGTTTATGCAGAGGGGTAAAAGCAGGACCGGCCTGACTTAGATGACATTGGAACCCTGGAAGAGCAAGTGAAATTTTTCTTGAGGAATACGTGGTGTTGGTATGGGTCATTTGGTTTAGAAAGATTACATTTTCTTTTTGCATTAGCACCGTTCTCAATTACTACTTTTTCCTTCTGTACTTTATCCTTCATTACCCACATGGTTAATTCTTTCTAATGAGGTTCCCTGTTTTAATTCTGTTTGGGTTGTGTTGGTTGTTTTTTTTTGTCTGTAGGTCTTGTTCCTCTGTCATGACTAGATTGTAAGCTCCAAGGGGAGCAGGGACTGTCTCGTGTGTCTATCAAGCTGCAAATACCTGGTGTCGCAATTCAAATAACAGTAATGATTATCTTTGCTGCAGCACCTGATTTATTTTCTGATGATGTGTTTCCTGTTGACCAGGTGGGCTTTGCCATGAGAACTGCAATGGAAAGTGCTGGGGCCCTGGAGAGAGAGATTGCCAGAAATGTGGGTACCTTCATGCTCCTGTTTATCAGTTGGGTTTTAATGTCAATAGCTGAAGGGGACAGGGATGGAAACTCTAATTTAGGGGCCCTGTGTAGTAAGTATCCTTTTCATAGACACAAAATGCAGAAACCACTAGTATGCAGACCTCTAAATTAATTTCTTATTTAAGGAAGACAACAAAGGGCTTCTTTTCCTGTTAGCTCTATTGATGGGAGGTCATCTTGCAGGGGAAGATAGAGAGGGAGCCCCACACATGGGTGATGTCATTCAACAGCACCATGGACAGATTGCTCTCCTACAGTTCAGAAAAACCAGGAAAAGGCTTCTCTGAGTATGTGTTAGGTAGCCCTACCTCAATACCCACCCACTTCTGCCTTCATTTTGTTTTCTTCTGCGCTGCCTAAGAGAAGGATCCTTTCTGCTATCCTCACTTCCTGTCCTCCATGCTACCTTCTGCAGGACCTCATTAGACTCAACAACCATGACCAAACCCAGATGTAAAAAATGTCTTTGATGTGACAAGATGACCGCCACAGACTCCTATGACTGCTAGCTCCAGTGCTTGAGCCTCTCCCATCATGTGGTCTGTGCCCTTACTGTGCTAGAATATCTCCAAAGGCATAACACTCTATTAGACTGCCATCCAAAAGGCTTCTGCGGGCCTTTGACCTCTTTCACCAGTCTGACCTCAGTCTAATGCATTGTTTGCACCCACAGCCCACTCCTGCTGCTCCTACACTGACCCTCCTAGACATAACGGTGGACTTTCTGGCTCCCCCAGCCTTGATCCTGGTCATTTACCACCAAATAACCGTAGATTGCAAAGGGAAGACACTGCCTCCCACCCCACAAAGAGGCCATCACCATGGCACAGGGAAACGACCCACCACACCAGTCTCCACAAGGCTCCATAGCAATGGGGAACTCCTAAATCCCTTCAAGGACCCAGCTCCTTGCTGCCAGAGAACCTCACAGAGCCTGCTCACTGACTGAACACAAGGTCCACTTCCTCAGAGCTCACTTCTCTGGCCAGGTACCACAACACCAAGGATAACCACAGATCATGGGGCTGCTGTTAGTGCACTTTCAATAAGGACCACACCTCCACATGTTGAAAGCTACACTCCCCTCCCCAAGATCAGCCCTCAAGCATGGCAGATCCTCCTGTTCCAAGAACCATGGGCACCGCCACCCACACTTGCCTCCAACACCAGAGATGGCTTCCACCCTTAGCCCCCGCTTGCTTCTAGACTTCTTCACCAAATTCATAGCGCAACACTTATCTCTTTCAATGCAAATAACAGCTGCTCTCCATACCAGGAATGCTGCACCCCCGAACCTGTCATCCCTACCACCACAGTGCAAAGAGCACATGCCTTCGCCTCCACACCTTCCCTTTCCTGGCCCAGTCTTCTCATCAACACCAAAAACAATGATGGAAAGGGAGCTGCCTCTCAAAGCCCTACCTGGGAGTCTCTGCTCCCTCCTGTTCCTCAAAACTGGCTCCCCGATTTCCCTGGCATCATGTCTGAGCCACTTCTGCCTCCATCTCAGGTGGCTCTTGACCTACCAAATATTCCTCCAGAAGCTAGCCACCAAGTCATCCATATCACCAATGTATATCCCAGGAACAAGGGGCTCGATATTCAGCCTGCGGGAGGCAGCCTGGCTATCTTCCCTGGTTGGTGGCAAACCTAGAAATTCAATGCCGGGCTATATCTGGCAACTGGCATTGAATTTCCAGGCTTTGGCCACTAGAAACTTAGCTGGTTAAGCCAATATTCATCAGCTGACTGGCTAACTTATAACAGCCAGAAAGACCTGCTATTTATGTGGGTCTGTCTGGCTGCTAAACTTAGCTGGTCAGCCAATGAATATTAGTGGAGAGGAAGGAACAGACAAATGACTCTCTAGTGTAACATTAACCTGTGCAGGTTTATCAGTCTGTTGAGCAACATTCGCCTGTGCAGGTGAGACAGGGCAGATGCATAATTCTCTGAATTTGCTTTTATTTATTTATTTTTTTTTCTCATTAGTAACGAAGATTATCTGCGCTGAGCAGTGCAACGGTCGTTGCTTTGGGACCAACCCCAATGAGTGCTGCCATGACGAATGCGCCGGGGGCTGCTGGGGGCCCCGTGAGAACAACTGCTTTGTATGTATGCCTCATTTGTGTTTCTGGAATAAGGTTCTTAAGAGTGATTCTGTAACCTGGCACCCATATTACACACATGTTACATGTATAGCTGTTGAGCACACTAGCACTTAACGCATGTTAATGAGTGTGCCTGCTTATGTAAGCCCTAGCAGGGCTCCTAAGCATTGTTCTACAAATTCCCACTTAGCTTGCATAGCTATTTGCAAGGGTCGCATATGCAGGGGCGGGGCTCCCGCCTGCGCACATAACTTACAGAGTACTTCCAAGTTACCCGTGTCCCTGCCACATTGAGGCACCTTATTTATATCAGCTCTATGGCAGGTGTAACTGTGGGCACCTGTATGTTAATTGCTGGGTTACGCTTATAGGCCCTGATTCTATAAATGGTGGCTAGGCGCAGTTGTCAATCAACTGCTAGGCGCCATTTGTATAATCATACCTAGCGGCTCCTATCTCAACTTAAGTAACAGTAGGCAGAATGTTAGGCACCGGTATTTATTTATTTATTCCATTTTCTATACCGTTCTCTCAGGGGAGCTCAGAACGGTTTACATGAATTTATTCAGGTGCTTGAGCATTTTTTCCCTGTCTGTCCCAGTGAGCTCACAAGCTATCTAATGTACCTGGGGCAATAGGGGGATTAAGTGATTTGCCCAGGGTCACAAGGAGCAGCGTGGGTTTGAACCCTCAACCTCAGGGTGCTGAGGCAGTAGCTTTAACCACTGCACCACACTCTTACCAGGGTTTTCCTGGCCTAATATAAGGGTGCCTAACAGAGATGCCTACTGGCACCTAAGGTAGTCTCATGCAAAGATTTCACCCCCTAACCACACCTGCTTTTTGAGTAGGCATATATAGGCATCTTGGTGTAGATGCCTACCCGAAAATTAATTTTTCCTTGTCGTCATCAGCAAATGAATTCAGATGAGTGAGTTAAGTCCACCTACCTGCAGGCGGAGATAGAGAGCACAAAGTTGAGCTCATCCATGTATACGATGATCTGCTCACTGGTACCTCAGTATTCTTTATATCCACAGGTGGATGGATGGTCTGTCTCATGCTCCTGGTCTTATCTGCTGCTCAGCTCCTGTTTTAGCTTTGCTGACTCAGTGAACAAGGGGATAGGCTTTCTGGGTATAGCTGGTAATGCCAGTTCCCTACCCATCTCTTGTAATCACACCTGACTTGTCCTGCGCTCCTACCTCCCTCTTCATTTAAAAAAAGAAAAAAATTTTGGCCTACCCGAAAATTACTTAAAAAATTTTTTTTTAATGGTGCTGTTCAATTAACAGTGCCAAATGAACCAATTTAAAAAATTTTGTATCATCATTCTGACGATTGTGATTTCTTTTGCCTGGGCCATTTGCCATTCTCAATAAAAATATATTTGAGTGTCGGGAGCATTGCAGAGCATTCAGTGCGCCAGCCTGTGCTAAAAACTGCTGTGGCGGGTTTGTAAAAGGGTGGGGAGGGTAAATTGGACTCCTACTGTATATAAGAAATAAATTACATTACATTACATTACTGTAGTAGGTGCCATTTACAAAATCTGGGCTGTAGTCTATAATGGAATTTAGGCACCCAGGTTCTGGTATAGAATAGGCACTAGTTCTAGAACTGCCTCCTTTGTACGTATTCCTTAGAGATTTATGTGTTTAAATTGATTTATTAAATTTGAAAGTCATTCAGTAAGAATACAGTGAACAAAACGGCCATATTAATCCAACAGTCCATTCCCCCCTCCCCCAATAAAAGGAAGCCCCACCCCTTGAAAAGCTAACGAATGACAACAGATGACAACAACGGTGACCAACAAGAAATTGCAACTGGGGGAGTTGGTTTCTTATACAATCCCAGGAATTGGTCCAATTGTTGAAATACCGCAATGCATTCAGACTACCCCCTACCGCCCTACTGTCTTAGAGATTTATTGTTGCTGTTAGTGTTATCCTGTAGCACACACCTTTCATATGGATTTGTGATTTTTTTTTTTTTACTTTGAAATGTATTTGTTTGACATCTTGGAATGTAGTGATATGTGCAATACAAAAGTTGGGACATTTTTACTATGATGGATTCTTTCTTTCAGGTCTGCAGACATTTTAATGACAGTGGGGCATGTGTTCCCCGCTGTCCTCAGCCTCTCATCTATAACAAACTCACCTTCCAGCTGGAGCCCAACCCTGACACCAAGTACCAGTATGGTGGCTTCTGTGTCAGTAGTTGCCCTCGTAAGTCACTGTTGTGTGTCTGTTGGGGGTTATGGGAGAGGCAGGATCATCTGATCAATCTAAGCAATGAGCTAAGGCCTACATGGGTGAGATATAGTTAAGGGACTCGGAACCCTGAATCTGGGCTTTACTTCATGGGAGAGGAGGAGTTGCTCAAGCAGTGTCCTCCTGCTCCTTTGAGCGTCCAGTTCAGTCAGAATCTGGGCTAGAACTTGGCACCCTGAGCCATTATTTGCAAATACCTGGGATTATTATCTGGTGGTCACTGCCATGGTCCTGGGCTAAAAGTCATACATGTGAAGCTCCTTTCAGAGCTTTGCAGTCATGTTGCTCTCTTAATAATGTCTACAGTCACTCTCTCTTCATAATATCCTCAGTCTCGGCCAACCTAGGGACCAAAAGACTGAGCTCGGAGATTAAACCATTAACTATCCACATGACATGCACAGTGCTACCATTAAGCTGGCTCAAACTTGTTTCATTGTTGAGTGAGTCTCCAGAAAAATATCAAGGAGGGGGACACAGAGGGCAATCTCCTTACTATAGAAATGAAAAATGGTCTTGGTGAGGGGGAGAGGGCAGGGTCTCCTTCCTGTTTTCCTGTTTCTAAATTAGTATATTTTGACAGATAACTTTGTGGTAGATCAGAGCTCCTGCATCCGAGTCTGTCCGAATGAGAAGACGGAGGTGGAGAAACATGGTGTCAAAATGTGTGAACCCTGCTCTGGTGTCTGTCCCAAAGGTGAGAAGAGAAGGAGGATTAGAGAAATGAGGGTGGGGAGGAAGGCCAAGTGAAATGGGAGATGGGAGAGAAAGAAGGAACTTGAGGAAAAAGACCAAGAACTCTGGGAAGAGAAAGGGACGTGCAGGTATAGCAAGCCACATGCATTGTGCAGTGACGTGGGAGCAGAATCTGCTGCGGTTCTCAGTCTGGCCCTTTCGCGCTTTTGCCTTTATTTCCAGCCTGTGAGGGAACGGGAACTGGCAGCAAGTACAAGATGGTGGATTCTAGCAACATCGACACATTTATCAACTGCACCAAAATTCTGGGCAACCTGGACTTCCTCATCACTGGTTTCCAAGGGTGAGTAGTACCTCAGCAATCTCTTGTTATAAAGCAGTGGTCTCAAACTCAAACCCTTTGCAGGGCCACATTTTGGATTTGTAGGTATTTGGAGGGCCTCTGAAAAAAATAAATGTCTTATTAAAGAAAAGACAATTTTGCATGAGGTAAAACTCTTTATAGTTTATAAATCTTTCCTTTTGGCTAAGTCTTAATAATAATATTGTCACTTATAGCTAAAGAAACCTATGATCAAGAAACTGTTTTATTTTACTTTTGTGATTATGATAAACATACCGAGGACCTCAAAATAGTACCTGGCAGGCCGCATGTGACCCCCCCAGGCCGCATGTTTGAGACTACTGTTATAAAGGGGTGAGATATCCAGCCCTGCATGCAGCACTACAAGTCCCAGGCATACAATGTAATACATGAAGGACTTGATTCATCCACCCCTTTGACATGTATGTGTTGTCGGTCCCTACCTTGGTGTTATGGATCCATCCTGTTCCTTATTTCCAGCTCATTTCCATCACCCTCTCTCTACCCTTTATTTATTTATCGACCTACTTAACATCTTTTAGAAGAAATTCACCCAAGATGGCATTAAGCAAGATAATTTGAACATAGGTAATAGACAATTACAGCAGTAAAAGTATTAAAATAACAATTCATAGTATGGAAATGCTCAATAAAGCATCTTAATAGACAGCATAGGGTGTAAGCCAGGGGTGTCAAAGTCCCGGTCAGTACCGGTAGCCTAAGGCTTGGAGGGGGGCATGGCGCCTCTATGATGAAGTTTAAGCCAAACCAGACTCGGACTTACAACCGGGAAGGCTTCAAGAAACGGACGGCCTGCCTGTGTTTCAGGAACGAGCTGGAGGATGAGGTGAACACAGCTTAAAGAGGGGGTCGGGGCTTTGTGTGCACAGCCGTCGTCCGGGAGTGTGGGGGTGGCGAATCTTGTCAGAGACACCGGCTGGGCTAGGCTGTTCACTCTCCACAGGGGCTTTATGCGCTGGTGGAAGGGGTGCATAGTGTCAGCTGTCATCACCTCCCCCCCTCAAGATTCCTGCACCCCACCCCCACCTACTGGCTCTCTCCACGGCCCTTACTTTAGGGTGGTCAACTTTCAAAGGCTATTTTGAGGGAGGGTTTTGAAGCGTGTGAGGTCTAAAAAGGAGGGAACAACTGAAACGGATCCCTGTGTGGATTTTTTAAAATTATATCTTTTTTGCTTCTCAAGGTAAAGTAAGATGTTTGTTAAAACACAGGGACGACTGCATCCAAATGTAAGATCACTGGATGCTACAGCTGAAAATGTAGTTAAACGTGGTATTCTTAACACGCTTACACTAAAGCATGAAACAATGAATTTGAATTTGGGGGAGTTGGAGGCGTTTGGGAAGAGAAGCCACTCTTGATTGAAGATCCTTTTTATCTCCATGTTCCCAGGATTATAAATAACGAATATGACCTTCCAGAGGTGTCTTACTGATTTAGGACTAACTGCTTTGTTCTCAACCAAAGGAGTGTGTTTGTCCTATTTCAAGACATGCAGGAGAAATCGATTTAGCATACTCCCATGCTAGTCTTTGATTTTTACAAACCATAAAAGGGCAGGACCACCGGAGGAACTAAAATAAGGTTAGAGGGTGGGGGGGGGTCTACCTGTCTGCCTGCCTGCTTTGGGGTGTGGGGCCCTGCCTGCCTGCCCGCTCTGTGCCCTGTCCCAGCCTACCACTAGACCACCAGAGGGGGGACAGGGTGCAGAGCCTGACAAGGAATGTGGGGTTGGGTGCAGAGCCAGGGAGAATTTGGTTCAGAATGGGTTTTTTTCTTGTTTTCCTCCTCTAAATCTAGGGTGCGTCTTATGGAGTGAAAAATACGGTAATAAGACATGTTCTAAAATCAGGTAGCCGCAAGCCCTTGAAGCCTTTTTTTCCCCTAGGCTTAAAAATCAAAAGTTGAAATCTAAGTTAAAGAATTCAATAGGAAAAAGTCTTCACACATAGTCATAAATATTTTGCTGATGTAACTGTCATTGTCCTTAGGCCCCTGTCCAACTCCTTGTAATTTGAGAGACAGTAACCATGACCCCTTTGTGCTATTTTCCAGGAGTTGGCACGACACAGGGAAGATGGGGCAGTGCTGTGGAGACAGAAGAGTTAAAGTGGTTTGTGTGCAGTTCGCTAACACAGCCTTTTCTCTCTCCACAGGGACCCCTGGCATAACATTTCTGCACTGGATACAGAGAAGCTCAGCGTTTTCCGGACAGTGCGCGAGATCACAGGTAAGTGATGCAGGCTCTGATACAGACCTAGCGAAGCTTGAAGAAAGGTCTGAAATTTGGCAGCCAAGATTTAACGCTAAGAAATGTAAGGTTCATGCATTTGGGCTGCAAAACCTGAGCGAACAGTACAGTTTAGAGGGTGAAGAACCTTTATGCATGAAGGATGAGCGAGACTTGAGTGCAATTGTATGTGATGATCTTAAGATAGCCAAACAGGTTGAAAAGGCAATGTTGAAAGCTAGAAGGATGCTAGGGTGCATAGGGAGAAGGACTCTGGTGTATAAGACTCTGGCGAGACCTCATTTAGAATCTTGTGTACACATTTAGAATCTTGTGTACAATTCTGGAGACTGCACCTTCAAAAAAATATAAACAGGATGGAGTCGGTCCAGGAGAAGGCTACTGAAATAGTCGGTGGTCTTCGTTATAAGGCATATTGGGACAGACTTAAAGATATTAATATGTATACTTTGGATGAAAGGCAGGGGAGGGAAGAAATGATAGACGTTTAAATATCTATACAGCATAAATACGTATGCGGCGATTCTCTTTCAGTTGAAAGGAAACTCCAGAACGAGAAGGCATAGGATGAAGAGGTGATAGGCTCAGAAGTAATCTAGAGATATACTTTTTTACAGAAAGGGTGGAAGATGCATGGAATAGTCTCCCAGTAGAAGTGTTGGAGACAAAGACTGTCTGAATTCAAGAAAGCATGAGACAGGCATGTGGGATCTCTTAGGAAGAGAAGATAGAGGATGCTACAGATAGGCAAACTGGATGGGCCATTTGGCCTTTATCTGCCATCATGTTTCTATGTTTCTAACGGAGGAATATTAATAAGTGTTCAAGTCAAAAGGAAGAACCCAAGCAAGGAGTGTTGCTGTCTCTCCCTCAGCATTCACAATGATTAGTATGAACTCAACAGCACAAGCTGTTTGTTTGTTAGATTTTGTTTAAATGACACCTTTCTGAGGTAAAACCAAAGTGGTTTACATATTATAGACATTTCTTCATATAGTGCTGGAACAGGGTTCTGCGGTGCAGGTCTAGCTATACCATATTGTGTTTGGGAGAGTCCGTCTACAGCAGAGATTTCAAAGTCCCTCCTTGAGGGCCGCAATCCAGTCGGGGTTTCAGGATTTCCCCATTGAAAGCAGTGCATGCACATAGATCTCATGCATATTCATTGTGGAAATCCTGAAAACCCGACTGGATTGCGGCCCTCAAGGAGGGACTTTGAAACCCCCTGGTCTACAGAGTCCCTTTGGGAAAGGCTCTGCTGCACATGAATTGCCTCTCCACATCTCGGGGGCCTGAGTTAAGATCCTGTGGGAGAGGCATCTTAAGCGTGTATCTTGCCCCATCACCAAGCCTGGCCTCCTGGCCATGAGGCAGTCTGGGCCAGGTGGGATGAAGTGATGTACAATGATTGGGTTGCACTGTGGTTGAAAGAGTGATCTGCGCTGATAGCACAAGGTCTTGTTTTTTTTTTTTGTTTTTTTTTGCTGTTTCCAGGGTACCTGAACATTCAATCATGGCCAAAGCATATGGAGGACTTTAGTATTTTCTCCAATCTCACCACCATTGAAGGGCGGAGTCTGTACAAGTGAGTGACAAAAGTCCCATTTGATTTCTTCTGACTCTACTGCTCTTGTACATAACATCTCCATTCTGCTCCACTCCCCTTGAAAATCTGGCTCTACATTACACTAGATGATGTTGTATCAAATGGGAAAATGCTTGATTTTTCACGACTGCAACAATCATTTGGTATTTCAAAGTCTCAGAATTATAGGTGGTTGCAGTTGAATCAGGCCATTCAGAGTGGGTTCCCTGATTGGCGAAATCTAAAAAATCATTATAGCTTGCAGGTCCTATGCTTCCAGACAGATTTGTTAGGACATCAGGCCGCCCAATGGTATAAATTAATATTACATTACATTACATTACATTACATCAGGGATTTCTATTCCGCCATTACCTTGCGGTTCAAGGCGGATTACAAAAGGTTAGTTTAAGGACAGAATTACAATGAATAAAGAATTACAATGAATAAAGAATTACAATGAATAAAGAATTACAGTGTTACTGAATGACAGACTTATATGAATTGTAGAGAATAGCTAGAGAGATAATATGAAGATCTTAAGGGTTTTCAGTGGTCGTGTTGTTATTTCTGTTTTAGGAATTTCTTGAAAAGTGTGGTTTTTATTTCTTTTCTGAACGTCTTGTAGTCTGGGGTGGTCATCAGAAGGTTGGAGATTTGGTTATCCAGTCTTGCAGCTTGTGTGGCTAGGAGGCCGTCATGTAGTTTTGTTCTTTTCACTTCTTTGGATGGGGGGGGTATGAATGGGGAGTGCGTTTTTCTGTGTCTGGTGCTGGTTGCTTGGATGAGGCGATTGTTCAGGTATGATGGGCTGTCTCCATGTAGTGTTTTAAATAATATGCAGTAAAATTTAAATTGGATTCTTTCTTGGATTGGGAGCCAGTGTGAGTTGATGTAGGCTTCAGTGATGTGGTCGTGTTTTTTCAATGAATAGACGAGTCTTAAGGCTGTATTTTGGATTGTTTGGAGTTGTTTTATCGTGGTTGCCGGACATGGGAGGAAGAGAATGTTACAGTAGTCCAGTATTCCTAGTATTAGGGATTGTACTATAAGTAGGAATTGTGTGCTTTCAAAGAATTTCCGTACTTGTCTCAGGTTTCTCATGATTGCGAATGATTTTTGAGTTGTTTTGTTTATTTGTGGCTGCATTGTGCAGCATCTATCTATGGTCATGCCTAGTAGTTTTATGGAATTCTTGAATAAAAACCCAAAAACTAGTCTTAGAGACATTTGGAGCATTGAGATAAAGCAGCATATTTTTGCATTTCAATGGCCACGAATTTGGACTTGGAGGATGAGATGTACAGCATCAGCATCTATGAGACAAACCTGGTTTTTCTTGTTGCATAGGATTTTTTGGACCCCCAGTTCATTTGCAAAAGTTAGACAGTTCTAAATTTAATAGATGCTGGCACTGTCATCTAGACATTGGGACACTGGATCATCTGTTGTTCTATTGTCCTTTGATACTCAACTTTTGGAAGTCAATATTGGGACAGATTAATATCATACTGGAATCAGCAATTCCATTGACATATGAGATAGTCATATGTGGAACATTATTGCATATTAAGCCCCCCATGGACTGCTATAAATTCCGGCTTTTCCTAATTATGACCAGGATAGCCATGCAAATAGTAACTCGTAATTGGAAAAATTACGATAGACTTAATTTTCCTTTTTGGTGGGTGTGTTTATGTTCAAGCTATAGGTATGAGAAAATGAATGCTGACATGTTGGGGCATAGCAATTTATTTAAACTGGTTTGGGGGCTGTCTTTTATTACTTTGTTGTAGTTGTCTTTTGTCTTTAATTTTTGTTTATTTCCACACACAGCCAGGACAGGGGGGGGGGTTATCTCTTTTATTTATTCTTTGATTGAATGTATTGGAAGGGAGGGGGGTATTTTTTCTGCATTGTTATTGATTGAATATAAGTGCTTATTTTGATTATTAATGTTTGTATAATTTCTTGCACTTTGTTTGAATCTTGAAAACTTAATAAAGATTAAAAAGAAAATCTGGCTCTTCTTCCATCTTGCTCAGCCAATTATAGAAATAGATTTTTTTTTAACTTTAATTTTATTTAAGCTTCATAAAATATCACAACTCCAAATAAGAATAAAACAATAAATGCTACAAAAACAAACAAACAAAAAAAAACCCTCAAACACCCATTCTCCTTCTCCCCACCTTCTCCCCAACCTCAGGAAGCTAGAAACAAGAGCTAGTGAAGTCCATAACAACCAGCAGGCATTTTTTCTTTCTATTTACTGTTAAGTAATTTTTATTGAAGTAATTTGTTTGTTTTATTTTATTTGTTAAATATTATTTACATTGGAATTGTTCCCCCAAATGTAGCTGGTGGCCGTCAGCCTTTACACACTTGCCGTTCACTGTCTGTATTATCCACTGATACTCAGTGCTGAGCCATGTCCAGTCACTGAATATTAGTAGATACTTTTGGGCCTCCGGACTGCCCAGAGTTTATGTGGCCCCAGCTGAATATTGAGCCGGCCCCATCTTTTTTTTTTTTTTTTTTTAAATGCAAATCTCCGCCCCTCTCCCCCGCCCACACACACTCAGTCCAACCCTCTGATCCCCTTCCCCCAGCCCACGGCCAAAGCTCTGTCCCCCTGCCAAGCCTCCTCACTTTCCCATGTGTAGGACTTCAGGAGGGGTACGGGGTGGGAAGCACGGCCCCATCGCTGCAGCTTTCCAAAATATCTGCCAAGACCTCTTGTGGCAGCTCATGGTACTACAGGAAGCTGATTAGCAGTTAGGTGCCAATATGCTATTTAACCGATCAGTGGCTGTGTCTGGTCAGTTAAATAATTTTGAATATCCGGGGGGGGGGGGGGGGAATAAGTTGACATAAACACACTTGCCAAAGCTTGTTTTTCAAACCATCTGTCTTTTGGAAGAGTTGCATTTTTCTAGCATCAGGCAATTTCTCTACAAATTAGTGCAATACATTGAAATAAGACCTTGGCTTGAGTTGGATCAATCTCTGCTGGCTTCACTTGTAATAACAGAAGCAAAGGATCCAATGGAATTAAGAAACTTTACCAGTCCAGCCATAAAAACTTTAATAATAGGACACTCTTACCATACATGGAAATAAGAGCCCACCATGCCACGCCCCCTGAAATTGATTTGATTTCAGTGTGATTGGCACTGATGTGATGGTTTATTTTATGCACTGAAATTTGAAGCTGTGATATGTGATGGGCACAGCTCCACCAACCTCTACTCATAAGAATTGCCATAATGGGGCAGGCCAAAGGTCCATCAAGCCCAGTATCCTGTTTCCAACAGTGACCAACCCAGGTCCCAAGTACCTAGCAAGATCCTAAGTAGTAAAACAGATTTTATGCTGCTTATCCTAGGAATAAGCAGAGGATTTCCCCAAGCTATTTCAATAATGGCCTATGGAGTTCTCTTTTATGAAATTATCCAAACATTTTTTAAACCCTGCTAATCTAACTGATTTCACATTCTCTGGCAATGAATTCCATAGTTTAATTACACATTGTATGAAGAAATATTTTCTCCGGTTTGTTTTAAATCTACTACTTAGTATCTTCATCACATGCCCACTGGTCCTAATATTCACATCTACCCTTTCCACTCCACTCCACTCAGTATTTTAGAGACCTCTTATCATATCACCCCGAGCCGTCTCTTTTCAAAGCTGAAGAGTTCTAGACGATTTAGCCTTTCCTCATAGGGAAGTTGTCCCATCCCTCTTATCATTTTTGTTGCCCTTCTCTAATTCTGCTATATCCTTTATTAGATTATGGCAACCAGAACTGCACACAGTATTCAAAGTGTGGCTGTGCCATAGAGTGACACAAGGGCATTATAACGTTTTCCTCTTTGTTTTCTAGTCCTTTCTTGATATGCAATTTCAACATTTGTACCAACCTATAACAGGATGAGAAATTTGGCAAGAGTACCACGTTACAATAAGACTCCCTTTAAAGATGTTCAAATTTAAAGGCTAGCCATCAGTGGTCCTTAGAGGGGTTGAGCTGCACTGACTGTGATAGGTATGGGGCAAGATAGTGGATGCCTTCTCCCTACACCAATGCAATATATATGTCCCCCTTCTCCAGTCTCCTTTGTATGAGGACTCGGTCAAAGCAGGATTGCATCACTTGCCTGAGGACCTAGCTTTTCACCCTTACAGCTTCCCTCTTACTCCGAAATGAGTATTGAAATGTTTCCTTTGTATTTCCCCCCCCCCATGTAGCCGCGGCTTTTCATTGCTTATCATGAAGAACAACAATGTGAGCTCTTTGGGTTTCCGTTCCTTGCGGGAGATAAGCGCCGGGAAAGTCTACATCACTGAAAACCAGCAGCTGTGCTTCTACCACACCATCAACTGGACCTCGCTCTTCCGAGCCCGCAAACAGGGCATCGACATCAGAAGCAATCGACCCAGGAGAGACTGCTGTGAGTTTCAGGCACCTGCAAACATCTAATCTCTCTTCATCCATCCCTCTGTCCCTGCTGCTTTCTCTCTTTCTGTTCTTCTCGCTGAATTACTGCCAGTATATCGAGTCCGTGACCTTTCACTCTTTCTTTGGTAGTGGCAGAGGAGAAGGTGTGTGACCCTCTTTGCTCCAGTGCTGGCTGCTGGGGTCCAGGGCCTGACCAGTGTCTGTCATGTAAAAACTACAGCCGTGCTGGGACCTGTGTGACCTCCTGCAACTTCTACCAGGGGTGAGTGACCAGGATATGAAGGGTACTGAGAGAGAACCACAGGACATGGTCTGGGGAACAGAGAGAGAGCACAAGGAGGAAAGACCAGAGGGATATGAAGTGTGCTGAAATGGAGCTGGGATTCATCACTGATAGAGAGAATAGTACGATTCTAATACATACCACACTGGGCCAGAATAATGGTCCACCAAGCCTAATATCCTGTCTCCGAGAGTGACCAGCCCTGGGAAGTACTGGGTGCCAGGTAGAAACTAATGGGAAAATCCTTTCCGCTCAGTTCACGGCTTTAATTGAGAGACAGAGACACCCAAGTCTGATGCCTTTTAAACCCAACTTTATTAGTAGCCACAGACATATTTCTGCCAACAAATTCCACAGCTTAACTGTGCATTGACTAAGGGCTCCTTTTACGAAGGTGCGCTAGGGCTTTACCACATGGAATAGCGCACGCTACATTGCTGTGCACGCTAGACCTAAAAGCCAGCATTGAGCTGGCGTTAGTTCTAGAAGCGTAGTGCGCGGTATAGCGCGCGGTAAGTTCCTGCGTGCGCTAAAAACGCTACCGCACCTTCGTAAAAGGAGCCCTAAAACAAAATCGCGCTTTCTTTTAAATTTGTTACTCTTAATTTTAGGAACTAGATCCCTTAGCCCTAGTGCTTTATGAAAGAGTAAATAACTCTCTCCCTATTAACTTGTTCTAACTGCTCATGATTTTACAAATCGCTAGCGTAGCCGGGTTGAAGTGCCCAAACCTCTTTATCCCTTCTTCCTCGGAAAGTCAGCGTGCTCGATTTTAAAAAGAAATGGGATATGTATGTGGGATCTCTAGCGGGGTGAAGTCTGGGGGTGGGTCATTAGCGTGGGCAGACTTGATGGGCTACAGCCCTTTTCTGCCGTCATATTCTATGTTTCTATGTTTCTATAGGTTATTGTGGTTGCTCTTCTCTGCACATCTTCTAGTTTGCTCTATTTTTTTTTTCAGCTGGGGTGACCAAGATGTCACACCATTGACAGGTGTGGAGGAATGATGATATACATATGTAGTATTAAGTGCATCTTACCTCATTACATTACATTAGGGATTTCTATTCCGCCTGTGCCTTGCGGTTCTAGGCGGATTACAGTATAGAAAATATCTGGGACATTCCAGTAGAATTACATTTCAGGATAAGAGTAAGTTACAGGAACAGTAATGAGTTATGATCCTACAATTTCACAGAAGATAATACTTATTACAGAAGATAATACATATAACAGAAGATAATGCATTTTACATGTCGACTCGATCGGTTAAATCGGGTGTAGTGTAGAAGAATTACAGTACATTCTAGATCACAGATAAAAAGATAATATAGGTGGGTGTTTCCGAAGTCGTTGATTGGGAGCTCATTGGGTGGTGGTTAGAGTGATGGGAGATATTTTTTGAACAGTAATGTTTTTATTTCTTTGCGGAACTCTTTTATGTCTGTTGTTTTGGTCAGTAATTTTGAGATGTTATGAGTTTATCTTTTTGGGCAGACTGAATGAACTGTACAGGTCTTTATCTGCCATTATCTACTTTAGCCCCCTTTTATGAAGCTGCGTTAGGGTTTTTTTTATCACTGGCCACAGCGGTATTATCTCCGCTGCTCATAGGAATTCTATGAGCAGCGGAGCTTTTACCTCCGTGATCGTGACTTACAATGGATTTGAATAGTACAGAATCACGTGTTGTTAGACTGTCTGTATGTGTCATTATAAGTCAATATAAAGGAAAGTGGAAAGAAGACTGAGGTAATGATACAAAGCCTTTCCCAAGTACAGCGCTGCAATCTCATCATCACCGAGAAAGCTAATTTCTCTACGGTGTCCTTTTTGTATGAGTTCCCATGTGTTTGAGCATCCTAATTTTCCAACAATTTCCTCTTTTGTGCATGCCTGAATTTTCCTTTAAGCTGTGAAGCCCCATTTTGCATAAAGGTTCTAGGTTGGGTTACCACATTTTTTTTTTTCTTCAAATAACAGTATAGTTGTTTTACAGTTCAAACATTTTTGAACATGTGACTATCGCTGGGTGGTCACGCTTAAAAGTGTGCAACTTCGCATTTAATGATAATCTCATTCTACTTGGCACATAAACATAGAGACAGCAAATAAAGCTGTAGAATTTCATGCCGACATTCCAAGCAGTTGCTAAGAAAACAGCATAAAACTTTAGGGATTTACTTTTTGTGTATATTCAGTAAGATTGTTCTTTATAACACTTTCCACTATTTTTCACAGCACTGACATCAGGCTCAGCACAATGGCATACCGGGGTGGGGGGTAGCGGAGCCCTGGGTGCCGCTCATAGGGGGAGGGGGGGTGCTCTGAGTCTGATCCCTTCCCCATGCTATAGAGCCATCCTGCAGACTTTGGCCCACTGTCAGTGTCATTCAGTTGAACACTCTGCTTTCAGCGGCCCAGAAGCTTTCCCTGTGCAGCATCCTGCCTCTGTGGAGACAGGAAGCTGAAGCAGATGGAAAGCTTCTGGGGCCACTGAAAGCAACGTGTCCAACTGACTGATGCTGCCAGTGATCCGAAGACTGCATGTAAGGACTCCGAGAGAAGAGTAAAGTACTCATCCTACTTGGGGAGGGGGAAATGTTGTGGGCTCCCGATAGCGCCATCTCAGCTCCAGCATCATAGGGTCATAACATCGTGCCCGCTGGCAACCTCTGCCTCTAGCGTCTCTCTGATGCTGTCACATGCTCTGCTACTGGGAATCCAATAAAAAGGAACCTTAGCATGTTTCCCCCGAGCTAGGCTCCCACCATGGTAAGCTCTTCGCAGTCTCTAATGTGCAGCATTACGATCATTGTTTAGTTCTCCCTAGTCCAAGGTTATGCGACTACCAGGAGTTGTGCATGTTTTTTTCTTGCTTCTTACTTATGGAATAATTTGCCTTTACACTTCGAGTTCATGTTGGGGAATGGTTGAATGGCACACCTCGTCCTAAGCCTTATTTTCTTTTGTTTGGATTGATTGAGTTCCTGTCTTTAATTACTTGGAGTTCTTTTCCTTTTTAAATTTTAGTCTGTTAACCGCTTAGCCCCGCTTTGCCAGATGAAGTGGTATAGCAAATCATGAAGGAATAAATAAATAACATATATAAATGTTGCCGCCCACAAGCATCTGAAATATTTATTTCCTTGAGTTTTTCTTTCCTTTTAATGATTTCCTAATCTGCAATGAGTCATTGCTTTCCTATCCCGTGGCTTTTTAATCTCCTCAGGCATCTTTTGTCAGTTGCTTTGTGAAAATCAAGAAACACTTTATCAACTGGCTCACCTTTACCCATGTTTACACTTTCAAAAGATTCTGTTAGTTTAGCAAGGTAAAACGTCTTATTGCTAGATCATGTTGGCACTTCCCTGTTAAGTTGCATCCCCCTGTGTATCCAGTAATTCTGTCCTCAACAACAGCTTCTACCATTGTGCTTAGCACTGATATTTGTCTGTAGTTTCCTGTTCCCGGGTCAAACCTGTAGCCCTTTTTAAAAACGGGCACAACATTTGTTACCCTCCAGTCCTCAAGGATAGTGGCAGCTAGAAGTTCTAATCATAGGTTGCACATTGCCAGCAACAGGTCTGTAATTTTAATATTTCATTTGGGAGAATATCACCAGGTCCTGGTGGCTGGGGCTATTTAGCCTGTCCATTTGCTCTAGTGTTTTTTGTTTTTATAAATTTCACTTTCATTGTAAGTTGCTCGAGTTCTTTGGAGTTATCATCTACAAAGAATGGTTCTGATATAGACAGGACTGTTAAAGAGGAGTTCCATCCCTTTTATCATCAAAGAGCGACCAAGATGATAAAGGGGATGGAACTCCTCTTGTATGAGGAAAGACTAAAAAGATTAGGGCTCTTCAGCTTGGAAAAGAGATGGCTGAGGGGGAGATATGATTGAAGTCTACAAAATCTTGAGTGGAGTAGAAAAGTGGATCGATTTTGTATTCCATCAAAAATTTCAAAGACTAGGGAACACTTGATGAAGTTTACTGGTAAATGCTTTTAAACCCAATAGGAGGATATGTTTTTTCACTCAGAGAATAGTTAAGCTCTGGAACACATTGCCAGAGGTTCTGGTAAGAGCGGATAGCGTTGCTGGACAATTTCCTGGAGTAAAAGTCCA
The DNA here is from genome assembly GCF_902459505.1 of Geotrypetes seraphini. Classification (NCBI taxonomy): domain Eukaryota; kingdom Metazoa; phylum Chordata; class Amphibia; order Gymnophiona; family Dermophiidae; genus Geotrypetes; species Geotrypetes seraphini. Next base: position 225,596,873 of record NC_047086.1, on the reverse strand, counting down.
TAGTCTATTATTGAGAAAGACGGGGGAAGCCACTACTTGCTCTGGATCGGTAGCATGGAATGTTGCTACTCTTTGGATTTTTGCCAGGTACTAGTGACCTGGATTGGCCACCGTGAGAATGGGCTACTGGGCTTGATGGACCATTGGTCTGACCCAGTAAGGCTATTCTTATGTTCTTAAAGAGTTAGATGGCACCCTGGGATTAGTGACTTCTATTAATGTGGCTTGTAGGAGGGGCCCCTTCTGATGACATAGATAGGATCTCCAAAGGTATGAATGTGCATGAACAACTCCACCCAATAAGCAGAATATTTCCGCCACTAGTGCTGACATTGCTGCCTGGATGTCCTGCCGTCATCTGAAACTAAATATGTTCAAGACCGAGCTGCTCCTCTTTCTTCCTAAACCCTCTGCTCCTCCTCCTCCTTTCTCCATCCTATAAATAATGCTGTCATTGTTCCAGTCTCCTCTGCTCGTCTTGATTCAAGAAAGGCCCCCGAGATTCTCGGAGATCCGAGAATCTCGGAGAGAACGGGAACCCGAAGGCCTTGAGCATGCGCAGCTGCTCAAGGCCCAGCACAAAGGAGGCAGATCTTCGGGCACCGGCATGTCCTGTGCATTGGTGCCGGTGCCAAACGGGGGTAAAAAATGTGATCGGGTGGGTGGGTGGATGCCTGGGGGATGCCGGATCGCGGCAGGAAGGGGGTGCAACATGAGCGGAGGGTGCCGGATCGCGGGGGGGGGGAGGGTGCCGGATCGCGGGGGGGCACTCGTAAATCGAGGCACGCTCGGTTTCCGAGGCGCCGATTTTGTGAATGTTTTGCTCGTCTTGCAAAACACTCGCAAACCGAGGTACCACTGTATATTGAAACAAGATCCTCCGTATATGTCATGTTAGCATAAAAACTTGTATAAAACAAACAAACTAATTAAATTGTACTATAACTATGGCAAATGTAACCTGTTAACTGCACTGTATGTTAGCCTGTAACCCGTCCTGAGCTCCTTGGGGACGACGAGATAGAGACAGAAAAAGAAAGCGTGGGATAGGCATGTGGGATCTCTTAGAGGAAGGAAGAGATAATGGTTACACTGGCTGGGCCATTTGGCCTTTATCTGCCATCATGTTTCTATGTTTTTGTCCTCCTGAGTTTTCCTTTTTATCCCCCTGGCCATCTAGTGATCCAGCTGACTCTTAGCAGGCTTCTTACTTGAAGAAACTATTATGTCTACGGCAAGCTTCTCAGATTTTTACATCTAACTTACCACTGCTTCTCCTCTTTCCTATTTTTTTCATTTTCACCTACTTCTATTTTTAAGAGGTCTTTTTGGCTTTAACAACCTCTTTCACAGGGGAACGCAGGAGGCAGAATGAAGTCTGGGATGAGGATGAATAAAGCTCCAGAGGTGGGGGGGGAGGGGGGGAAGAGTAGTGAGCTAGAAAGGGCAGTGTAATAATTTTGCCTTTTCTTCCTGTTTTAAGATGTTGTGACCAATTTTTGTTTCTCCTGTGCAGGAATGTTCGGGAATATGCCAAGGAAGGAAGATGTGTCCAGTGTCATCCCGAGTGTGAGAATATAGAGGGAAACTTCACTTGCAGCGGCCCTGTATGTACTATTTCACTATACCTAACACCTCCCCCACCTCCCAACACTGCCCTGCATGAACCACCCTCACCCCCACCCCCACCAGCAGTGGTCTTCTGGCATGACCCTCTCAAGTCACCTGCACCCCTGCGGCAGTGAAGATGTGTGGTCCAACTTCTCTAATTTTAAGCCTCCTGTAACCAGTGGTGGGGGGGTTTCTTCACAGGGGCCAGATGACTGCGTGAAATGCGCCAGATACAAGGACGGGCCACACTGTGTGGAGAAATGTCCAGCAGGTATTATGGGGGACAAAGGACCCATCTTCAAATACCCTTATGCCAGTAATGAGTGCCATCCATGCCATGAGAACTGCACCCAGGGGTAAGTTGGGGCATGGAGAGGGGCACTTAAGGGAAGAGAGAGAGATGGGTATTGGGGAGGATGGAATGAGGGAAAAGTAACTGGAGTAGAAGGTAAGCCAGTCAGGGCCAATAAGTCAGTTTGTGCTTTGAACTGTAAAGGCCTCCAAAAGTTGTCGAATGCAATGCATGTGTTGTAAATACATGGCTGAGGTAACCTTTGGTGTATCACTGAAGGGAGAAAGGAAAGATAAGGGGCAGAGAGGATCATTGGCATAGCAAGGGGGAGCGACCGCCTCAGGTGCCATCTTGGTAGGGTGCCGTCACCCATCGTCCTCTCCACCCCGCTCCTTCCCACCAACCCCCCCCCCCCCACCTCATGTGTGCACCCCTTCTCTTCCCTCGAACCTCTTAAATTTTCCCAGCGCAAAATAGTATCACAAACTTGCTGCCCGCGTCAGTGTCGGCTTTCTCTGACATCACTTCCGGGTACCTTGCCAAGGAGGTGACATCAGAGGGATGACCGACACAACGCGGGCAGCAAATTTGTGCTGTTGCTTGAGCCTGAAAATTAAAAAGGTACGGGGGAAGGGAAGGGTGTGTGTGCGCACAGCACGGGAAGGTCAGGAAGGAGTGGGGGGCGGGGTGTCCCCGCCCCAGGCACCACTTACGCTTGCTACGCCACTGCAAGCATTTTAGTGTTACTGCAACAGATGCATCCATTGTTGCTGGCATCAAGGATCATTTCCAACATTTACTAGGCACTTATTTTTCAGTTCATAGTCATTCGCACATGGGACATCGGCGCACCGACATTTCAGCGCAGACAAATCGGCGCAAGACTCCAGCGCGCCGCCTAAAAAGTTACTTTTAAAGAGCTCTGACATGGGGTGTGAGTGGGGAACCCCCCCAGTTTACTTCATACTCTTCACGCTGACATTGGGGGGGGGGGGTTGGGGGGGTTGGAACCCTCCATTATAGAGCAAACTTAACTTTTCCCTGATTTTTGAGGAAAAAGTTAAGTTTTCTCTATAATGTAGTGGGTTGCAGCCCCCACACACCCCTAACGGCAGCGCGAAGAATATGAACCTCCACACCCCGTCGGAGCTCTTTAAAAGTAACTTTTTAGGCGGCGTGCTGGGGTCTTGCGTCGATTTGTTTGCGCTGAAATGTCGACGCGCCAAAGTCTCGCACGCTTTTGTACCATCACCTATTTTTCTGTACATCCACTGCACAATGTTAGTTCTCTTCTATACCCATGTCTGAAAGACAATCCAGTTACTTCCCAGATAATGTTAAAAACACAGGCAACTGAATCTTTGGAAAGGCTGGACCAAAACCAGATCGAAATGGAAGGTTCTATTTGTCATTTATAAATAGTTGTACATATTATTGTCCCTTTTTATCTAATATAATAAAACGCTAAGTGCGCATGTGCACTCTTACTGCATGTTCCCTGATCCGTATGTCTGTGGCCGGCAAGAGTGCGCATACATGCTTAAAATGACCCCTTGCTCACGGCAGCAGAACCCAAATAGCGGCCTGGGAAGAGAAGCGCTGACCAAAAAGACTCCTTTGCCGGCTCCACACTCACTCCGTAAGTTTTTTTTTCGTGGTCTGACCCTCCCATCCCTTCCCAACGTCTGACCGGCTCACTTAGTCCTTTGCCGCCCCCCTCTTCCCTTCCCGCGGTCCCGACTTCAAACCTGCCGACTCCAGCAGTGTCTGCAGCACTCTACACATGCTGCTTCGGGGCCTTCTACTGCCCTGATTTGCTCTGCCGCGTCTCTGATGATGTCATCAGGGACGTGCCAGAGTAAATCAGGGCAGTAGAAGCAGCGTGTGTTGAGTGCTGCAGACGCTGCTGGAATCGGCAGGTTTGTCGGGACCGCGGGAAGGGAAGGGGGGGGCGGTAAGGGACTAAGGGAGCCGGCCAGACCGCGGGAAGGGAAAGGGGGGGGTAGGGGAAACGCTGCTGCTGCACAGGGAAGTAGTGTGGGGGGAGGGAATGCTGATGTTGTGGAGAGACAGATAGATAGAAAGAAAGACAGACAGCGGGAGGAAGGGACACAGAAAGAAAAGAAGAAAGACAAAGGGGCAGGGAGAGACACAGAAAGACAGACAGACAGACAAAAGGGGCAAGGGAGAGAGACAGACAGAAAGAAAGACAGCGGGAGGGAGAGAGAGACAGAAATAAAGACAGACAGACATATATTCTAGCACCCATTAATGTAACAGGCTAAAATACTAGTACGTTAATAAAAATATTTAAAATCATAAGTGTGTGAAGCTTGTGCAGATAAGGACAGATCCCGTGGGGACGGGAATCGAGCTCATATGAATGGAGAGAGCCTATGGAGACAGGGCAGGGATGGGAACAGAGCCTGTGGAGATAGGGACAAACTTTGTCCCCGTGTCATTTTTTTACATCAGGCAAAAGAGGAATGGGATGGACTTGGGTGGAGGATCTTGATGATAGAGAAAGTTAGGGTTAGACTTGTTGGGTGGAAGGAAAAGACGAGAGAATGTTGTGGTCAGGTGTGGAAGTGGGCTCTGGGGGAAGATAATGGTGGGTCAACCTTGGAGGGAAGGGGAAGAGTGATTAAGAGCAATTTCAGGAAGAAGATAGTGGTTTTGAGAGGGAAGGTACTTATGAACTCAAAAAAGACTAATGAGTGGTGCATGCTGAAGGTGGGCTTTGGAGTGTAGGGTCATGAAATGGTTAACTGTTGTTTAAAATATTGCTCTGGCCTACATAGCTGAAAACAGTGTATAATCTATTGACTTCATCTGCCTAAAATGTATGTCCCTACCTTACCACATTGTAAGCTAAATAGATAAGAGTTTGAGCCATGATATACCCTGCCCTTCTGTACATTTAACTGTAAGAGTTAGATAAGTGTCCAGCTAGTGACCTACTAGTGTGAGCTTAGAACCAATGAGTGTTAAGAAAAGTAACACATGAAAAGCTTTTTCTAGAATTCAGTTGTATAGCCAGAAAAATGAATAAATATCTCTGTAACTTCCTGGTTTTGGCATTTCTGAGCCAGCTTGGAGCTCAGGGGTCCAGCATGCATGCTGTGAATAAAACTTGTACTTTCTTCACGCCTCTGACTTTGTGTGTCCAAGTGACCTTTCAGGAGGGGGAGAGAATAGTAGATAAGCTTGGAAGGGGGAAAGATAGTGAGTTGGGCTTTGCACTGGGGGATATGGAGGAGATGGACTTTTTTAGGGGGAGGGAGATATTCTTGCGGATAGACAGAGTGGTGGCTTTTGTGTTTATAACTGTCAGGACCCCAGCATTGTGCTGCTTTGTCTCCTGCTGGCCACTGTGTAGGGTTACCATACGTCTGTGAAAAGCCAGACATGTCTTCTTTTCAGAATGTCCGGATGGGTTTTTTAAATTGTGGAGTCTGTCTAGGTTTGGCAGGGCTGGCTTACAAAGAATCTGGTGGCTCTTCCCCTCTTATCTCGGCGCTACAATTCTTATTTTTTTCAGGCTACCCTGGAAGCCACCTCTCTGCAGGTCCTGCCTCCATGGGAACAGGAAGTCGCCGCAGAGAGGTGGCTTCCAGGGTAGGCTGACTGCAGCAGGTTCACATCACTGAGCTGCAGGCAGGCTGATGAAAACAGAATTGCAGCATCAAGGAGGTAAGTTTCAAGTTTATTAAAAGATTTTTTAGACCGCCTATTCAAATTTCTAAGCGATTTACAATATAAAATTACGTAAAAACACATTATAAAATTACATAAAAACACATAAAATAGAGGAAACTAAATAACAACCAAACATAACAAACAGTTTTGGACTGAACATGGTAACAAACAAGGATAGTGGGGAAGAACTACAATAATTATAGAAAAGATAAAACGTAAAAGGGTAAAACAAGAGGTTAGGATTAAAACAGCAGTAGTTTAAATTTTAAAGATTTAGATTAGCCCTTAGAAGGACAATTGTTAACCAAAGGCGTCTTGAAACAAAAATGTCTTTAGTTTAGCTTTAAATTGTTTTATATCGGATTCATAGCGCAGATGATTAGGCAACAAGTTCCATAGAGTGGGGGCGGTAACGGCAAAGTTATTAGAGCGTATTAATCGATTTTAAAGAGGGTACAACTAAGAGATTCTGAGAAGTTGAACGAAGAGTTTTTGATGTGTTGTACAGAATTAGGAGTCTGTTGATAAAATCTGGTTGATTATGTAGTTTCGTTGTGAGTGTTAGAAGTAAAATTTTGTAGCTAATTCTGTGTTCTACTGGTAACCAATGTGCGTTAAACAAAAGGGGAGAAACAGGATCATATTTTTTTTGCACCGCAAATGATCTTAATAGCCGTGTTTTGCACGATCTGAAGCCAGCGGATCACTTGTAAGCAGGCCCTGCCAAACTAGCTTCTGGGGGACTGGGCCAGGGCGGAATGAGGTTAGAGCCGGGGGTGGGGGCAGGGTCATGTGTCCTCTTTTTTTTCATGTCAAAATATAGGGTTATCAGATTTTCTGGAATGAAAATCTGGACCCATGGCCCCGCCCCCAGGCCCCCCCTTCCCCCCGGTTCCAGCCAAGTCACATCCCGTTCCGCCCACCCAGCCCTGCCCCCTCAACCTGTTTGCTTGTTGGCAGAGCATCTGCGCATGCGTTGGCAGGGCCGGATTTAGATGAAAAGAGGCCCTAGGCTATTCCACTTATGAGGCCCTTTCACCTCCCATTTTTAAGTTTGTAAATTACATGAGAGATAATAAAATACATCATTACTGTGAAATATATCAATTTGTTAAATGAAACATATTGTTATTGGTACTAACCTTTATAAAAAATGTGACACGGAAAATAAATAAAAAAAAATCGAGAACACTTATTTGGACATTTATTCTCAGCACTATATATAGTACTTGTAACAATAACTAATCAAACATAACACACAACATTGCCCCTTCCTATGTCCATAGTGCCTCACCTTACCCCCCCTCCGATGCCCGCCTGCCTCCCATCCCCCTTCCATTGAACCCCCCCCATGCCATCCTGCCTGCCTGCCTTCCATTAAACTCCCCCACCCCCCTCCGATGCCAGTCTGGGCCGCCCTGTCCTGACGGATCCACGTTTTGCCTCTCTCCCCGCGGGGCTGGGCTTTGCCCAGCTGTTTCCGGACTGACGTCTTTCCCTCCCCGATCCTCCTCCCAGGGCGAGAAAAAGAAAGGGAGAAGCCGAGTCGGTGCCCCGTTGCGGCCGGAGCCGGTTCCGATCCTGAAGCGTAGAATTTCTCCTTATTTTCAGTTCAGTGATTTAGTGTTCACTGTTTTTAGAACAGTGTAATTTTAATTTTGCTAACAATTTGAATGTAGGCCCCTCTTGATTTTGAGGCCCTAGGCTGAAGCCTAGTTAGCCTATAGGAAAATCCTGCCCTGTGCGTTGGTGTGATTCGATGATGTCACACACATGTGCACATGCATTTGACATCACCGCGTTGCATCCGCACATGCGCACATGCCATCCCGATGTTGCTACTAGCTAGAAGCTTTTCAAAACCCAGACAAAGTGCCGGGTTTTGAAAAGCCGTCCAGGGAAATTCGAATGTTTGGTAACCCTATCAAAATATAACTACAACTGTGGGTAAATGCTACTTGGGTATTACAACATTGTAGATATTTGTTAAAATATATATAGTATACTCATGCAAAGATGGGAAGCCCAAAACAATGGGTCATGTCGGGAGAAACTGGATGAATGAATGGAAACCCTAACATTGTGAGCATATATCTATGCTGCCCTGCCATCATATTGACGGGTGTATTGCATCGCAGGTGCAGCGGGCCAGATCTCGATGACTGCAATGGTGCGGAATCCCGAGCAGCTGATAGGTACTAAAAGACGTGTGCTAAGGGTTGGGAAATGCTGATCCTTCTTTTCTGTTTCTGCTTTTTGCTGCAGGTGTAAGGGCCCCCAAGCCTCTGACTGCATCCTCTGGACAGCTTCCAGCTAGGCTCTGCAGGATAGATAACTCCTTCCAGGTCATGGCACAGGAAGCAGTTCTCTAACTAAGCAGAGGACAGGGAAATAATTCAGTCACTAACTGAAAATGCATTTTGTGTTAAGTGTTACTATGTCAAATTAATTTTGTTTTATTTTCAAACCAAAACCATATTGGGCTTAATACACAAAGGCTTTTATTCTGTTCTCTACCTGCAGGGAAGGGGGGACTCTTAAAGAATCAGACCCATAGTGAACTTTTATCTATTTTTCAGGTGGAACTCAAATTTATTTCTTTAAAATTATAGATTTGAATTTAAATTATACTCATTTTCCAAGTCTGAACTCAAGGTGAGTTACTTGCTCAGGTGCATTTGGTAGCTTTCTTCCCGATAGGGCTTACCTGTGGTAATGGAGTAACTTGCCTACGGTCACATGGAGCAGTAGTAGAATTTGAATTCTGGTTTCATAGCCCACAGTCCTAATCACTAGGATACTCTTTCCCTCACCAGGGGTAGGGAACTCCGGTCCTCGAGAGCCGTATTACAGTCGGGTTTTCAGGATTTCCCCAAATGAATAATCATTGAAAGCAGTGCATGCAAGTAGATCTCATGCATATTCATTGGGGAAATCCTGAAAACCCGACTGGAATACGGCTCTCGAGGACCGGAGTTCCCTACCCCTGCCTCAGACATTGTAGTAGACCCTCCTTCATTAAAATCATATTTCTTCTACTGTAGCTTCATATTTTGATTGTTACACTTTTGATCACGTGAAACATATCCCATTGTATGCATGGACTTTTAGTCTTGCTTTTCTTAGGGAATCCAGTTTGGAATTCAAGTTTCAAATTTATTAAAGGACCTACTATCCTGCCATTAATGCACAAGATCAAGTCCTACATCTTGGACTGGATCAGCTCTGTTGGGTGAATCTGAAGCCAGCTGGTAACCTATCCCCACAGGAAACTATAGTCCAGCTTAGGGTTACCAGGTGTCCAGGAAAACCTGGACATGTCCTTTTTTTAGAGGACTGTCCTGGTGCCTGAATGGAATTTCCAAAACCCAGCAGTTTGTCCAGGTTTTGAAAAGCCCCGACGAGCTCCGGCCGCATCTGGAGGGCCTCTGAGCATGTGTGGATGATGTTGCACATATCCGCGCATGCTCCAGGCCCTTCAGATGCAGCTGGAGCTCGTCGGGGAAGAAGAGAGGAGGCTTTGTAGGGGCAGGGCTGGAGGTAGAATGGGTCAGAATGGGGCGGGGCCATGAGTCTGGGATTTTGCAGCCCAAAATATGGTAACCTACTCCAGCTCACTTCCATTAGATCCTGTACCAAACTTGCCACTAAGTGTTGTAGGATGTCCTAGGCTTTTTGGGTGCACAGTGCAAACCTTTGCTGATCCCCCTCCCCTGATTAAGGCAGCATTTTGATGACTGACTGTGTCATAGAAGAAAGGGCCTGACAATTCCTTCTCCTCCTGCAGAAAACTCTCTACCATCATTGCGACTGTGGTTGTGGGGGGTGTCTTCTTGCTATGCGTCTCCACCATGTTTGCTCTCCTGTACTGGCGTGGCCTGAAGATTCAGAAGAAGCGAGCAATGCGTAGATACCTAGAAAGGGGAGAGGTAAGATGGAGACAGGAAGCTGAGTGAAAAGCACTGAATGCTACAGTGTAAGGTGCAGAATTGGAATCTGATCTTATCCTGTGTTCCTGTGCAGACATAACCAATGCTCCTAAAAGAAGGATTTGTGATCATTGTTCCCTCTAAGCTGAGCAGGAATCCTTCAACTGTAATGTTACCAGAGGGTGATGGTGTTTCAATATTGTGTTTTCAGTAGAGAATGACACGGGGACACACTTTTCCCTTTCCCTGCAGGAACTTATTTTCCTGTCCTGTCCCAGCGAGTTCTTTTCCTGTCCCTTCCCCTTGCTAGCAAGCTGTGTCCTCATCTGCACAAGCCTCAAACACTTCAAAATCAAAATCATACGTGGTTAAGGCTGAGCTTACAGGAATGGGGCAGGGACAAGGACAGTGACAAAACTCGCAGGGACGGGACAGGGAAATTGCATTCCTGCAGGGATGGGGAAAAATTTGTCCCCATGTCATTCTCTAGTTTTCAGTCGGTAGGCAGGAATAGGCAGGTACACTGCTGGCAGGACTCCCTCTCAGCTTAGACTAGAACAGGGATCTCAAAGTCCCTCTTTAAGGGCCGCAATCCAGTCGGGTTTTCAGGATTTCCCCAGTGAATATGCATTGAAAGCAGTACATGCACATAGATCTCATGCATATTCACTGGGGAAATCCTGAAAACCCGACTGGATTGCGGCCCTCAATGAGGGGCTTTGAGGCCCCTGGACTAGAGGGACCAGTGTAGGATTGCCCTATGGCTCCAGAAAAAAAGAGGACGGATTGATACATCCGGGTTTTGCTTCCATTGCTTTCAATGGCAGTAAAATCCAAGTGTCTCAATCCATTCTCCTTTTTCTGGAGCCATATGGTAACCCTGGACCAGTGTTTGCAATAATTTATTTATTTATTTTAAAAATTTCTTCCCTGCTTAACACCTAAGTGGGTTACAATAGAAAACAGACACACTCAGGACATATTAAGACATATCACAACATATGCTTCCACATATAATAACTAAACCCAGCATAATGCTCATGGAGACTGCCCTGTTTGTTATTACTTTTATCTGGTCTTCAGGCCAGAATTCAGTGGTTTTACAAAGATAAGTTCAAGGATTAGATCACATGTCATTGGCATGGTCAGGTGACTTCCAAGTCAGAAAACAGAGTAACTTTCGAAGTGAAGAAATTGATTTTTGTCAGTTGGTTTTCTGAAGATGGTTGTAGAGAAGAAATACCTTTCTTCTTGTATCAAAATATCTAAAAAAGCAATTTGCTGATGGTTAAAGTTCATACTGAGCCTAAGGTTGGGATCCTGGGCATTCACCCATTGATGGAATTCAGTCAGACGTGTTTCACTTCCCTTCCAGAGAATGAGAATATCATCAATGTACCTCTTCCACAATCTGAGTTCAACTTCAAATGGATGTGTTTCAAGAATACGTTCTTCAAAATGGGCAACATATAAAGATGCAACGCTTGGTGCCATTGTTGCACCCATCGAAGTCCCTTTAATTTGCAAAAAATAATCTTCTTGGAAACCGAAAAAATTATTCTTGAGTGCAATTGTTGTCAATTCTGTAAGAAAACCAGTGGGTATACGTAAATTTTCAGTATGTGTAGATAGAGTCTCTTGTATTATAGTTAAAACTTCATCTTGCGATATATTTGTATACAACGATTCTATATCTAATGTAACCAAAATTATATCTGTTGTATCAATCTCATCCAAAAGGTTAATCAGCTGACTAGAATCACGTACATATAATTTGATGAGTAGTATAGTCAGTCTTAAAAATGTATCAATGGGGGGATCCAAGATGGCCGCGGTGCAGGCGCTCTGAGAGCGACGTTTCTGACCGCTCCACTCGTTTCACCTTTTTCTTGCTATCAGCTAGTTTACTTACTTCGGATGCCGAAGAGAAGGGGCAGGAACGCAGCTGGCACCTTGCGGCGCTCCAAGGTGCCCTCCTTGATTGGAGGACATGAAGTCTACCAATCAAGTGGAGCAGGCTTCGTCCAAGGCAAGACAAATCATGGGCTGCATACGAAGGGGTTTCGTCAGTCGTAAGGCGGAAGTCATTATGCCATTGTATAGATCCATGGTGAGGCCCCACCTGGAATACTGTGTGCAATTCTGGAGGCCGCATTATCGCAAGGATGTGCTGAGACTGGAGTCGGTGCAAAGAATGGCCACCCGGATGGTCTCGGGACTCAAGGATCTACCATACAAAAAACGGCTTGACAAATTACAGCTATACTCGCTCGAGGAGCGCAGAGAGAGGGGGGACATGATCGAGACGTTCAAGTATCTTACGGGCCGCATCGAGGTGGAGGAAGATATCTTCTTTTTCAAGGGTCCCACGACAACAAGAGGGCATCCGTTGAAAATCAGGGGCGGGAAACTATGAGGTGACACCAGGAAATTCTTTTTCATTGAAAGAGTGGTTGATCGCTGGAATAGTCTTCCACTACAGGTGATTGAGGCCAGCAGCGTGCCTGATTTTAAAGCCAAATGGGATCGGCACATGGGATCTATTCACAGGGCAAAGGTAGGGGAGGGACATTAAGGTGGGCAGACTAGATGGGCCGTGGGCCCTTATCTGCCGTCTATTTCTATGTTTCTATGTTTCCTTCGACAGAATTGATGAAATGTTGTGGCGGTTGCAGGAGGCAGCCCTTCCTGAGTCTGGGGCAAGCCCGTTGAGAGCACCGGAAGGGGGTGAGACCGGTGTTGTCTCTCCAGGGCTAGAGACTACCTTAAGCCCCGACTTGAGAGCTCCACCTCTGTGTCCCCGATTAACCAGTTCTCCAGGGGTGGAGGAAACCCCAGAGATGGGGGGAAGTACTTCCCAATGAGGCAGCAGGGTCATCATGGGAGACTGAGGAGGCAGTACTCTCAGATCAGGGAGTAGCTGCAGAAGAAGCCGGGGTAGGACAAGCAACCGGAGGTGAAGGATTCCAGCCAGAACCTAACCAGAGGAACTTTTCTTCTTCTGATGGTGAGCATTTTTACATCCAACAAAGTTTTCCTATTTTGGAAAAACCAGCGCAAGTGACTTTAGATTCACTATGGGATTTGATTGTAAATTTCACTAGGACTGTTAGTCCCAATTTCCAATATATTGAGGGGAAATTGATCCAACATTATAGAGAGCTGAAAGATTTGTCAGCGGATGTGACTGTTTCAAAGGCTACAATTCAAAAGCTTGATCAAGAAATTTCTATGACTAAACAAGTACAGGAGTCCCTAATTAAAGACAATATTAACTTAAGGAAGAAATTGGAGACACTTGAAAATAATTCCCGGAATAATAATTTGAGATTAATAAATTTCCCTAGATTGACTTCGGTTACTCCTAGGGAAATGCTTAGGAGATACTTGTTATAAACTATGCAAGTTTCAGAAGAAACTTTACCACCATTTGTTCAAGTGTATTACTTGCCAAATAAAGAAGGGGCCCAAACGCAAGTTAAAGTATTGAACCAAGCATTATTGAATGTTTCTGAATTGTTAGAAACTTCAGACAGAGAAACAGTTGTACCTTCTACAATAATTCTGACCGTAGCTCTCGCCATAGATAAAACATAGTTATTGAGACTTTTCTTTAAAAATAGACAGAAAGAGTTCCTTGGTTGCAAAATACAAATGTTTCCTGATCTCTCCAGAGAAACTCAAAAGCGACGTAGAGAATTTTTGTTGTTGAAATCTAGAGTCACTTCACTGGGAGCAACGTTTTACTTGAGACATCTTTGCAAGTGTATTATTTGCTACCGATCATTTAAATATGTTTTCTTTGAACCACAACAGTTAACAGCTTTTCTGGCTAGGTCTCGACTGGATAAAGAGAAATCAACAGCTCCATAATTATATATCTGCCCATTTCTCAGTGTTGTCTGTATTTTATCTTCTAATACTAATTTCTTCTTGTTCTCTTTAATGTAATCTTGGATCCACATTTTGAGGACTTGAGTTGAGTTGGTTGAAAGAATTTTCTGTATTTAGTTTTTCTTTTATTTGGATTGAACATGATTTATATTGGATATAGGTCATATCTTTACTAACTTGCTTTCTGTACAAGTGATTACTTGGTATGTCATTTGAAAAATTAAGAAAATAATTAAAGATTTAAAAAAATTGTATCAATGAAAATAGAAATAGGCTCCAACAAAGATCCTATTGCAGCAACAATTGATCTTCCTGGTGGATTGATAATAGATTTATATATTTTTGGAAGTATGTACGTTGTTGGACAGATTGGAAAATCTACAGTGAGAAAATCTTTTTCTTTTTGCGTAAGGAAGCCCATATCTACACCTAATTTGATGTAATCACCTACTGCATTTTTAATTTCAGATGTTGGATCCTTGGGTAATTTCTGATAAAAGGTTTAATTAGTCAGTTGTCTTTCTATTTCTTGAAAGTTAATAACCTGTTAATAACCACGATACCTCCTCCCTTGTCAGCCGCCTTTATAACTATTGTATCATTTTTGCGTAACAAACTTAGGGCTCCTTTTATCAAGCTGTGCTAGCGGTTTAATGCGTGTAATAGCGTGCGCTAAACCGCCGGCTGCGCTAGCCGCTACCGCCTCCTCTTGAGCAGGCGGTAGTTTTTGGCCAGCGTGTGATGAAATGTCGCGCGCGTTGACCCTGCTAGCGCGGCTTGATAAAAGGAGCCCTTATTGCTTTTGTTTCATCTTTAGATAAATTATAAAAGATCTTTCTTTTTTTCTTTTCTATTTTTTCAACATTTCTCAATACATATTGATTAAATGTTGCTATGACTGGATCAGGGAGTCCTGGAGGTATCCATTTTGATTTTCTTTTCAATATTGAAGGATCAGAATTTATATCGCCATTCTCACTAAAAAAAAATCAACAATTTGAAGTTTCCTTCCAAATTTATATAGATCTATTCTTGTTTGGAACATGTCATATGGCTTAGTTGGAACAAATTTCAAGCTTTTCTGTAATACTTGTCTTTGTATATCACTCAGTTCCTCATTTGATAAATTTAAAATTGGGATGTTGACCGTTTCTGTTGGTGATTGCAATGTGTATTTCCTCTGTTCATCCAATACCCTCTTCCACAACCTCTTCCTCTGTAACCTATTGTATTACTCAAATTCCTCCGGACTGAATGTTCTTGCCAGATTTGCTCTAAAAAAGTCACCGCCTTATCTGTGTCATCTTCCTGTATTTGAATAACAGGGGCTCTTGATGTTGATGGAGTAGGTGTGGAACAAGGTGAAATAAATAAATCATCAGATTCACTTTGTATGCGTTTTTGTCCCTTATCGAGACTTGTAACTCTTCTGTCTGTTCTCTGTTTAGTGAAGTATTTTGTTTGTCTTTTTGTTTAATCTTATTAAATTGATTATTGCTATATTTTCTTATTTTGCGATTCGTACCTATTGTTTTTGGTTCTACCCATGGATAAATACTGCCTTTTTTATAGTCCGCTTCATCTCTTTTTATTTTATCCACTTTCATTTTTTTAATTTCTTTTTTAAAAACAGATAGTTTCTTATCTAACTCTTGTGTTGTTCTGTTATAATTTGTATCCATTTTTTCTAAATATTCATTTTTTTCATCAATATCTTTCTTGATCATATCGATTTTTTTCTTTAGATGTTTCAATTAATAAAATCATTAAATTTAAAGTACATTTATTTAAAATTGTGCACCACTTATCTAAAAAAATTTTATCATTTCTAAACATCTGTGGTTCTTTCAGGATTCTGAGTCCCTTTAGGATTCTATGTATCCTACAGTAATGTAAAAGAGTGGTATAATGCAATTCATTTTTAATAATGTTCTTTTTTAACATAATTAAATCTTGCCATCTCTGGATGAGTGAGCCTTCATCTAAATCTTCACTTAATTCTTCATTTCATCTTGTAGTAGATTATTAAGATTATCTTCATCATAACTTAGAACGTTATCCCAGTTCTTGAAGGCCATTCCTTATTGTGTTCAAGGTCAGAAAACAGAGAATGGGTGTCCAACAATAAAGCCACAAACAATAACACCAAAACAATGGTCAACTACTTGGCAGCTAGGCTTCAATGCTAAAAAATGCAAGATAATGCACCTGGGTAAGAGAAACCCGCGTAGAACTTATGTACTAAATGGTGAGACCTTGGTTAGGACCACGGCGAAATGCGACCTAGGGGTGATCATTAGTGAGGACATGAAGGTTGCCAATCAAGTGGAGAAGGCTTCCTCCAGGGCAAGACAAATGATGGGGTGTATCCGCAGAGGTTTCGTCAGCAGGAGACCTGAAGTTATGATGCCGTTGTACAGAGCCATGGTGAGGCCTCACTTGGAGTACTGTGTTCAGTTTTGGAGACCACACTACCGAAAGGACGTGCTGAGGATCGAGTCGGTTCAGCGAACGGCCACCAGGATGGTCTTGGGGCTCAAGGATCTCACGTATGAAGAAAGATTAAAAAAATTGCGGCTGTACTCACTTGAGGAAAGAAGAGAATGGGGAGATATGATTGAAACATATAAGTACATCACGGGACGCATCGAGTCAGAAGATGATATCTTCTGGCTCATGGGACCCTCGACCACCAGAGGGCATCCGCTGAAAATCAGGGGAGGGAAGTTTCATGGAGACTCCAGGAAGTACTTCTTCACCAAAAGAGTAGTGGATCATTGGAACAGACTCCCACGCCAGGTGATAAAGGCCAGCAGCGTGACGGATTTTAAGAGAAAATGGGATACTCACGTGGGATCTTTAAGGGAGTAAATTCAGGGGAGGGGATACTTGGAATGGGCAGACTTGGTGGGCTATAGCCCTTTTCTGCTGCTTTTTTCTATGTTTCTATGTTTCAAAAAGATGAAAAAATGCCTCCAAGACTGGATAAAGATTCACTTTATTGCATAAAAATTGAATGACCCAAGGTGCATACTATGTCTGAATGATTTTTCTTTTTCTTGACTTGCAGTAATTCCATCCAATCAGCTGTCCTTGCTCTTCAAATTCCGTTCTCTATACATCTATTGGGATAACCGCGTTCTTTGAACCTGCTTGACATAATAACTGCTTGTTTTTCAAATTCATCCATAGTAGTGCAAAGTCTTCTTAGATTTTGATTCAAAAAGAAAGATTTTGATTCAAAAAGAAAGATATTTCTTCTCTGCAACCATCTTCAGAAAACCAACTGACAAAAATCAATTCCTTCACTTCGAAAGTTACCATACAAGAGCTTTGAAAGAAAATTTACCTTGCTCTCAATTTTTGAGACTAAGGGGTCCTTATATCAAGCTGCGGTAGGGGTTTAACGCGCATAATACCGCGCATTAAACCGCCTGCCGCGCTAGCCACTAACGCCTGCATTGAGCAGGCGTTAGTTTTTTAGCCGGCCGCAGGGGTTAATGCATGATGAAATGTCCAACGCGCTAACCCTGCTAGCGTGGCTTGATAAAAGGAGCCCTAAGACTTTGCACTACTATGGATGAATTTGAAAAACAAGCAAAGAACGCGGTTATCCCAATAGATGTTTAGAGAACGGGATTTCAAGAAAAACAGGTGACTTCCAAGGTCATGTTAAGCTAACAAAGCCTGTGCCATGCTGAACTCAGTGTAGGTCCCTTGGTGAATAACTCCATTGCTGTATGCAAAGATGACTAAAAGTTTGGTACTGAGATATGGGCTCTTGGTCCCTCATCACCAGAGTCTGGTGTGATCTACTTGCTTTGAATTTCTTCCAGTGTTTGGAGCCTCTGGATCCTAGTGAGAAAGCTAACAAGGTCCATGCCCGCATCTTTAAGGAGACAGAGCTGAAGAAGATGAAGGTCCTGGGATCCGGAGTATTTGGTACTGTTCATAAAGTAAGAACCTCTTCATCTTGGCTCCTCTTGGTTGTATTACAAAAACTGTAATTTAAAAGAGAATCTCTACACATTATTTCTAAGAAGTTTTTATGTATGGCGATACCGTAGTGCTCCTGTGAGAATGGTGGTTCAGTCAATGTTTCCCTTGTGTGCTTTTCCAGTTTCTTATTAGATTATCGTCTTCTCCATCAAGGCATGTTGTTTTGCAGTTTTGTTATACGAGGGGGTGCTGGAAAGTTCTCATCCCATCCAACTTCCTAAATTCTGAGC